>NC_051250.2:39387087-39701433 GCF_015237465.2 Chelonia mydas | reverse complement strand
CCTGCTGCCTAGTTGAGGAGGAAGAAGACCACTGTGAGAAATTGTGAAGGGGGCTAGTTGCTGATACTGAACTGACAGACTCCAGCCCCTGTGCTCCTGGGGTGGTTGTAGCCTTTGCTGCTGTCTGGGGCTGAGGGAGCTGCATGGAGCCCTCCCCCTAACCCAGCTGCCCCCTCATACTTTCCATCACCACCACCGCTGCCCCCTCCACCAACCCAGCTAACCACTGACATCTGCTGCTCACCCCTCGACTGGGCCGTTTGCTCCTCCCCGGACCACCGTCTGGGACTGTTTCTAGCAGCAAGCAAAGACTAGAGTGAGCCTCACAAGCGCTCGTGGGTGCACTCCCCAGCCCTTGGACTTGGCCCCCTTCCCCCAGTTGCATTGGGCTGGGGGGCCTCCCCGCTACTCCCCTTTCAGCCCAGTTTTTCCCTCCCTCCTTACCGTAGCCTCCAGAAGTTTTTTCCCTGTTGTCTCCCTGCCCCACCCTAGGTTCCTGCGTTTGTTGCTTTGTCTGACCTGCCTTTTTAGCAGTTAGTTTTCCCCTCTGTTCTACCTGCCCCACCTGCAGCTATTTCACCACCTGTTTCTACTCCCCTGCCTCCCGTTAGCCCCCCCACCCGACTGCACTGTGTGCCCATGTCCTTTCCCTGAACGCTTGTGTCCCCACCCTTTTAAGTTGTATACACTGATCACCGCACCGCCCTGATGCCATTGTAGCCCTTCCCCATCCGAGTGCAGCTGGAGGAGCCGGTACCTGACCCTGCACCTCTGATTGTGCCCCCATTTTACTATAGTGTCCTCCCACCACTGGGGCCCTCCTCCCCTGCCTGCAGCCTAGAGGGGAGTAGGGGGTGTTTCTTCCCTTCCTCCCAGCATCCCTGCAGTAGTCTCCCCCGCAAACTGGTACCCTCTGTCTCTGCATATAGCCTAGCAGGGAGGAGTGGTTAGCCCCCTTATCTCTCCCCCATCTCCCTGCCCCTCCCAGTGGACCCTCCTCCCTTGCGTGTTTCTTAGCAGAGAGGAGTGGTTGCCCATCACTCCATCTCCATATTAGGGCCGCCTCTTGCTACTATGGAGGAGTAGTGAAGGCCATCTCGCTGCGGCTGGGGTCTGTGCTGGCAGACTTGGTCTACCCCGACCAGACCTACACCGTCCCGGGCCGTACCATCTTAGATAATCTGTATTTGGTCTGCGACCTCTTGGAGCTTGGGTGTAGGGATGGTCTGTTGTTCACCCTTCTGTCCCTGGATCAGGCGAAGGCATTCAACAGTGTGGACCACGGGTATCTCCTGGGCACTCTGCGGGCTTTCGGCTTTGGACCCCAATTTATGGGTTTTCTCCAGGTGCTGTATATCTCCGCAGAGTGTCTGGTCAGGCTCAACTGGACGCTGACAGAGCCGGTCAGCTTCAGGCGGGGACTTTGGCAGGGGTGCCCCCTCTTGGGTGAGCTGTACTGTCTGATGACCCCTTCCTCTGTCTCCTCCACCGGAGGCTGACGGGGTTGGTGCTGCGGGAACCGGAGCTGCAGCTGGCCCTGTCAGCGTACGGCGACAATATGCTTCTCGTGGTCCAGGACCCAGGTGACTTGGTGCCGGTGGAGGCTTGCCAAGCCGTCTACTCAGCGGACTCCTCTGCCTGGGTCAACTGGGTCAAGAGCTCTGGCCTGGTGGTCGAGGATGGGTGGCAGGCAATCTCCCTCCCACCCACGCTTCAGGCCATCCAGTGGAGCGCAGATCTGCCGCTCTGTTTGCGTTTACCTTTCTGCCACATAGCCATCTCCTCTGGAAAACTGGCAAGGTTTAGAGGGCAGGGTGATAGCGCAGCTCCAGAGATGGGCAAGAATACTCTGGTGCCTTTTCCTCTGATGCAGGGCACTGGTGCTCAATCAACTAGTCCTGTCCTTGTTCTGGCACCGGTTCAACACTCTGGTTCCAGCCCCGAATTTCCTGGCCAAACTGCGGAAGTCGGTTCTAGAGTTCTTCTGGCCAGGACTGCACTGGGTCTCTGCAGGGGTCCTCCACCTGTCCCTGGAGGAGGGAGGACAGGACCTGACATGCTTGCGCAGTCAAGTCCATGTCTTCTGCCTCCAGGCCCTGCAGAGGCTCCTTTATGGTGGAGGTAGTCCGGCATGGAGCGTATTGGTGCACACCTTCCTGCACCTCTTCCGAGGGCTCCGTATCATAGAATCATAGAATATCAGGGTTGGAAGGGACCTCAGGAGGTCGTCTAGTCCAACCCCCTGATCAAAGCAGGACCGATCCCCGACTAAATCATCCTAGCCAGGGCTTTGTCAAGCCTGACCTTAAAAACTTCTAGGGAAGGAGATTCCACCATCTCCCTAGGTAACGCATTCCAGTGTTTCACCACCCTCCTAGTGAAAAAGTGTTTCCTAATATCCAACCTAAACCTCCCCCACTGCAACTTGAGATCATTACTCCTTGTTCTGTCCTCTTCTACCACTGAGAATAGTCTAGAACCATCCTCTCTGGAACCACCTCTCAGGTAGTTGAAAGCAGCTATCAAATCCCCCCTCATTCTTCTCTTCTGCAGACTAAACAATCCCAGTTCCCTCAGCCTCTCCTCAGAAGTCATGTGTTCCAGTCCCCTAATCATTTTTGTTGCCCTTCGCTGGACTCTTTCCAATTTTTCCACATCCTTCTTGTAGTGTGGGGCCCAAAACTGGACACGGTACTCCAGATGAGGCCTCACCAATGTCGAATAGAGGGGAATGATCACGTCCCTCGATCTGCTGGCAATGCCCCTACTTATACATCCCAAAATGCCATTGGCTTTCTTGGCAACAACGGCACACTGTTGACTCATATCCAGCTTCTCGTCCACTGGTACCCCGAGGTCCTTTTCTGCAGAACTGCTGCCTAGCCATTCGGTCCCTAGTCATGGCAACAATGGCATACTGTATGACGAGCAGTTCCTTTATCTCCATCCAAGAGGTCTTCTCCGAGACCTCTCTGGGCTGTCGGTCTTCTACCAGGACCTCCTCTAGACCTAGAAACTGGTTTTGGCCACCAGGTCCGTGGCGACCGCCGAGGGGGCAGATCTCCTTGCGGAGCCTCTGCCACACAACCCCCAGCTCCGTGTGCAGGTGGCGGAGTCCCCCTCTGTGCACCATAGGTTGGTCCTGGCAGAAGTCACCAGAGTCTGAGACCTGGACCATGACCGGGAAGACTGGCTGGATCCCCTGACACTCGCTCAGTGCACGGAGCACTCCAGACCTTGCACGTACTTCAGGAGGCGAGGGCTGCTTTACCACCCACTGCTCAGATATTCCTCAACCGGGTCCTGCGAAAGGGCACACCCCACCCACCCTGCACCTCAGGCCCCCTGGACCTTTCATTGGACCCCTGCCCCATGGATCTGCCAGGCCATCCCACGACTTGCAGCCAGTTCGGTTCCAGACCGTGCTAAGAAATCATCTGTACATGCTCGTGCTCCACGCTCTTCATGTCCTCACCTTCGTGTTCTGCCCCAGCACGAAGTGGCGGGACCTCTTGCCACCTCTGGAGGGTGAGGAATCCCGATGGGCCAGCCTATAAACTACCCTCGTCCTGCGGCCCGCCAGGGACTTCAGCTGGAGGTTCCTTCACAGAGCTGTGAGCACAGGAATGTACTTGACACGGTTCACTCCCTTCCCGGACACCTGCCCGTTTTGCAGCACGAGGGAGGCCCTGGCGCACGTTTATCTGGAGGGCACCAGGCTGCAGCCCCTATTCCAGCTCCTCTTGGCCATCATGTTATGTGTTTGGTTGCACTTTTCCCCTCACCTGTTCATCTACGCACTCCCCATCCATGACCCCACAAAGTCGCGGGACCTCCTTGTCAACCTCCCCCTAGCAAAACCAGGGTTGGCCAACGGGGTTTCCTGCAACTGCAGGGCCTATTTCCACTCCTCAATCCGTTCACGCTTCCGGGCAGAGTTCCTCTGGGCGGCATCCGCTGGCTCCCTTGACACCTTCGAGGAGCAGTGGGCACTGTCTGAGGTTCTCTGCTTGGTGTTCCCGTCCGGTTACCTTTGTTTAGCCCTGTGACCTCACTCCCGTTCCTGTTATCTCCTGAGTTGTCCCATGCAATTATTTGCTATCCTGGACCTGTGGATCCTCCCCTTAGGCTGGGGGCAGGTCCTTTTAGCAATAGTCTTCTTTCTGCCCACTTCCTGGATCCCAAAAGGACTACTCTACTGTACCCAACTGGCCTGGGTCTATCACAGTAGCTATATGGGTTAGTGTCCATATAATGACGGTAGATAGATAGATAGATACCCACTCTAAATCCTGGGCTTCTGGTTGCTACTGTCCTGCAAAAATAATGAAGTGACTTGCCCAAAATCTGTGGCAGTCAGGCCCTGGACCCAGATCTTCTAAATCCCACTGAGTGCCCTACCCCCGGAGACTCTCCTGACTCCCCACTGTGGCCATCACTGCAGTACTTATGTGCCAGACCGTGGAGGATCTGGTGCACTCTCATTACATTCCTCCCAAACTCCCTCCAACCATATTCCTGCTGCTCCCGTGTTCTACACCAAACATGCCTGTTCTTCTCTGCAGCATCATGCTTCGCTGGGCTTTGCAATTGGCAGTGCTGCCCCCAACACGCAAACCATCACCTCTCCAGGCCTGAGATCCGCACGTACTTTACCTGTATTCAAAATTATCCTTTCTGAAGGTGCTTAGTCCTACCGTGGGGCAAAGAGCTGGAGAAGGGACAGAGTGGAGGCGCAAAAGAAAAGCGAGCTATAATTAGGCTGGTTCTGGCGGGACCCAACTGAGAGTGCCAGTTCAGAACAAATTGCTTAAAGCAGGGTAGTTACAGCCCAAGGCTGGGGTTTCTATGCACACCAAGGCAAACCAAACCAGCCAAACAGAGCAGACTTTGGTCTCACCCCACTGGTTAACGACAAGTCACACAAGCAATTCCTGTAGATACTCCAGTTTCCCAGTATCACCACCAGGGCCACTCCTTACGGGGATGAATGATTATGAAAACCAATACCCCAGTAAAAGAAAAAAGGTTCTGTCGATCCCAAAGGACCAAGCCCCAGACCCAGGTCAATACACAAATCAGATCTTACCTACAAATCATGCTGTTGCCAATCCTTTAGAATCAAAAAACTCAAGGTTTATTCATAAAAGGAAAAAGATATAGATGCGAGCTACAATTGGTTAAATGGAATCAATTACACACAGTAATGGCAAAGTTCTTGGTTCAGGCTTGCAGCAGTGATGGAATAAACTGTAGGTTCAAATCACGTCTCTAGAGTATGTCCACAGCTGGGATGGATCTTTCAGTCCTTTGTTCAAAGCTTCAGTGTAGCAAAGTTCCTCCAGAGGTAAGAAGCAGGACTGAAGACAAGATGGAGGAGCTGCAGCAGCTTTTTATATTCTCTTGCTATGTGGTCTTTCTTTCTTTGTCCCAAGGGCAAGGTGTCCATCACATGGCCTGGAAAAACCTCAGAGTTCTGTCCATAGGCAAGAATACTGTGGGAGACCATGTCAAAAGCTTTGCTAAAGTCAAGGATCAACACGTCCACCGCATTCCCCTCATCCACAGAGCCAGTTACCTCGTCTTAGAAGGCAATTAGATTAGTCAGGCATGACTTGCCCTTGGTGAATCCATGCTGACTGTTCCTGACCAAACTCAAGCAGATTTTGGCCCAAGTTTACACACAGTATTCTTTTTACTAATTACCAACCTTATAAACTCAACCTGGGCCCTGAAAGGTAGGTGGTGTGTGTATTCCTTCTCATGCATCATCTTTGGAAACCTACGCCAAATGAGAGATAGGTAAGGAGTGTCTTTGTGCGTCTGATTTTGGGTCAGGATCACAGGAGGAGAAAAGACCCTAGGTTGAACTTCAGCTCTCAGACTGGCTTTCCAATGATGGCATCTTGAAAACTGAGCTAATGCTGAGATGGAGTCCTTAGACCAAAACCTGCCTTTGTTTATGTAGTGACCACCATCTTGGTCATGACCAGTGACTGAACTTAAAACACCTCGTGCTATAGGATAGCCCCCCACCCTCCAGCAAGGAGCTGCAACAGGCTCTCATCCTCTGTGGGTTGGGCAGCGAGAAGGGGACATGTCACGCTCACTGAAAATTGGTGTGATGGGGTAGTCTGCCCTTAAGGGTAGTGGACATGGCTGGTCTTAGGGAAAATAGCACGCTGGGTGAATTTCTGTTTTGGAGCCCCATATCCCTGTGGGCTCGCCCCCCGCCCCATTGTTCATGACACCTTCAACCCAGGTTCCCCTCCCACATTGCCCCTGACCCCCACAGGCTCCAAGGTTGGTCAGGGGTGACTCCATGGGCGGGGAGTAGGGTAGGGGCAGGAGCTGTGGCAGCTGCAGATGGCAGTGGAGCAGGGCAGAAGAAGCACCCCCACTTCGGAGGAGTTACCTGGCTGGGGTCAGGCTGTAATTACTTGACAGTAGGCATTGAGACTCAAAACGTTATTTCTTTTATTAACCATTCCAACACAAATTGTCATGGTCACGTGTCCAACTATACAAAGGAAATACCCTTAAATCAAGCTCTAGTAAGTTCTCAGGCAGCGGTTTTCTTACTATGTCGAGATGTACGTTTCAATTATTACTGATGGAAATAGTTTTTGTTGCTTTGTTCGTGTGTAGTGAAGTGGATGTTTACTGATAAAAATCTAATTCTTCCAAGCCTATTTGTTACCTGGGTGAATATACACAGCGTGTAGGTCAGTTTAAAATGTGGTCCATGGATTACGCCTGCCATTTCTACAGATTGCAACCTATCCCCAACCAGCACAAGACTGCCCCTTGCAATATAGACCCAGTGTTTTCCCTGGTCTGCTTTCAACCAGCCTGACCACTGGGATTGCCATTCCCATTCCCAAACCTGTTTCTGTGAGGTGTCCCCATGAGATGAAGGGTAGGGGTGAGGGCAAATGTGAAGGCTGGCACTTTGAGTGCAGAAGATGGGGGCCTGCAAAGGACTTTTAAAATTAATTCTGGCCACTCCAGGCTTGTATTAAACTTCCAAGGTTACAGCTTTTCTCTGACCTTGGATTGGTAGATGCTGCCACCACCCATGTGCAGGTCCCTTTGAGAGAGCAGGAAGGTGCACTTGGGAATTCCTTCCTGTGGGGTACCCTTAAGACCTTTCACCCACCCCGTCCAGAGAAGAGCTGAGAAAGAGTGGGGGGAAAGGAAATCAGCTGTTGCCACCAGCTAATTATATATGTGCACAAACCTCTTAAGACACAAAAATCCAATTCCCTTACTAAAAAAGGTAAATTTTATTAAAAAAAAAGAAAGAAAGAAAGAAAATACATCTGGGAACTTAGGCTTTTGCTAGATTAAAACAATCAAAAAAACCTACAAGGATTAAGCATCAAGACTAGCTTTCTTGAAATCCATCTTAAAGGTTACAAGCAAAATAAAAGCCCTTGGGTTAGCACAGAGGAATTCACAAGCCATAATGAAACAAAAGTAATAAACCTAATCGCATCTTCCTAGACATTTCCTGAGCTACTTACATATCTGGGGTTTTAAATGAGTGGTTTCTAGGTATGATACTGTGAGGGAAAATTAACAGGATATAAAACTCAGGTCAAGGCTCTGACTTTGGTCAAGCTTGCCTGCAGGCCGTAAACTGAGATCCTGCTTGCTTATGTGTGTCAAGCGGTAGGAGAAGTCACAGTGGGAAGTCCCCAAAATGGAACAGTGGTTTTCCGTGCATAAGGGGCATGAAGAGGCAGAATAGAAAAGTCCCCAGACAGAACAAATTTGCAATAGTCAAGCTTATGAAATATATAACTGCAATAGTTGTGTTAGAAAGGTCGCTGACCGCAAAAGAACAGAGAGTGAGTAACAGGAGGGGCCTAGATGGGGAGACGCTTGTTTTTGCTTTGGACCAGTATTGATTTTGCAATGTATTCCAAATAAGGTAATTAATACGGAAGTATGTGTAATTTATCTGTGGTTTTAACCTTTATAAGCTGTTTTAGTTTAAGAAGGGCAGAGCAGCTATAGCTGACTCTCCCTGTATACATATGCTTGAATAAAGGTCGCCTCAGGCGGGTTCTGATTCAAACTTAACGCGTGGTCAATTTTCCACCACAATATTGATGATTTTTTTCATACCTGGCCCAAGCTCTTACAGCATGTCTGCTCTGTCCCTTCTCTCTGGGAGAACAACCACAGACAGACAAAAGTGGAGGCTTTGTTTCACTTTTAAAATGTTCTAGCCTTCTGACTGGCTCTTTTGGCCAGGTGCCCACTCACTTCCTTTTACCTATGCATAGCAGTGACACTTTTTAACCCTTTACAGGTAGAGCAATTAGAGAACAGCTACTAAGAGGGATTTTATAGCTACTGGCTGGCTGGGTGTCCATAAAAGGGAGCTACCCCCCCTGAACCATTTTCATTTATCACAGCAAAAAAGGGAAGAAATACAAACATGGTGAGTTACCTCATATCCTGTCAAGCAGGACAGGGGGTGAAAAAGACACAGGCTGAGGTATTCAAAGATGCCCACTTCACATTAAAATGAATGAGGAGAGTGTCCGCATCACATGGGCTGTTTAAGAAATCTCAGCCACAACCTTTATTTGCAGCAGAAGGGGAGCTTGTTCCTAGACCTGCATCATATCAATTTGACAATCCACAGGGCCCAACAGTGGGAGGGGACACTGTGGCTCTCACCAAGGCTGGGTACACTGCTCTGATCTGACTGAAAGATGGATTGGAGGAAAAGATGAAGGTGAAGTTCAGAACATGCCCATCCATATTCCTGCAAAGCTCCAAGGGAAGAGATGACAGAGCTAAGCATTTATTTCCTTGCTCTGGTGAATTTTAAAAAGACAGACAAAAGACAAAACCAGCACCGTAGCTTTCACGTATGTGTAGGTATGAAAGGAAATGAAAAACTAGCCAATTCACTAATTGCTCTCGCAGTGAAGAATGCTTTGGAAGCTGCTTTTTCTCTTGTCATGCTGCCTCTATTCCCTTGGGCATGTGTAAAACTAGTTCTGTAAGCCCTTGTTTATACCACAAAGTTCTGTCAATAAAAGGCAACTTTTGTCAACAAAACAGTGGATGCATACACACTGAGCTGTGACTTTTGGTGGCAAAAATGCCCTGTTTCGGCGATAAAATAAAACCACGCCAAGAGAGACAAAAAGCTTTTTGCACAAAATTTTTGTCGACAAAGTGCCAGTGATTTTATCGCTTTAATTGGCCTCCAAGAGGTATCTCACAATGCCCATCCTGACCGTTCTGGTCAGCAACCACGTAAACTTGACTTTAGCAGAGCTTCTGACACGGTCTGCTACAGTATTCTTGCCAGCAAGTTAAAAAAGAATGGATTGGATGAATGGACTGATAGATAGAATGGATAGAAAGCTGGCTAGATTGTCAGGCTCAATGGGTAGTGATCAACGGCTCCATATCTAGTTGGCAGCCGGTATCAAGCGGAGTGTTCCAAGGGTTCGTCCTGGTGCCGTTTTTGTTCTATATCTTTATTAATGATCTGGATGATGGGATGGATTGCACCCTCCGCAAGTTCACAGATGACACTAAGCTGAGGGAGAGGTAGATATGATGGAGGATAGGGATAGAGTCCAGAGGGACCTAGACAAATTGGAGAATTGGGCCCAAAGAAATCTGATGCGGTTTAACAAGGACAAGTGCAGAGTCCTGCACTTAGGAAGGAAGAATCCCATGAACGGCTACAGCCTGAGGACTGACTGGCTGAGCAGCAGTTCTGCAGAAAAAGACCTAGGGATTACAGTGGACGAGAAGCCAGATATGAGTCAGCAGTGTGCCCTTCTTGCCAAGAAATCCAATGGCATATTGTGTTGTATGAGTAGGAGCATTGCCAGCAGATTGAGTACAGTGATTATTCCCCTCTATTCGGCAGTGGTGAGGCCACACCTGGAGTACAGCATCCAGTTTTGGGCCCCCCCACTACATATTGGACAAATTGGAGAGAGTCCAGCAGAGGGCAATGAAAATTATTAATTAGGGGGCTGGGGCACATGACTTACAAGGCTGAAGGAAGGCTAAGGGAACTGGGCTTATTTAGTCTGCAGAAGAGAAGAGTGAGGGGGGATTTGAGAGCAACCTTCAATTACATGAAGGGGGGCTTCCAAAGAGGATGGAGCTGTTAAGGAAAAGTTAGCACATGTGACTCCATTTTGGTTTGGGGCCCACCATTGTCTAAACACAAGCACATCATGCATCAAGAGGAGTGTTCCTTAGATACTGCATTCCTGTGAAAATCCTCCTCCTTGTCTCCAGCCTGCCTTGACTCCCGGTATCTGTTTTTTGTCAGTCCCTAACTCCCTATCTCCTGGCCTTTGATGTGAGGTTTCCCATCCTGATAATAAAATTTATTGATGCATGGCTTTAGGACCATACTCTGTAATTAACATACTAGTTTAGCACGAGGAATGCACCACGCAGGGATAGGTGGTAGATAAGAAAAGGGTTTGTTTATTGGCTAAGGTTTCCGATGCATGAGGGCAACATGCTTTGCTAAAAAGTATATAACCTTTGTATAATCTGTATTCGGGGTCCCCTCCTGGCTAGCAGGGGGGCACCACGCTCGAGCGTAATAAACTTAGTGGGTTTTTTGGGAACTCTGCAGTTGTGGACTTTGTTTATGTGCCTCAGCCTAGATTCGAACTGTGCGTGTCTCACCAGGTGTAATCTGTAGCATTTGTGTGCGTCTCCTACAGGTGTAATTCGTAACAGAGCTAGGCTGTTCTCAGTGGTGACAGATGACAGAACAAGGACTAACTGTCTCAAGTTGCAGTGGGGGACGTGTAGGTTGGATATTAGGAAACACTATTTCACAAGGAAGGTGGTGAAGCACTGGAATGGGTTACCTAGGGAGGTGGTGGAATCTCCATCCGAGCTACCTTCGAGACACCACTGACTTCCTGAGGAAACTACAATCCATCGGTGATCTTCCTGATAACACCATCCTGGCCACTATGGATGTAGAAGCCCTCTACACCAACATTCCACACAAAGATGGACTACAAGCCGTCAAGAACACTATCCCCGATAATGTCACGGCTAACCTGGTGGCTCAACTTTGTGACTTTGTCCTTACCCATAACTATTTTACATTTGGGGACAATGTATACCTTCAAATCAGCGGCACTGGTATGGGTACCTGCACGGCCCCACAGTATGCCAACATTTTTATGGCTGACTTAGAACAACGCTTCTTCAGCTCTCGTCCCCTAATGCCCCTACTCTACTTGCGCTATATTGATGACATCTTCATCATCTGGACCCATGGAAAAGAAGCCCTTGAGGAATTCCACCATGATTTCAACAATTTCCATCCCACCATCAAACTCAGCCTGGTCCAGTCCACACAAGAGATCCACTTCCTGGACACTACAGTGCTAATAAACGATGGTCACATAAACACCACCCTATACCGGAAACCTACTGACCGCTATTCCTACCTACATGCCTCCAGCTTTCACCCTGAGCACACCACATGATCCATTGTCTACAGCCAAGCTCTGCGATACAACCGCATTTGCTCCAACCCCTCAGACAGAGACAAACACCTACAAGATCTCTATCTAGCATTCTTACAATACCCACCTGCGGAAGTGAAGAAACAGATTGATAGAGCCAGAAGAGTTCCCAGAAGTCACCTACTACAGGACAGGCCTAACAAAGAAAACAACAGAACGCCACTAGCCATCACCTTCAGCCCCCAACTAAAACCCCTCCAACGCATTATCAAGGATCTACAACCTATCCTGAAGGACGAGCCATCACTCACAAATCTTGGGAGACAGGCCAGTCCTTGCCTACAGACAGCCCCCCAACCTGAAGCGAATACTCACCAGCAACCACATACCACACAACAGAACCACTAATCCAGGAACCTATCCTTGCAACAAAGCCCGTTGCCAACTGTGCCCACATAGCTATTCAGTGGACACCATCACAGGGTCCTAATAACATCAGTCACACTATAAGAGGCTCGTTCACCTGCACATCCACCAATGTGATATATGTCATCATGTGCCAGCAATGCCCCTCTGCCATGTACATTGGTCAAACTGGACAGTCTCTACGTAAAAGAATAAATGGACACAAATCAGATGTCAAGAATTATAACATTCATAAAGCAGTCAGAGAACACTTCAATCTCTTTTTGTCACGCGATTACAGACATGAAAATTGCGATATTACAAGAAAAAACTTCAAAACCAGACTCCATCCATTTCCCCTTGTTTTTTCCTACCCCCCCCCCCCAGACGTTCTTGTTAAACCCTGGACTTGTGCTGGAAATGGCCCATCTTGATTAGCATACACATTGTAAGGAGAGTGATCACTTTTGTCATAAATTTAAAGGGAAGGGTAAACCCCTTTAAAATCCCTCCTGGCCAGAGGAAAAAGCCTCTCACCTGTAAAGGGTTAAGAAGCTAAAGGTAACCTCGCTGGCACCTGACCAAAATGACCAATGAGGAGACAAGATACTTTCAAAAGCTGGGAGGAGGAAGAGAACCAAAGGGTCTGTGTCTATATGCTGCTTTTGCCAGGGATAGACCAGGAATGGAGTCTTAGACCTTTAGTAAGTAATCTAGCTAACTATGTGTTAGATTATGATTTCTTTAAATGGCTGAGAAAAGAATTGTGCTGAATAGAATGACTATTTCTGTCTGTGTGTCTTTTTTATAACTTAAGATTTTGCCTAGAGGGATTCTCTATGTTTAGACTCTAATTACCCTGTAAGGTATCTACCATCCTGACTTTACCGAGGTGATTCCTTTACCTCTATTTACTTCTATTTCTATTAAAAGTCTTCTTGTAAGAAAACTGAATGCTTTTTTATTGTTCTCAGATCGAAGGGTTTGGGTCTGTGGTCACCTATGCAAATTGGTCAGGATTTTTACCAAACCTTTCCCAGGAAGTGGGGTGCAAGGGTTGGGAGGATTTTGGGGGGAAAGACGTGTCCAAACTACGTTTCTCAGTAAATCCAGTTAGAGTTTGGTGGTGGCAGTGGATATTCCACGGCCAAAGGAGAAAATTAATTTGTACCTTGGGGAAGTTTTAACCTAAGCTGGCAAAAGTAAGCTTAGGAGGTTTTCATGCAGGTCCCCACATCTGTACCCTAGAGTTCAGAGTGGGGGAGGAACCTTGACAACTTTAGATAAACTATTACCAGCAGGAGAGTGGGGTGGGGGGAAAGAAAACCTTTTGTAGTGGTAAACACCCATTTTTTCATGCTTTGTATGTATAAAAAGATCTTCTATACTTTCCACAGTATGCATCCGATGACGTGAGCTGTAGCTCACGAAAGCTTATGCTCAAATAAATTGGTTATTCTCTAAGGTGCCACAAGTACTCCTTTTCTTTTTCCATCCAGAGAGGTTTTTAAGGCTCGGTTTGACAAAGTCTTGGCTGGGATGATTTAGTTGGTGTTGGTCCTGCTTTGGGCAGGGGTTGGACTAGATGACCTCCTGAGGTCTCTTCCAACCCTAATATTCTATGAAACAGCCATCTGCCCCTCCCCCTTAAAAGTCCCAGGAATTTTTGAAATTCCATTTCCTGTTTGCTCAGAGTGGAGAGGTCTGTTCACATCTTCCCAGGTGACCATGGCAGGTTATTGTTCAAGCAGGAGAGCATTTTGTACAACTGCAGAACAGTTAAATCTGCTCCGTATATGGGGAGAGGAGGTCGTGCAATCTCAGCTGCACTTGTGCCATAAGAATTTTGATACCTATGGGCAGATTTCTTGAGGCTTGTGCGAAAAGGGATATGATCCGTTCATCCTGGAACGCAGAGCGAAGATAAAAGAGCTGAGGCAGGAGTATCATAAGGCAAGGGAGGCAAACCAATGCTCCGGTGCTGCACTTAAGACCTACCAGTTCTACAAGAAGCTGGACGTTATTCTCAGTGGCGACCCCACCTCCATCGCCAAGAGCCCCATGGGTACTTTGGCAGGCCTGGAGGTGACGGAAAGGGGACCTAACCTGGAGGACAAAGTCATCGATGAAGACTTAGAGTTAGATGACGATATGGAGCTCCCGGTAGGGTCGGCTGGTGGGGCAGGCAGCCAGGAACTGTTCATCACTCTGGAGGCCTCTAGTCTCAACAGTTGCTCTCCAGCAATCAAGAAGCAGGAGAGGAGACTCCTGGTAACTGGTTGTGGTTTGTGTAGTGCAGAGGTGGGTTCAGGGTACAAAAATGTGGCAGGCTGGCCGTGTTTCTGTGCACCGGACATTTCCCTGTGTAGCTAATCAGTACGGTGGAACAGGGTGTTGATGCATGCTGAGATCTCACAGGAATCCTCCAGAGAGATCTCTAGGAAAGTTTCCTGGAGGTAGTAATCCGCTGCCAAAGGTTCCTTGGCAGAGCAGCTTTGTTCCTTCCCCCATTGTAGGAAACTTTCCTGTGCCATTTGGCAATCACCTGTGCAGGGACCAAAGTGGCACACAGGCACGCAGCATAGGGACCAGGGTGAAAGCCACAAGCGTGTATAATACGTGCCCTCGCTTCCCTACTTACCCTCAGCAGTGAACTATCTGCTAGAATGGCCCCTGCCGGTGGAAAAGTGTGGGAGAATTTTAGAATTTTTTCCCTAGTCGGCTGCATTGCAACCCTTGCAGAGTGTTTTTTTCCCCCACCATGTAGAGCGCCTCCCACCCCTCCACACAGCCAATACTAACCATGCTTTGGGTATTCTCAGAGATGTGCCAAGGGTCAGTAAGAAAGTAATAGTTATGTTACAAAAGGTATATTTCACTGAATTGTTTCAATGCTATGCATGAACTTAATTATGCTTCTGTGTATTGTTCCTTCTGCTTCGGCAGATGTGGCCTTCAGGAACATCCACACACCAGCCGAGGGTCTCCACCAGATAAGACATCGCCCAAGATGAAACAAAGACGACATGTTCCTGGAGGTACTACACTTCTCCAATGCAGAGAAAAGGAAACACAAGGAGTGGAGGGAAGCTGAAAGACAGGACAGAAAAGAAAATCAGGAGTTTGTTAAGGGTGCTACTGCGCAGGTGATTAAAGTCATGGAGGAGCAAATGCAGATGCTGAAGTCCTTAATAATGCTGCAGACTGAGCAGATATGTGCCCACTGTCCCCTGCAGCATATTCATAGCTCTTTTCCATGCCCCCCTTGTGACCAGGGTCCTCTTGGGGAGCCAGCTGTCGTCACTCAATTAGGGTGAACTGCAAAGAATGGGGCAGACAATCCCGATAAAACTGGTGGATATTCTAATGCTTAGATTCACCAAGCCAGCATAAAACAACTTCTTTATTACCTTACTGGTTACTTGGAAGTCCAAACACAGTTCCCTTAAAGTGATCCAGCCTCAGGCCACCATCCAGATACCTACATCAGATATAATGAAAATTTCTGTAACTCTTATATCATATAAAAGAAAAGGGTCTACCAATCCCAAAGGATCAGACACATTACCTCCCAGGTTAATGAATGTTTCAGATCTTACCCAAATACACACTACAGCCAATTCTTATTAACTAAAATCTAAAGGTTAATTTATAGAAAGAAGGTTGAGAGTTAAAATTGGTTAAATGGAATCAATTACATACAGTAATGGCAAAACTTCTTGGTTCAAGCTTGTAGGAGAGATGGAATAAACTGCTGGCTTAAATCAAGTCTCTGGGATACATCCACAGCTTGGATGTGTTATTCAATCCATTATTCACAGCTTTAGTTTGTAGAAAAATTCCTCCAGATATAAGAAGCAGGATTGAAGACAAAATGGAGAAGATGCAGCTTCCTTTCATAGTCTCTTGCCATGAGGCCTGTGCTTCCTTTGTTTCAAACACAAGCTGCCCAGCACATGGTTTGGAAGCCTTAGAGTTCTCTCTTCTCTCTCTCCTTAGAGTTCCCTGCATGCCTGGCTGAGTTATAAGGTGAGTTATAAGGCCTTCTCTCAACGGGTCAGTTGTATAGCTGACGGTAGTTAATAGGCCATCAAGCAGACTAGGCAGTGCTGATGCCAAAACTGTCCGGGGCAGTCACCCAGAAGCATAGCACAAGTTTGAAATACAGACAAACATATATACCTATAACTCATAATACAAAAGGTGATACAACCATATAAACAAGACTATCATATCAGACAAATTGTGACATTTTTGCAGATATTTTACATGGCATATCTGGTTGATTACTTTGTGGGCGTTACCCCAGGAGCAAACATTTGAAATCCAGGTATAGAGCCAATACTTATAACTTTAAATACAAAAATGATACATGCATACAGATAGCATAATCATAACCAGCAAATTATAACCTTTTCATAGACTGCTTACTCGACAATCTTTATAGAATATTTGCTGCAAATATATAACAGTGGTTGCAACGATGATCTATATCATTTTAATCAGAAAATATAGAATCGTAGAATAATAGAATATCAGGGTTGGAAGGGACCTCAGAAGGTCATCTAGTCCAACCCCATATCTACCACTCCTCCCAGTTTAGTGTCATCTGCAAACATGCTGAGGGTGCAGTCCACGCCATCCTCCAGACCATTAATGAAGATATTGAAATAAACGGCCCCAGGACCGACTCTTGGGGCACTCTGCTTGATACCGGCTGCCAACTAGATATGGAGTCCTTGATTATTACCGTTGAGCCTGACGATCTAGCCAGCTTTCTATCCACCTTATAGTCCATTCATCCAGCCCGTACTACTTTAACTTGCTGGCAAGACTACTGTGGGAGACCGTATCAAAAGCCACTGCTTTCCCCTCATCCACAGAGCCAGTTATCTCATAATAGTGATCACTTCCTCTCCTCTAACTGCCTCAAAATTGATTCCTTGAAGACCTGCTCCATGATATTTCCAGGGACTGAGATGAGGCTGACTGGCCATTAGTTCCCAGGATCCTTCTTCTTCCCTTTTTTAAAGATGGGCACTACGTTAGCCTTTTTCCAGTCATCTGGGACCTCCCCCGATCGCCATGACTTTTCAAAGACAATGGCCAGTGGCTCTGCAATCACATCCGCCAACTCCTTTAGCACCCTCAGATGCAGTGCATCTGGCCCCATGGACCTATGATCATCCAGCTTTTCTAATAGTCCCGAACCACTTCTTTCTCCACCGAGGGCTGGTCACCTCCTCCCCATGCTGTGCTGCCCAGTGCAGCAGTCTGGGAGCTGACCTTGTTCGTGAAGGCAGAGGCAAAAAAAGCACTGAGTACATTAGCTTTTTCCACTTCCTCTGTCACTAGGTTGCCCCCCTCATTCAGTAAGGGGCGCACATTTTCCTTGACTTTCTTCTTGTTGCTAACATACCTGAAGAAACCCTTCTTGTTACTCTTAACATCCCTTTCAAACTGAAACTCCAAGTGTGATTTGGCCTTCCTGATTTCACTCCTGCATGCCCAAGCAATATTTTTATACTCTTCCCTGGTCATTTGTCCAATCTTCCACTTCTTGTAAGTTTCTTTTTTGTGTTTAAGATCAGCAAGGATTTCACTGTGAAGCCAAGCTGGTTGCCTGCCATATTTACTATTCTTTCTACTCTTCGGGATGCTTTGTTCCTGCAACGTCAATAAGGATTCTTTAAAATACAACCAGATCTCCTGGATGCCTTTCCCCCTCAAAAAAAGAGAATTACTTGTGACATCTTAGAGACTAACAAATTATGCTCAAATAAATTTGTTAGTCTCTAAGGTGCCACAAGTACTCCTCCTTTTTCTGATACACACAAACATGGCTACAACTCTGAAACCTTTCCCTTTCATGCTATTCTTCCAAAGGGTCCTGCCCATCAGTTCCCTGAGGGAGTCAAAATCTGCTTTTCTGAAGTCCAGGGTCTGTATTCTGCTGCTCTCCTTTCTTCCCTGTATCAGGATCCTGAACTCAACCATCTCATGGTCACTGCCTCACAGGTTCCTGTCCACTTTTGCTTCCCCTACTAAGTCTTCCCAGTTTGTGAGCAGCAGGTCAAGAAGAGCTCTGCCCCTAGTTGGTTCCTCCAGCACTTGCGCCAGGAAATTGTCCCCTACCCTTTCCAAAAACTTCCTGGATTGTCTGTGCATCGCTTTATTGCTCTCCCAGCGGATATCTGGGAGATTGAAGTCCCCCATGAGACCCAGGGACTGCGATCTAGTAACTTCCGTGAGTTGCCGGAACAAAGCCTCGTCCACCTCATCCCCCTGCTCTGGTGGTCTATAGCAGACTCCCAGCACGACATCACCCTTGTTGCTCACACTTCTAAACTTAATCCAGAGACTCTCAGGTTTTTCTGCAGCTTCATACTTGAGCTCTGAGCAGTCATACTGCTCTCTTACATACAGTGTAACTCCCCCACCTTTTCTGCCCTGCCTGTCCTTCCGGAACAGTTTATATCCGTCCATGATAGTACTCCAGTCATGTGAGTTATCCCACCAAGTCTCTGTTATTCCAATCACATCATAATTCCTTGACCGTGCCAGGACTTCCAGTTCTCCCTGCTTGTTTCCCAGGCTTCTTGCATTTGTGTATAGGCACTTGAAAGAACTTGCTGTTTGTCCTGCTTTCTTAGTATGAGGCAGGAGCCCTCCCTTCTCACGTTCTCCTGCTCGTGCTTCCTCCCGGTATCCCATGTCCCCACTTACCTCAGGGCTTTGGTCTCCTTCCCCCAGTGAACCTAGTTTAAAGCCCTCCTCACTAGGTTAGCCAGCCTGCTTGCGAAGATGCTCTTTCCTCTCTTTGTTAGGTGGAGCCCGTCTCTGCCTAGCACTCCTCCTTCTTGGAGGACCATCCAGGAAGGGGTAGCGATCCGAGGGCTTGATGAGTTTCGGCAGTCTCTCCCTCACATCGTGAGTCCTAGCTCCTGGCAAGCAGCAGACTTCTCAGTTTTCCCAGTTGCGGTGGCAGATAGGGGGACTGAGTCATCTGAGGAGAGAGTCCCCGACTACCACCACCTGCCTCGTTCTCTTGGGAGCTGTGGTCGTGGAACCCCCATCCCCAGGACAGTGCATCTCATGCCTTCCAATCGGCAGAGTCTCCTTCTGTTCCCTTCCCTCAGATGTGTCATCTAGTCCACTCTTCGCATTAGTACCTGTGGAGAAAACATGAAAACGGTTGCTTACCTGTATCTGTGTTGCTGGTACATGGACGCTGCCCTTTCTTCTTCTGGAGGTCACATGCTGCCAAATTTCTTCACCGTCCTCCTGTCCCTGCTGCGCAGCCTGCTCTGAATCTTCAGAACATTGTGCCCGTAGAAGCATATCCTGATGTCTGTCCAGGAAATCTTCAGTTTCACTTATGCAATGCAGGATCGATACTTGTTTCTCCAGACCTTGAACCTGCTCTTCCAATATGGAGACCAGCTTGCACTTTGTTCCGACAAAGTCGCTTCTGTCCTGTCAAAGAAAGGCAAACATGACACATTCAGTGCAGGTCACAACAGCTGAACACTCCCCATCCATATTACCTTCCTTCTATGAGCTTCCTCAGGAGTTGTAGGAACTAGTCAGAGAAGCCGGCAAGATGTAAGCCTCAGTGGGCTCTCCCCAGGCAAACTCCCAGGCTCCCTCTGTTAGCCTCTCTGCTGTTCACCACTCAGCTGGTTCGCAGCTGACTGGCTTTTAATGTCCACTGCTTTCCCCTCATCCACAGAGCCAGTTATCTCAACATAGAAGGCAATTAGGTTAGTCAGGCATGACTTGCCCTTGGTGAATCCATGCTGACTGTTCTTGATCACTTTCCTCTCCTCGCCTCTAAGTGCTTCAAAATTCCTTCCAAGGATTACCTTGGCTGAAAGGAGAACCCCACCCCTCAACATAGGTAGTGTCTATACTGTTGCAATTCAAGTGTAGCTAGGGTGACCAGATGTCCCAATTTTATAGGGACAGTCCTGATATTTTGGGCTTTTTCTTATGTAGGCTCCTACTACACCCCAGCTCCTGTCCTGATTTTTCACACTTGCTGTCTGGTCACCCTAAGTGTAGCCAAGCCTTCACTGACATCGATCCCAGGAAAATTAATGGAGTGGCTGATATGGGACTTTATTAATAAAGAATTAAAGGAAGGTAACGTAATGAATGCAAATCAACATGGGCTTGTGGAGAAAAGAAAGAGACCCTGTCAAACTAACATGATATCGTTGTTAAATGAAACTATATTTGGTTAATAAAGATAATAGTGTTAGTGTCATATACTTATACTTTTGTAAGGCATTTGACCTGATACTGCATGACATTTTGATTAAAAAACTAGAATGATACAAAATTAACATGTCACACATAAACTGTATTAAAAGCTGGCTAACTGAGAGGTGTCAAAATGTAGTTGTACGTGACATCGAGCAGGTGTGTTTTTAGTGGGGTCCTGCAGAGGTTGGTTGTTGGCCCAACGCTATTTAACATTTTTATGAATTACCTGAAGAAAACAAACTCATCACTGACAACACAATGATTAGGGAAGTGGTAAATAATGAAGATGACAGGTCACTGATACAAATGATCTGGATCGCTTAGTAAACTGGGTGAAAGCAAACAATATGTGTTTTAATACAGCTAAATATAAATGTGTGTGTGTGGAGAGAGAGAGAGGAAAAAAGAATATAGGTCTTGCTCACAGCATGGAGGACTCTATCCTGGGAAGCAGTGACTCAGAAAAAGATTTGGGGTCATGGTGGATAAGCAGCTGAACATGAGCTCCCAATGCGACGCTGTGGCCAAATTGCCTAATGCGATCCTGGGATGCATAAACAGGGGAATCTGGAGTAAGAGCAGAGTTTACCTTTTTTATTTTGCACTGGTGCAACCACTGCTGGAATACTGTCTGGTTCTGGTGTCCACAATTCAAGAAGGATGTTGATAAATTGGAGAGGGTCCAGAGAAGAGCCATGAGAATGATCAAAGGATTGAAAACCTGTCTTAGAGTGATAGACTTAAAGAGCTCAATTCATTTAGCTGAAAGAGAAGATGAAGGGGTGACTTGAGCACAGTTTATACATAACTACTTTGGAAAAAATATTTAGTAAAGGCTCTTCAGTCTAGCAGAGAAAGGTATAACGATGCAGGGTCTGGAAGCTGAAGCTAGACAAATTCAGACTAGAAATGAGGCACAATTTAAGAGTGAGTATAATTATCTATTGGAACAATTTACCTAGGGATGTGGTGGATTCTTCATCACTGGTAACTTTGTAATCAAGATGGGATGTTTTCATAGGTGAGATGTTCTAGGCATTATTTTGGGCAGTCTTATGGCCTGTGTTATACAGGAGGTCAGACTAGGTAACCAGAATGGTACCTTCAGGCCTTGGAATCTATTAATTTATGACTGCAAAGTGCATGCAGTGAAAGTCAGTAACACAGTAGAAGACTGAAGCATCTATGTTGCCAGTATTTAAGAAGTTCAATGCCTGTGAAAAAAGATTGTACAGTATCATCTTTCAGTATGTACAGTGAGAAGAGGCTAGAACAATGGGAAATAGGTGTTAATAAGATTGATCGTGCAATTGCTGTTCCCAAACAAACTTGGGAGCATATTTGTTCTGTGCTGCAGTTGGGTCAGCTAGCACAGACTGGAACTCAACATGGGCACAGGGTGCTAGTGGATTGCAGGATTGGGACTTTTGAGATGGATGTGTGTCTTGGATGATCTTATGACCAAGCCTCAGTGCATTATTTTTCAACTTCACTAAATTTTCCCCTCCCCACCTTTTATGTTAGCATGTTTTCTGATCACATCAGAACAAATTGGTGACAAGGCTGTGAGAAAATATGAAAGATTAATGAAGCTTTGTCTCAAAAGACTGAAAATTAGGCTGTTCCAGAATTTTAACTTTTCCACCATCCCTGCTGCTGCTGATGTGGCACATTAAATGTTTAGAGAACTTGCTTCCCATGCATATTCCACAGCAAGGAAAACTGCAGCAGGGGATTGAGTCTGAAAAAATCTTGACATAGTTTAAGCTTTCAGGGTTCAGCTATATATGGGGTCTGTAGTGAAGTGAGACTCACCAGTGCAGTGCCTCCTGCTGGTCGTCTAGAGAATTAGCTCTGGTCCAGCCCAGAGCACCCTCTGCAGGATGGTGTCTCACCTGCCTTAGGGCCCCTGTGTCCTTCCTGGATCCCAGTACTCCTTTACCTCAGGGTTCTCCCCCAGCAGTAACCAACAGTCTGGGTCTCCCCTCCCAGGGGAACCCCCAAACCTCTAAGCCCACCTTGCCTCAGTGGCTATTGCCAGTGATCATCTAACTCCTGTTCACTGGGGTACACTGCAGTGTAATGGCCACTCATCATTGGTAAGGGGGGTTTGGACCTGCTGCCTTTCTCTGTAACCCAGTACCTCTATAGGCCTTCCTGTCAGGCTGCAGCCTGGGAGGTCACCAGGCCTGAGCTCCTCAGCACTGCTCTGTCCATGGTACTCTTTGCTCCTTCAGGCAGCTAGGTCCATCTCTCCCAAAGCAAGAGAGAGACTGACTCAGCTCCTGGCTCACAGCCTTTTTATAGGGCCTAGCCTGGCCCTGATTGGCTGCCTCCCAGCCTTTTCTTATTGGCTCTCAGCCCCAACCCTCTCCAAGGACTGGCTTTTAACCCTTTCTGAGCCGGAGTGGGGTGACTGCCCCGCTACAGGACCATACCCCCAAATCCAGATATCCTTAACATAATCCTTCCTTCCTTCTTTAGTGTTAGAGACAGGGAAGAATCAGCCCTACAATAAAGTTTTAACACCAACATGACCACTTCATTAGTACTCCAACACACATGCATGCATGCATGCACACGTTGTCAGGTTACAAATACAAAGGACTGGGGGCTTGTTTGCATGGCAAAGATGCCCCAATATAAGCTAAGGTGTGAATTTAGACCAATATAGTTAAACTTGTTGTCATAAATATAAAGGGAAGGGTAACCACCTTTCTGTATACAGTGTTATAAAATCCCTCCTGGCCAGAGGCAACATCCTGTTACCTGTAAAGGGTTAATAAGATCAGCTAACCTGGCTGGCACCTGACCCAAAGGACAAATAAGGGGACAAGATACTTTCAAATCTTGTGGGGGGAAGGCTTTTGTTTTGTGCTCTTTGTTTACGTGACAGGTTTCAGAGTAGCAGCCGTGTTAGTCTGTATCCGCAAAAAGAAAAGGAAAAGTAGTACTTGTGGCACCTTAGAGACTAACCAATTTATTTGAGCATAACCTTTCGTGAGCTACAGCTCACTTCATCGGATTCATACTGTGGAAAGTGTAGAAGATCTTTTTATACACACAAAGCATGAAAAAATGGGTGTTTACCACTACAAAAGGTTTTCTCTCCCCCCACCCCACTCTCCTGCTGGTAATAGCTTATCTAAAGTGATCACTCTCCTTACAATATGTATGATAATCAAGGTGGGCCATTTCCAGCACAAATCCAGGGTTTAACAAGAACGTCTGGGGAGGGGGGTAGGAAAAAAACAAGGGGAAATAGGTTACCTTGCATAATGACTTAGCCACTCCCAGTCTCTGTTCAAGCTTAAGTTAATTGTATCCAATTTGCAAAAGGGAATTCCAATTCAACAGTGTCTCGCTGGAGTCTGGTTTTGAAACTACAGCATTTGCTCAAGAAACTCCCTGAAAAAGCACAAGATCAAATCCACACAAACACACCCCTGGAACCCCGACCGGGGATATTCTATCTACTACCCAAGATCTATAAACCTGAAAATCCTGGGTGCCCCATCATCTCAGGCATTGGCACCCTGACAGCAGGATTGTCTGGATATGTAGACTCCCTCCTCAGGCCCTACCCTACCAGCACTCCCAGCTACCTTCGAGACACCACTGACTTCCTGAGGAAACTACAATCCATCGGTGATCTTCCTGATAACACCATCCTGGCCACTATGGATGTAGAAGCCCTCTACACCAACATTCCACACAAAGATGGACTACAAGCCGTCAAGAACACTATCCCCGATAATGTCACGGCTAACCTGGTGGCTCAACTTTGTGACTTTGTCCTTACCCATAACTATTTTACATTTGGGGACAATGTATACCTTCAAATCAGCGGCACTGGTATGGGTACCCGCACGGCCCCACAGTATGCCAACATTTTTATGGCTGACTTAGAACAACGCTTCTTCAGCTCTCGTCCCCTAATGCCCCTACTCTACTTGCGCTATATTGATGACATCTTCATCATCTGGACCCATGGAAAAGAAGCCCTTGAGGAATTCCACCATGATTTCAACAATTTCCATCCCACCATCAACCTCAGCCTGGTCCAGTCCATACAAGAGATCCACTTCCCGGACACTACAGTGCTAATAAACGATGGTCACATAAACACCACCCTATACCGGAAACCTACTGACCGCTATTCCTACCTACATGCCTCCAGCTTTCACCCTGAGCACACGACATGATCCATTGTCTACAGCCAAGCTCTGCGATACAACCACATTTGCTCCAACCCCTCAGACAGAGACAAACACCTACAAGATCTCTATCAAGCATTCTTACAACTACAATACCCACCTGCGGAAGTGAAGAAACAGATTGATAGAGCCAGAAGGGTTCCCAGAAGTCACCTACTACAGGACAGGCCTAACAAAGAAAATAACAGAACGCCACTAGCCATCACCTTCAGCCCCCAACTAAAACCCCTCCAACGCATTATTAAGGATCTACAACCTATCCTGAAGGATGACCCAACACTCTCACAAATCTTGGGAGACAGGCCAGTCCTTGCCTACAGACAGCCCCCCAGCCTGAAGCAAATACTCACCAGCAACCACATACCACACAACAGAACCACTAATCCAGGAACCTATCCTTGCAAAAAAGCCCGTTGCCAACTGTGCCCACATATCTATTCAGGGGACACGATCATAGGGCCTAATAACATCAGCCACACTATCAGAGGCTCGTTCACCTGCACATCCACCAATGTGATATATGTCATCATGTGCCAGCAATGCCCCTCTGCCATGTATATTGGTCAAACTGGACAGTCTCTACGTAAAAGAATAAATGGACACAAATCAGACGTCAAGAATTATAACATTCAAAAACCAGTTGGAGAACACTTCAATCTCTCTGGTCACTCCATTAAAGACCTAAAAGTTGCAGTACTTCAAGAAAAACACTTCAAAAACAGACTCCAGCGAGAGACTGCTGAATTGGAATTAATTTGCAAACTGGATACAATTAACTTAGGCTTGAATAGAGACTGGGAGTGGATGGGTCATTACACAAAGTAAAACTATTTCCCCATGTTTATCCCCTCCCCCCTGCCCCTGCCCCCCCCCCCCCATTCCTCAGACGTTCTTGTCACCTGCTGGAAATGGCCCACCTTGATTATCACTACAAAAGGTTCCCCCCCGCTCTCCTGCTGGTAATAGCTCACCTTAAGTGATCACTCTGGTTACAGTGTGTATGGTAACACCCATTGTCTCATGTTCTCTATGTATATAAATCTCCCCACTGTATTTTCCACTGAATGCATCCGATGAAGTGAGCTGTTGCTCACAAAAGCTTATACTCAAATAAATTTGTTAGTCTCTAAGGTGCCACAAGCACTCCTTTTCTTTTTGTTAACGAGGTTGTTCTCTCTTGGGACTGAGAGAGGCCAGACAGAAATCCATCTTCTCGAACCCATCCTAATCCAAGTCTCCCATATTGCAACCAGTGTAGGCAAACCAGGCAAGGCGGATTAGTTTATCTTTTGTTTTATATTAATTTTCCCTGTGTTAAGAGGGAGGTTTATTCCTGTTTTCTGTAACTTTAAGGTTTTGCCCAGAGGGGGATCCTCTGTGTTTTGAATTTGAATACCCTGTAAAGTATTTTCCATCCTGATTTTACAGAGATGATTTTTACTTTTCTTTTTTTTAATAAAATCCTTCTTTTAAGAACCTGACTGATTTTTCCATTGTTCCAAGATCCAGGGGTTTGGGTCTTTGATGATTTTGTAACCAATTGGTTAGGATATTATTCTCAAGCCTCCCCAGGAAAGGGGGTGTGTAGGGCTTGGGGGGATATTTTGGGGAAAGACGTCTCCAAGTGGTCTCTTTCCCTGTTCTTTGTTTAAAACGCTTGGTGGCAGCAGCATACTGTTCAAGGACAAAGCAAAGTTTGTACCTTGGGGAAGTTTTTAACCTAACCTGGTAAAAATAAGCTTAGGGAGCTTTTATGCGGGTCCCCACATCTGTACCCTAGAGTTCAGAGTGGGGAAGGAACCCTGACACTAGTGCTAATTCCTGTGTGGATGCTTTGATTTCGGTTTGAGTTTGGTTTCCTTCATTTTGCTTAAGTCAGTTGGAAGCAGTATTAAATTCACCTCAGATAAGGGTCTCTTAATCCAAAATCATAGTATTTACACATGAGTTTGGACAGGTTTAACTATATCAGTTTAAAAACCAATTTACGTTCAACCAGTGTAGGTTTTTTTATGTGGACAAGGCCTAAACCACTGATTCGCAGTAGAGTTGTTTGAATAAGCAGTGTTTTGGTTTGCTGGCCAAACTAGAGGCAGGGGAGTTTGGGGTTGACTGAAACAACAATTTTGAGAAATTTTGGCAAACCAAAAGGGTTGGAAAAAATTGACTTGGGGTCAAATGAAACATTTTGTTTTCAAGGGTTTTTTTTAACCTTAAAAATTTAAAAATGAAATCAAATTAGAAATGAGAAGTCGTTTCAAACTGGAAAATTACAGTGTTTTGCTTTGAAAACATCAAAATTAAACTTAAAAAAAAAAATTGCCGGGAGGGGGAGGTTTCCAGTCAAAATAATGTGGATAATTTGACAGACATGTACAAAATATTTTGGTCAGCCAAAACCTTCATTTTTAGGTGGAAAGCAATTATGTCCAAAAAATTTCACACAACTCTAGTTCTCAGCCATTTTCACACCTTGACCCCTTTTCCATACTAAGCCCCCCCGGGCTCCTCCTCCATTTCTTTCATTAGTATAAGTGATGTATAAGGCAGGCAGAGTTGTAGGAGAGAGATCTTTATTAAATATGCTGACTGGCCAATAATACGTACTGATATTCTATACTTTCAGAGATAGCAGCTTGGCCTGTATTTGCATTCCTGACTCCAATCTCACGGTGTCACACCAAAGTAGGTCCCTCCTGAAACTCTCCGGTTCCACTCCTCGTACTCTACATAGGGTGACCACCTGTCCTGAATTGGGCAGGACAGTCCTGAAATGCAGAGTTCAAGTACCGGTCCTGGGCTGAATGACTTTGGGACAGCATTTGTCCCGGATTCCCGGCTGCGTTGCTCTGCACCTGGCCAAGGCTCAGGGGTAGCGCCAGCCTCTTCCTGGTGCCGGGGCTGAGGTGGGCCTTAGTCCCACTTCACCACAAGGCCCCACCCCCATGCCTCCTCTTCCCCCTGAGACCCTGCCCCTGGACAGGCCAGAAGCCAGAGCTGGACCATGGTAATTGCTGCATAGGAAGCCCAGGCTGCTCTGGGGAGCCCCAGACTCTCCACCTGCCCTGGACAGCACACCCTGGGGGTTGGGGACTTGGGTCAGGGGCTACTCTTGGACTCCCCGCTGCCCTGTCCAGGGCAGTCGGAGGGTCCGGGGCTCCCCAGGGGAAGAGGCAGTACAGGGAGTGGAGACTTGCGGGAAGAGGAGGAGCAGGAGCAGAGCCACAGAGGGGACAGGCTCCTGCACGTATTCTGCTTCTACCTTTTGAAAAGGTGGTCACCCTAACTCTACATCTATCTGGGATCTAGACAGAGTCCCCTCCCAGTCAGCAGTATGGGAAGGGCAGTGTGGTGGCCATACTCTGACACTTGTTTGCAACCTCCATCTTGAGAATCACTCGACTAACACATGCAAACAACTCACTAAGCCAGACCCAAAGCCCATTGAAATGAATGGGAGTCTTTCCATTGGCTTCAATGGACATTGGATTTAGATATATTCTACCATCAAATTCAGCCGTGGGGGCACTAGAAGATGTTGAGGTCAATAATAATGTGACCTACTGGTAAAAGGGCTGAATTTAGCACCATATTTCTATATCCTTTGTGTCCCAATTATTCCCACTGTTGCATGGGCTAGAGAACTTTGAGGGATGAGTGTTAATTTGATTTTTACTGCGCTGACATAAAATATGGATTTTACTTTGGTTTCTTTTAAGGACAAAAGCAAATTGACTTGGTTGTTGATGGGGAAATGACTCAATAAAAATGCTTTTTAAAATTTATTGGACATATAAAAGAAAATAATATTGTGGTCAAGTGGAGAGTCCTCAAAAATGACACACTTTGTGTTCTTATTGGAACTTGGAAAACAGCATCTGCTAATATTTGCAGTTCAATTTGAGTTGAAACACCTTTTCTGAAAATTTTCATTGAATCAGAAAACTGAAAAATTGCATTTTGAAAAGACTGACATGTTTCTAGTTGATTCAAAATGATGGGGTTTTTGAGTTTTTTATTTCAATTCAGCCATTTCAGGTGTTTTCACCTTTTTGTTTTTAATTGGCCAAATTTGAAATAAAAACACCATTTTGAAACAAAAAAAGGCTAAATGAACTGCTTTGACTTGTTTGAAATTTTTTTAACCTAAAGCATTCATCAAATTCAACTCAAAATTGACAGTAGTTTCAGGGTTCCCAAAATGCATTTTTAGATGAAAAACAATTTGTCAAAATGTTTTGCCTTGTTCTACCACTGATTGATTTGTCCACATTTGTGCATCTACATTAGTTGCTGTGTGGGAGCATTTACACTAACACATTTTTGTTCATCTGGACACTCAGGGAATAGTCATTTCTCATGCAAACACACAAATCACAAGGGTACCTATGGGAACATAGGACTAGAAGGGACCTCTTGGGTCACTGAGTCTAGTCCCCTGCCCACTTGTTTATGACCAAGAATATTCACTGTTTTTGCTATTATAAAAGATAATTCTCCATTCTAGAAGTGGGGTGACATTAGAGATCAGATTTTCAAATGAGTGTCAGGTTAGATTTTCAAGGGCTCAGCTGTTGTTTAAGCACTTAAATAAGGGCCAGAGTTTCAATATTGCTGAGCACCCAGTAGCTCCCTTAGTGATGCTCATGGTCAGATTTTCAAAGATCTCTGCACCCAATTTGCTCTGCTCATTTGAAAATCTGGCCACTTATTTGGAGCTGAAATTCCAGAGGGATAAAGAATGATCTAGTTCCAGACTGGGACTCAGGAGACATTGGTTCAAGTCCCAGCTAAGCCACAGACATTTTACACAGTCCTGGACAAGTTGTAGACAGTATGTCAATGCTGCAGCTAAGAGCGAGCCTCCCAGACCAGATACACAGACTCGTGCTAGCGTGGTGCAAGCTAATGCACTTAACACTAGCGGTGTAGACGTGTGGCTCAGGCTCTCAAGCTATCCTGCCCTCCTGGGCTCAAAATCATGAGCCTCAGACTGAGCTGCAGTGACCACACTGCTAGTTTTAGTGCACGAGCTCCAGCCATGCTAGCGCAAACCTGTCTGCCAGGACTGAGCGGCTCACCCTCACTTGAGTGTAGACATACTCTTAGTGTAATGCTGACAGACCCCAGTTGGCGGGCGGGCGGGCTCAAACCTGGGACTTCTGGAACTTAGTGCATGAGCCTCTCTCTCTCTCTCTCCCCCCTCCCCCCATCCAGATGAGACAGAACACCACACCCAGGAGGTGTGTGGGTTACATTAGCAGAAGAATTTTAAAGATCTTTAGGCACCTAATGCCCATTGATTTCAATGGGAGTTAAGTACCAAAATATCATTAAAAATCTGGCCCTTCATCTACCCTGTGCCTTAGCTCCCACTTTGTAAAACGGGGATTAACACTTCCCTACATCCCAGCAGGGCTGTGAGGCTAAATTCTATTAATGATAATGAAGTTATGAAAATCCAAGCCCTTATGATTAGGGATGTAAAATATTAAACATTAACCAGTAAGCATTAGCCTAGATGCGGAGGGACCCACGGTTTGGGGACCACTGGGTTAAAGGGAGCCAATGGTACTTTCTTACCTTCCACGGATGTGATGTGACATGGTAGGCCAGACCTTCAGCTGGTGTACACCAGCACTGCTCCACTGAAGTGGATGAAACTACAACGGATTTACACCAGCTGAAGGCCTTACTCCGTATGTGTAAAGTGCTTCGAGATCTCAAACAAAAAAATGCTTCTGAAAAGGCTAGCATCATATACATTGAATGTATCATAATCTTGCTGGAAACGCTAGATTTATTTATATGTCTTTGTGGAAGGGGGAGAGAACAGTGACTGTATTACCATAAATTCATCACAGCACTGTTCCACTCCACTGCTGATGAGCCATGCAAACACTTGCCAATAAATCTTTGATTTCAAGTAGGCAAGGTGACGCTACTTTCCTTTATGCTCTGTAAATAAAATATAGCCCCTTTCAAGTATACGATTACCTATATTCACCATCTGTTGATTTTTATTTTGTTTTAACTTGGCCAAAAATGATATCTGCAAAATAGACACATCAGCTCTGAAGCCAGGCACCCTCCCTCCATGACTGCTCTGGCAGTTCATGCAGGGAAGCAAAAGACCAGCGATGATTGAGGGGCTAGTTCGGATTTGCATCACGATTGTTGAAGAGCCGTGCTGTTTGATAGGAGGCAAATGGGTCCTGTTAGGTCTGTGTAGATGTCAGGCACAGGGAGTGGATGGGGAAATCTCCCAGGGAGTATTTCGACGAGCTGCCTGAGAGATTGCACTTGTCATAGATCAGCCTTTATAACAATGACAGCTTTATTAGAAAGAGGAGGACAAAGGGTTGCAAAGTGCTTTCTCGCTTTTTTTTTCTCTGACACTCTTTCTTTTCCACAAGACCCGTATCTTCACCAGGAAATTCATTTGAGATCAGGGCCCTATTGTTCCTGGTGATGCAGATATCTAATGAGAGACAGCCCTGACCCAGAAATGCTAACTGTAATAGACATGAGAGACAAAGAAAATAGAGGCTCAGAGAGGTGGAATGCATGGCCAGGGTCACCGTCAAAGCCTGGAACAGACCCCAGATCTCCTAATTTGTCGTCCAGTCCCTTGTTCACTAGATGACCCTGCCAAGTCAATGTCTAGTGAACCACTTAATGACATTATGCTGAGTAAGAAAAGGTCATGCTCTGTATGTTAGCTAGTGATGGGTTATGCCTTCCAGGCCTAGAGTTTAACCACAGCTAGTTGGTGCCTTTCTGCACCTGAGACGTGCTTGTATACCATGGTCAGGCAGCCATCATCTCGGTCAGGTATGGTTGTATACTATGGTCGGTCAGCCATGATCTGTGTCAGGTCACCTAGCTTGATGGTTAGAAACCAGTTTTGAAAATGGTTATGTTTCCTAGTGCAAACAAAGCCCTGGGATTTTCCACAGTTCAGTTCTATATATTGGGGGAGCGTTGCTTCAATTTGTCCCACTTAAGCACATGATTCCAAAATCAGGGCCTTAAAGAAAAACACCAAATATTGCAAGAGCTGTGATAAAATCACAAGAGATGGCAACTATGGACTCTTAGCTTCTAACTGGTCTGTCTCCATATTAGACTTTCTTCAGAGACACTGGCACCTTGTAGGAGAAGTCTCTGAGTTTGGCTGGATAGAATCCATTATGTAGCCCCTCTGCTAGTTTTGGCACCATTGATTTCCATCCACCAGCGTCACACTGATTAATTAGAGGTCAGTGGGATGAGACAGATGGGGTAATGCCTCGTGGCATATTTCACCCTCACTGACCTGCAGTCTTTTCGTATCCTCTGTTTTTTCAGGTGAGAAGCATCTGGTGTATCCTTTATTTTTCAGATCTTTGGGACATGGTCTGACTTTTTGTTCTGTGGCTGTGTGGTGCCCAGCACAGTGGGCTCCCGGTCTATGACTATGGCTCCTAGGTGTTACCACAATGCCAGTAAATAATTGCATGGAGGGCCAGATTCTCATACCCTCATGCACAACACATAGCAGCATGCTTCATAAGAAATCCTGTTGACTTCCTGTGAAATAAAGAGGTAATCAATATGTGTAAGGTTATCAGAATCCAGCCCAGACATAGCACTGTTCTCATCTCTCCTCCATTCCTCCTCCTTGACTTGCTGGACTGTTGACATAGTAGATCACCCTATGTGACTAATGTGACTGAACCTTATTTAAATCTAATGTGACTGGAGCTTATTTTTTCAAGGCGGGGGGATGCAACTTGATGATAAGGTAGCTGGAAAGTCCTAGGCTAGGCCTACATTAGGAGCACTTCCCAGTATAGCTACACAAGTGTACTATCCCGTGAAACACTCCTAGTGTGACTGCAGCTGATTTTGGCAAAATGGCGCTTTTGCTGGAATCATTTATCCCAGTGCAGTTTTGCTGCTATAAGCAGTGTCTTGTCTTGAGTCCTGCCTCGAGTGCAGGGGACTGGACTAGATGATCTCTCGAAGGCCTTTCCAGTTCTATGATTCTATGTTCAGTGCTCTCTGCGAAGACATGAGGGTATCAAGCATGCTATGAACCTGTGGATCAAGAGGACTCCGGTTTTACCAACTCTGTGGCTCGGCAGTGAAACGTGGGCACTGAGGAAGGATGATGAGCACTGGATTGATGTTTTCAATGCTCGGGGCCTTTGTCAACTGTTCCATATTAAGTGGCAGGATGAGATGAGCAATGAAGATATTCATAGCCAAACCCAGCAACCACTTCCATCAGCATTACTTGTTTTAGACAGCTTTCTTGATATGTATATTTTATTAGGATGAAAGATCAGGGAATGTCACTACATAGCTGGAAATCATATGGGCACCAAAAGCTTCAGTGGCATGATAAGATCGCCAGTGGTGGAGGTTGACTGAACATCCAGACTTCCTTAAGGACCTAGCTATAGATGGATCCTGGTGGTGCTAGATCTGCAAGGAGGCTACATCTTTTGGGATTTGCCAGGATGATGATTTAACTGAGTTGTATCCCTGCTTTAAATGCAAAACTCAACTCAACCTGCAACTGACCCTTCTATGACAAAAGGCCCTTGTTTCAGTTCTCAGGGACTGTCTCAGACAATTTCTTCCATTGTGGAGACATAAGTTCACATCTCCCACGCTTTACTTTAAGGGTCAGATCATCAGCGAGTAGATTGGCCTAGCTCCATTGTAGTCAATATGAAGCTCAGTTGTCTGCTAGAACTAGCTCCACTCAAGTCAAGAGAGTTATATTAGCAGAAAGTTTGGCCCGTCACTTTGTGGTGTGTGTGCAGTCCAGCAATGCCCAGAAGTCACAGTTTTGGGAGCCATCGCCCCAGCTTCACTTTTCTTTGTGAAATAGCTGGGAAAGTGCATCATTTTTTTCATTAAAAATTCATTTTGGAGCAGCTCTGTTTCACAACACATAATTAACTGATTTCTCCTTCTCCATTAGTCATCCCCAGAGTTTGCAGGGATCTTGCTCATCTCTTTTCCTCTTCATTTCACTCTCTCTCAACCCTTTTGTAATTCACTCTGGCATCTCTGGAGATGCAGGGGGCCAGAGCAGCAGCTGGTGCAACTCAGCTCCACTCTGCATAAGTCAGTAGAGCTGTGCTGATTTACACCAGCTGAGGATCTGGCTCAGATATTTCATCTGACATCTGACTTCCCTTTCTCTCCTACTATTTTCCGGCCCCCAAGATGCACATTTCTCAGTTCTCCCCTGGAGGGATGGCCTCTAGGGGTGAGAAGGGTCAGCTGGACACATGCCCCATACAGTCCTCTGCTCCTCTGCTTAGACTAGCCACAAGGGAGACAATAATTGATCCATCCATAGGCTATGTCTACTCTCCTCACTAGTGCTGGTGGCATGTAGGCAAGGGGTAGCTTACGGTGGACACTCACATGTTCCCACAATACCAGACATTCCAGTACTTCAGGGAATGCTATGGGCCCACCTCTGCTGTTGAGACTCTGCTGCATGACCTCACATGCACTGTGCCTGCACGGGGGCGGGGGGGGGGGAGTGGAGAGCCATCTGTAAGAGTGCACTGTTCCACCCCCGTAGGCGTGACCTCACATGAACAGTACTTTTGAGGTCATGCTAGAAGGATGAGGAGTGGCACGCTATTAAAAATGGTGTCCTGCATCCAATATCAGACAAAACCAAGTCCAGTTTTGTCCCAGAGCCAGACAGGGGACAAACCACCCCAAAAGAGGATTGTCTGGGTCAAACCAGACGAGTGGTATCCCTAGGGTAGCTACACGCCACAGTGAAAAGCAGGCTGTGTCCATGCTGTGGTGTGTAGCAACACATGTCAGTGAAAGGCTCTGGCCAGGGGGAGGTAGTGGGGACAGGCTCTGGCAGTGGGGAGCTGGCAGAGCCTTTCTCTGCTACCGGAGTCTTTCCCTGTGTCAAACTCTAGCAGTGGGGCAGTAGTGAGACACTACACTGCTAAGAACATAAGAACATAAGAATGGCCATACTGGGTCAGACTAAAGGTCCATCCAGCCCAGTGTCCTGTTTACCGACAGTGGCCAATGCCAGGTGCCCCAGAGGGAGTGAACCTAACAGGTAATGATCTAGTGATCTCTCTCCTGCCATCCATCTCCACCCTCTGACAAACAGAGGCTAGGGACACCATTCCTTACCCATCCTGGCTAATAGCCATTAATGGACTTAACCTCCATAAATTTATCCAGTTCTCTGTTAAACCCTGTTATAGTCCTAGCCTTCACAACCTCCTCAGGCAAGGAATTCCACAGGTTGACTGTGTGTTCAGTGAAGAAGAACTTCCTTTTATTTGTTTTAAACCTGCTACCCATTAATTTCATTTGGTGGCCCCTAGTTCTTATATTATGGGAACAAGAAAATAACTTTTCCTTATTCACTTTCTCCATACCACTCATGATTTTATATACCTCTATCATATCCCCACTTAGTCTCTCTTTTCCAAGCCAAAAAGTCCTAGCCTCTTTAATCTCTCCTCATATGGGACCCGTTCCAAACCCCTAATCATTTTAGTTGCCCTTTTCTGAACCTTTTCTAATGCCAGTATATCTTTTTTGAGATGAGGGGACCACATCTGTATGCAGTATTCAAGATGTGGGCGTACCATGGATTTACATAAGAGCAATAAGATATTCTCTGTCTTATTCTCTATCCCTTTTTTAATGATTCCTAACATCCCGTTTGCTTTTTTGACTGCTGTTGCACACTGCAGTGGACATCTTCAGAGAACTATCCACGATGACTCCAAGATCTTTCTCCTGACTACTGCACTGGGCAGCACAATATGGGGAGGAGGTGACCAGCCCTCTGTGGAGAAAGAAGTGGTTCGGGACTATTTAGAAAAGCTGGACGAGCACAAGTCCATGGGGCCGGATGCGCTGCATCCGAGAGTGCTACAGGAGTTGGCGGATGTGATTGCAGAGCCATTGGCTATTATCTTTGAAAACTCATGGTGATTCAGGGAAGTCCTGGACGACTAGAAAAAGGCTAATGTAGTGCCCATCTTTAAAAAAGGGAAGAAGGAGGATCCTGGGAACTACAGGCCAGTCAGCCTCACCTCAGTCCCTGGAAAAATCATGGAGCAGGTCCTCAAGGAATCAGTTCTGAAGCACTTAGAGGAGAGGAAAGTGATCAGGAACAGTCAGCATGGATTCACCAAGGGCAAGTCATGCCTGTCTAATCTAATTGCCTTCTATGATGAGACAACTGGCTCTGTGGATGAGGGAAAAGCAGTGGATGTGTTGTTCCTTGACTTTAGCAAAGGTTTTGACACGGTCTCCCACAGTATTCTTGCCAGCAAGTTAAAGAAGTATGGGCTGGATGAATGGACTATAAAGTGGATAGAAAGTTGGCTAGATTGTCGGGCTCAATGGGTAGTGATCAATGGCTCCATGTCTAGTTGGCAGCCGGTATCAAGTGGAGTGCCCCAAGAGTCGGTGTTCGGGCCGGTTTTGTTCAATATCTTCATAAATGATCTGGAGGATTGTGTGGATTGCACCCTCAGCAAGTTTGCAGATGACACTAAACTGGGAGGAGAGGCAGATATGCTGGAGGGTAGGGATAGGTTACAGAGGGACCTATACAAATCAGAGGATTTGGCCAAAAGAAATCTGACGAGATTCAACAAGGACAAGTGCACAGTCCTGCACTTAGGATGGAAGAATCCCATGCACCGCTACAGACTAGGGACCGAATGGCTTGGCAGCAGTTCTGCAGAAGAGGACCTAGGGGTTACAGTGGATGAGAAGCTGGATATGAGTCAACAGTGTGCCGTTGTTGCCAAGAAGGCCAATGGCATTTGGGGATGTATAAGTAGGGGCATTGCTTGCAGATCCAGGGACGTGATCATTCCCCTCTATTCGATATTGGTGAGGCCTCATCTGGAGTACTGTGTCCAGTTTTGGGCCCCACACTACAAGAAGGATGTGGAAAAATTGGAAAGAGTTCAGCAGAGGGCAACAAAAATGATTAGGGGACTGGAACACATGACTTCTGAGGAGAGGCTGAGGGAACTAGGATTGTTTAGTCTGCAAAAGAGAAGAATGAGGGGGGATTTGATAGCTGCTTTCAACTACCTGAAAGGGGGTTCCCAAGAGGGTGGATCTAGACTGTTCTCAGTGGTAGCTGATGACAGAACAAGGAGTAATGGTCTCAAGTTGCAGTGGGGGAGGTTTAGGTTGGATATTAGGAAAAACTTTTTCACTAGGAGGGTGGTGAAACACTGGAATGGGTTACCTAGGGAGGTGGTGGAATCTCCTTCCTTAGAAGTTTTTAAGGTCAGGCTTGACAAAGCCCTGGCTGGGATGATTTAATTGGGGATTGGTCCTGCTTTGAGCAGGGGGTTGGACTAGATGACCTCCTGAGGTCCCTTCCAACCCTGATATTCTATGATTAGTTGTAGCTAAATTAGCCCCCATCGTATTGTATGTATAGTTGGGGTTATTTTTTCCAATGTGCATTACTTTACATTTATCCACATTAAATTTCATTTGCCATTTTGTTGCCCAATCACTTAGTTTTGTGAGATCTTTTTGAAGTTCTTCACAGTCTGCTTTGGTCTTAACTATCTTGAGCAGTTTAGTATCATCTGCAAACTTTGTCACCTCTCTGTTTACCCCTTTCTCCAGATCATTTATGAATAGGTTGAATAGGATTGGTCCTAGGACTGACCCTAGGGGAAAATCACTAGTTACCCCTCTCCATTCTGAAAATTTATCATTTATTCCTACCCTTTGTTCTCTGTCTTTTAACCAGTTCTCAATCCATGAAAGGATCTTCCCTCTTATCCCATGACAACTTAATTTACATAAGAGCCTTTGGTGAGGAACCTTGTCAAAGGCTTTCTGGAAATCTAAGTACTCTATGTCCACTGGATCCCCCTTGTCCACATGTTTGTTGACTCCCTCAAAGAACTCTAATAGATTAGTAAGACATGATCTCCCTTTACAGAAACCACGTTGACTTTTGCACAACAATTTATGTTCTTCTATGTGTCTGACAATTTTATTCTTTATTATTGTTTCAACTAATTTGCCCGGTACTGACGTTAGACTTACTGTAATTGCCAGGATCACCTCTGGAGCCCTTCTTAAATATTGGCGTTACATTAGCTATCTTCCAGTCACTGGGTACAGTAGCTGATTTAAAGGACAGGTTACAAACCATAGTTAATAGTTCTGCAATTTCACATTTGAGTTCTTTCAGAACTCTTGGGTGAATGCCATCTGGTCCCGGTGACTTGTTACTGTTAATTTTCTCAGTTTATTCCAGAACCTACTTTAGTGTCACTTCAATCTGTGACAATTCCTCAGATTTGTCACCTACAAAAGACAGCTCAGGTTTGGGAATCTCCCTAACATCCTCAGCCGTGAAGACTGAAGCGAAGAATTCATTTAGTTACTCTGCAATGACTATCGTCTTTAAGTGCTCCTTTTGTATCTGAATTGTCCAGGGGCCCCACTGGTTGTTTAGCAGAACAGCTAGCCGAACTTCCCCCCATCCCAAAAGTTTCCCCAGTTCCTAATAAATCTAAACACCATTTCTCTACACCATCGTCTCATCCATGCAGTGAGACTCTGAACTCTGCCTGCCGACCTGGCCCTGCGCATGGAACTGGTAGCATTTCTGAGAATGCCACCACAGAGGTCCTAGATTTCAGTCTCTTTCCTAGCAGCCTAAAATGGGCCTCCAGGACGTCTCTCCTACCCTTCCCTACGTCATTGGTACCTACATGTACCATGACCACCGGCTCCTCCCCAGCACTACACATAAGTCTATCTAGATGCCTCGAGAGATCCACAACCTTCGCACCAGGCAGCCAAGTCACCATACGGTTCTCCCAGTCATCACAAACCCAGCTATCTATGTTTCTAATGATTGAATCTCTCATTACTAACACCTGCCTTTTCCTAATGACTGGAGTTCCCTCCCCCGGAGAGGTAACCTCAGTGCGAGAGGATACCCCAACATCATCTGGAAGAAGGATCCCAACTATCACAAGGTTTCCCTCTCTTCCATTGACTGCTCTCCTTCTCTGGGCCTTTAATCCTCCTTAACAGTGCAGTGGTGGGACAAATCTACAGTGCCCCGGAAAGCCTCATCAACATACCTCTTTGCCTCCCTTAGCTCCTCCAGTTCTGCCACCCTGGCCTCCAAAGCCTGTACATGGTCTCTGAGGACCAGGAGCTCCTTGCACCGAATGCACACATATGCCACCCTCCCACAGGGCAGGTAATCATACATGCTACACTGAGTGCAATAAACAGGACAGCCCCCACTCTGCTGCTGGGCTTCTGCCTGCATTTTCTCCTACAGTTACCTAGGTTAATGACAGGGTTTTTGTTTAAATCAAGAAGTTTTGATTATAGTTTAGTGTAAAGGTTTTAAAGAATGGCAAGTGTACCTTGCCCCCTTCCAAACTCCCTCTTGAAACTCCCTGTTAGCGGCCCCTATTCGCAAAGCTCCCTGGTCACTAAAAATAGTATGTAGACAGGGAGACATGGCTTGGGAAAGTAGAGATCCATGCAGGATACATATCCCCAGGCTTCAGGAGTGTCTTTACTCTGCTTGCTTAAGTCATGACTCACCATCTACATGGCTATTGATACCCATGCTAGGTATTACTAGCTGGGTCGGTACTCTACATGCCACCGAAAGAAGCGTGCAGTGTAGCCATACCTTAGATTCAAAGGCCAGAAGGAACTATTATGCTCCTCTAATCTGACCCACAGGTGACACAGGCCAGAGAGCTTCAGCCAGTGACTCCTGCCTCACCTCATCTTTCTGTGCCTCCATTTTCCCATCTGTCAAAGGAGGGTAATGATACTTACCACCCTCATAAAATATTCACGGGAAAAGGCCTACCTCCTGTAACAACTGTGATCCTGCCCAGATGATCCGCAGTCGAGCTTTGCCCTCTAAAATATCCCCAGCAAGTCTGTTAATACCCAATGATAGGGCAGTTTGCACCTTTGAGATCAGGTTCAGGTTCAGGTTCAGTCTTTCTGCAGGCTCAGGAAAACATCACTGCTGGTTTCTGTTCCTTTCACCTTTGGTAAGTTAGTTTTGTAACCGTAAGTGTGGAGAGACTCAATTTTTTTCTTTCTAAATTTAAGGTTGATTCAGGTTTATTTTTTTAACTGAGAGCCTGGAACCCAACTGTGCAGTAAACTCAAGAAGAACAATTCTGCTGCAGTTCACACAGCCTCATAATCACATTATAGATGGAATATGGCCTAAGACTGACCCGATCCATTGTAAACAGGTCATCAGCAACCCAATAGAGGGTGATAAAGTTAGTCACCACTAAATCCTTGGCTGGGGTAAGATTTGAGCCAGTGTCTAGAGATGAGCTCTGTGATACATGAAGGGAGGGGGTAGCTCCGTTTTATGGACACCCACCCAGCCAGTTAGCTATAAAATCCCTGTTAGTAGCTGTTCTCTACTTGCTTTACCTGTAAAGAGTTAACAAGCCCACAGGTAAAAGGAAGGGAGTGGGCACCTGACCAAAAGAGCCAATGGGAGGGCTAGAACTTTTTAAAATTGGGAAAAAACTTCCCTTTATCTGTGTGTTGTAGTTCTTGAGGAAAGAGGGGAAACAGGGAACAGTTATGCTGTGAGCCAGGTATGAAAAACCATTAGATCATACCTAAAGATTGCTTATCTGAAACCCCAGAAATGTAAGTAAATTAGGAAATGTCTAGGAAGATGTGATTATGGTTCTTTCTGTTTATTTCTTATTGGCTTGTGGACTCGTCTGTGCTAACCCCAAATGCTTTTTGTTTTGCTTGTATCCTTTAAGCTGGACCTCAAGAAGGTTATTCTCGATGTTTTAATTTTGTAAGTGGGTTTTTTAAATCTAGCAAAAGCCTAAGTTCCAGATGTATTTCCTTTCTGTTTGTTTTTAATAAAATTTACCTTTTTAAGAATATAAGAATGGCCCTACTAGGTCAAATCAAAGGTCCATCTAGCCCAGTATTCTGTCTTCCGACAGTGGCCAGTGCCAGGTGCCCCAGAGGGAATGAACAGAACAGGTAATCATCAAGTGATCCATCCCCTGTCGCTGATTCCCAGCTTCTGGCAAACAGAGACTAGGAACACCATTCCTGCCCATCCTGGCTAGTAGCCGTTGATGGACCTAAGAACCTAAGAACAGTATTGGATTTTTGTTGTCCTAAGAGGTTTGTGCATATGTTGTTTAATTAGCTGGTGGCAACAGCTGATTTCCTTTGTTTTTCTTTCTCAGCTCTTCCCCAGAGATGGGGTGAAAGGGCTTGAGGGTACCCCACAGGAAGGAATTCCCAAGTGCACCTTTCTAGTTTCAAAGGGGTTTTCTGCACTTGGGTGGTGGCAGCATCTACCCATCCAAGGTCAGAGAGAAGCTGTAACCTTGGGAGTTTAATACAAGCCTGGAGTGGCCAGTATTAATTTTTAAAATCCTTGTGGGCCCCCACCTTCTGCATTTGAAGTGCCAGAGTGGGGAATCAGCCTTGACAAGCTGTTATAGAATGTCCATTGTAGGGATCCATACTCACAAACCCTTTGTGATGAGTGACCTAATATTCCTATGACATCATGGTAACTATCAGCAACCAGCTCAGTCTGTTTCTGTTCCTGAGACAGGAAGCACCACCTCTACAGGACTCTTGGAGTGGGCAGAGACAGGACAACCTTTTTTAAAAAACCACACACTTAAAAAAAAACGTGCTACGAAACCCCCAACTTGTTTGGTTTGGTTTCATATGCCCATCTGTCTTGCGGGCTCTGGTGGGAATTACCAAGGGCAGGTGGAAAAGGCTATGGAAACCATCTCCCCACATGTGAGCGTCTCACTAATCAAATCTCTCTCATCCCTGCTGGTAAGTGAATTCTTCCCTATTCAAGTGGACTTCCATCCCAGTCCATAAATCCACAGCCCAGGAAGATCAATGGAAAGATTCCCTTTGACCTCAGTGGCAGTTGGAGCAAGCCCCAGAAAACCAGGCACGGTGCCTGTGATGCTATTGACCTGAACTGGGACCGTATAGAACATTGTTGCAACCAAGGCCCCGTGGTGGCACCAAATATTGTATAAAGGGGGTCAAATAAGGTGTCCAAGACAAGGTTATGGTTTGCTGGTTATGATTATGCTATCTGTATGCATGTATCATTTTTGTATTTAAAGATATAAGTATTGGCTCTATACTGTCTGTATTTCAAACTTTTGCTATGCTTCTGGGGGACACCCCAGACAAGTGGGTGTCAGCTCTACCTAGCCTGCTTGATGGCCCATTAAGGACCATCAGCTATACAACTGACCCATTGAGAGAAGGCAGATACACCTTGTGACTCAGCAAAGTATGCAGGGACTTGCCCATGTGACTCCAAACTCCATTTTGCTGTAATTTTGCATAGTAAGCACAAAGAGGTATTCTTACACCTGGAAAAGACTATAAAAGGCTGATGCCTGATCTCCATCTTGTCTTCAATCCTGCTTCATACCTCTGGACTAACTTTGCTACACTGAAGCTTTGAACCAAGGACTGAAAGATCCATCCCAGTTGTGGATGTACTCCAGAGACTTGATTTGAACCTGCAGTTTATTCCATCACTGCTAGAAGCCTGAACCAAGAACTTTGCCATTATTGTATGTAATTGATTCCATTTAACCAATTCTAGCTCTCATCTATATCTTCTTCCTTTTATGAACGAACCTTGAGATTTTCGATTCTAAAGGATTGGCAATAGTGTGATTTGTGGGTAAGATCTGATTTGTATATTGACCTGGGTCTGGGGCTTGGTCCTTTGGGATCGAGAGAACCTTTTTTCTTTTACTGGGGTATTGGTTTTCATAACCATTCATCCCCATAATGAGTGGCACTGGTGGAGATACTGGGGAAACTGGAGCGTCTAAGGGAATTGCTTGTGTGACTTGTGGTTAGCCAGTGGGGTGAGACCAAAGTCTGCTCTGTTTGGCTGGTTTGGTTTGCCTTAGAGGTGGAAAAACCCCAGCCTTGGGCTGTAACTGCCCTGCTTGAAGCAATTTGTCCTGAATTGGCACTCTCAGCTGGCTTCTGCCAGAACCAGCATCGTTACAGTGGTGTAGTCATGCTAGGATCCACAGAACCAGGTCAATTAGCCTTTGAGTCTGAACCCCATGCTATCCAAATTTGCATTTTGGAATTGAGAGTTTTGTTGGTTAAAGATCAGTGACCAAGAGCCAGAAAGCAATGGCAGAAGCAATGAAACTGCAAGCCCTGAGAGACAGCCTGCAATTTGAATATGAACAAAAACTGGCAGAAATTCAAATGAAAGACAAGCAAGCCTTGACCCAGTTAGAAAGAGAAGCTGCTGAGAAAGAGAAAGAAGCCAAAGCAAGGAATGCTGAATTAGAAAAAGAAGCTGATGAAAGAAAGAAGAAAGCTCACCAGATGCAACAGGAAACGGCTAGACTCCAGCTCCAAGTCAAAAAAGCAATGGAAGACCAGCAGAAACTGTATCCTCTTGAAAGTCCAGTTTATAACTATGTTGATATGTTGTATTACTCTGAGCAGTTTTCTGTGTTTAAGCAGTTTTACTATGGCCAGGGAGAGGGGGATTCTAACCTGGTGGGAAATAGCTGTTTGTCTGTGCAAAAAAGCTGTCTGTCTATGAATGAAGTTTCTGAATGTCTGTCTAATGACTCAGAAGTGAATCTGGAATTAGATCAAGCACCGAAAGAACTCATTGGTCAGGATAATGTTGCTCAGGAGCAGATTAAAGTGGATGGTCAGGTTAAAGCCCTAACTGAGAAAGGAAAGGGTAGATTTTTGATGGGTGATGGATTGTTGGCTAGTACAGCTTATAAAAGTGAACCTGGAAAAGGTAACTGTGATTTGCTGGAAGTAGCTTAGTTAGGGTGACCAGACAGCAAGTGTGAGAAATCGGGACAGGGGGTGGGGGGTAATAGGAGCCTATATAAGAAAAAGACCCAAAAATCAGGACTGTCCCTCTAAAATCAGGACATCTGGTCACCCTAAGCTCAGTTTAATGAGAAGAGCAGCCATTTATCTGTGGGGAGTGGCAATGTGCCTGGTAAGGAAAGTTTGGATGAGCCTAGGCAGCCTTGTGAGCTGATGGCTTTGTCTAGTCAGCAGTTTGGGAAGGCAAGGATAGTGGAAGATGAGTGTCCCTATACCTTACCTGTTACCTGTGTGGAGAATTGTGACAGTGAAGGAAATGTGCCTGTGTCTGTCAGGGGTATTGAGTTGCCTATGGAGGGAGCTACTCTGGTCTCCAAGCAGTTGTCTGTGAACAGCACTCTGTGCTGGGACAAGGGAAATGAGATCCCAAGCTGTGCGTCTGGTAAAGGAGAATGTGTCTCCAGCTCTTCTTTGTCTGTGGAGCAGACAGAAGGTGCCTTTCAGCCTATGGTAGCTGAAAATAGTGTAGTTGTCTCAGAGTTGGTTCTGATTTCAACTAAAGCCCAGGAAGGGAATGGTCCTAAGTCTGTGTCTGCTAGGGAGAATGGCGCTGTAACTAGGTTGCATCCAGTTAGTGTTGTAGCAAAATCCCAGAGACCAATTCTGGTGCTTGTATTTTGCCTGTTGCTAATATGTAGCTGGGAAAGGGTGTAGCAACTCTGTCTAATCAGGATGATACCCTAGCCAGGGCACAAGGAGAGCAGAAAGGTGATTTAATTGTGTACCTACTGATGGTGTGGAAACTTGTAGCAAGAAGGAAAAGATTCCTGAACTTGTATGTGGCAAAGGGAAGGAGAATGTTTCTAACCTTTTATCTAGTGAATCTATGGGTTTGCCTGAAAGGGGATTCTGTTGGAATCTGCCTGATGGGCCAAAGGTGATCATGAATGTGAGTGAGACCCAGAAAGAGTCTGTGGTTGCTCAGGAAAGTGTTCCTTTAGAGCAGTGTTTCCCAAAATGTGGTACGCATACTCCTGGTGGTACGTGAAAGGGTTTCAAGGGGTACGAGGCAGAATTTTTTTATTTTACTTTCTCATAATGGGACCCCCGGCCAGCAGCGGGCTGAGCGGGGCCGGCGGACAGAACCCCAGACCTGCGGCAGGCTGAGTGACTCAGCCCACTGTCCGTCTGGGGTTCCGTCAGCTGGCTCCTGCCAGCTGGGGTCCCGGCCACCGGCCCCGCTCAGCCTGCTGCCAGCCGGGGGTCCCGTTCACATTGGCTGGCAGCCAGGGCTGGCTCCAGCTTTTTTGCCACCCCAAGCAGCGAAGAAAAGAAAAGCAGAAGTCATACCGCCCAAGAGCTGCGCTGAAGAAAGAAGAGGGTCAGAAGCACAGCGGAGCTGACGCAAACCACGCACGCGTGTTACCGCAGCTGGGGCAATACACTTGCCTTTGTGGCATGCACAGAAGTCATACTGATGGATAAACGTGAATAAGTACTCTAAAGATCATAGCAAGTACATACTTGGTGTGTATTAATATACAACCTATCTTTCTTTTTGTTTTTGTTAAACCCATTTACAATGGATCGCTGGCTGAAAACAGGAAGTTTGAACATACAAAAGAAAATTATGAAGGAACTATGAATGTTAGTGATAATTATGCCAAAAAATGCAGTGATATGGCTACATCAGACAATTGTGATGAAGTGTGAAGACGGTAAAGGCAAAATTTCTGTGAGGAGTGAACTGTTGCTTAAAGAAGTTCCTGGGAAAGGAATCCCCATGGTAGTCTTTGCAAGCAGTTTGCTGTAGCTGGAGGGTGAAAATGATTTAATCAAGGAAGTTTCAGTTCCTAACAGCCAGAAATTTTCTATTGTGAATGGATCCACTGACTTTCCTTTTGAAAGATCCTGTGTGGATAGCTTTGAGGTCTCAGATGGAGTAAAAGCTGTTAAGGAATGTAAACAGCCCTATGACCAAGTGGCTGTGTTTGGCCAGCTTGTTGGGAAGACAAGGTTGTTGAGAGAGGAATGTTTCCATGTAGATTCTGTGAGTGAACAGTCTGTCTCAGGTTCAGAGGGAAGACTGGGTAGCTGAGTCTGCAGAGCAGAGCAGCTGTGTAGTTAATCTCTCGAGACTGCAGGGGATGGCAGGTATACTCTCATCTCTAGACACTTTGGATATGATTTGTAGTCTCTCAGTGATCTTAACATCTAATTCCATTGGAAGCAGAGGTTGGTAAGGTAAGGACAACAGAACTTTAAGTCCAGCTTGTTAGTGAAAATAAATGATATCTCTTTAAGACAGAGGCCAGCCTTGGAATTGGTAGCAGTTAAGAATCTGAAAACTGATGAACTGGCTCCTGCCTGTGGTAATGTAAATTACCTGACTGACTGGGTGAGGAAAGACTTGCTAATTGTTGTTAGCAAAGAGAGCACACCCAATCAGCCAGTGAATTCCATTAAGCAAGAGAGATCAGGGTTTGATCCTTCAGGACAAGGAGGAAAAAGAGAACTTAATTTTGCAAAGGGAAGCCACAGGTTAACCCTAAAATGCCAAATGGTATTGAGCCAAAGGTGTGGCATGACAAACATGACTGCAGATGGACACTAACAATGAATTTGCTGTTATTGCTCATGGTAATTTTTGTAACTAATGTGTTGCTATTACCAAAAACTGTAAAAATGTACAATGTGCCTAATCTTTTCGAAAATCCCTTAAAGAAGGACTACATGAGAACACACTTTATGTTAAAAGGCCTTGTTATACTGATGTTTCACAGTTAATGCCTGTAAACAGTATTGGAACTTTTCACAGGGGAAAAGACATTCCAGACCTGATGTGCTGTATGAAAAGGGAAACTGAGGCACACTACCATATTGCTTTCACGGCTAAATGCCAAGATTCCTGTACTATGGACAACATTAATAGCTACATTGACCTGATGTTAATTGGGTTCCAAACATTTGCCAGAGTTTGTATGGATTAAGTAACTATGTTCTTTAGCTCTTGGCAAGATCACATGAGACATACAGGAACCATGCTGCAAGAGCAGATCCAATCCACTAGTGTTCTAACCAAGTTTTGCCTTGAGTTCGTAAAGAGATTCAATCATGTTACTGAACATTACTCTGATAAACCATTTCTGTTGTACACTGGTATGGCTTCTAACCCAATACTAGCTGTAGTAAGATAGAACCAAGGATGGGGAGCTCTTGGGATGCAGTCAGTGATGTTTGTATCATCCTTCCTGCATCAATTTTGTGTTGGGGGTGTGGCGTTATTGACCTGAACTGGGACCGTATAGAACATTGTTGCAACCAAGGCCCTGTGGTGGCACCAAATCTTGTATAAAGGGGTCAAATAAGGTGTTCAAGACAAGGTTGTGGTTTGCTGGTTATGATTATGCTATCTGTATGCATGTATCATTTTTGTATTTAAAGATATAAGTATTGGCTCTATACCGTCTGTATTTCAAACTTGTGCTATGCTTCTGGGGGACACCCCAGACAAGTGGGTGTCAGCTCTGCCTAGCCTGCTTGATGGCCCATTAAGGACCATCAGCTATACAAATGACCCATTGAGAGAAGGCAGATACACCTTGTGACTCAGCAAAGTATGCAGGGACTTGCCCATGTGACTCCAAACTCCATTTTGCTGTAATTTTGTATAGTAAGAAAAAAGAGGGTTCTTACACTTGGAAAAGACTGTAAAAGGCTGATGCCTGATCTCCATCTTGTCTTCAATCCTGCTTCATACCTCTGGACTAACTTTGCTACACTGAAGCTTTGAACCAAGGACTGAAAGATCCATCCCAGTTGTGGATGTACTCCAGAGACTTGATTTGAACCTGCAGTTTATTCCATCACTGCTAGAAGCCTGAACCAAGAACTTTGCCATTATTGTATGTAATTGATTCCATTTAACCAATTCTAGCTCTCATCTATATCTTCTTCCTTTTTATGAATAAACCTTGAGATTTTCTATTCTAAAGGATTGGCAACAGCGTGATTTGTAGGTAAGATCTGATTTGTGTATTGACCTGGGTCTGGGGCTTGGTCCTTTGGGATAGAGAGAACCTTTTTTCTTTTACTGGGGTATTGGTTTTCATAACCATTCATCCCCATAATGAGTGGCACTGGTGGAGATACTGGGAAACTGGAGCGTCTAAGGGAATTGCTTGTGTGACTTGTGGTTAGCCAGTGGGGTGAGACCAAAGTCTGCTCTGTTTGGCTGGTTTGGTTTGCCTTAGAGGTGGAAAAACCCCAGCCTTGGGCTGTAACTGCCCTGCTTGAAGCAATTTGTCCTGAACTGGCACTCTCAGTTAGCTCCCTCCAGAACCAGCATCATTACAGTGCCTCTAATAAAGGTAGTTTAATAAAGACATATAAAGGCAAGGGGCTTCCTCCAGAGCAATGTTTGTCTCACCCTAAGACAAACAACTGCTTGCTTTGCTCTCGACTTCCTGTATCATCAAGACATTTGGACTCTCTATGCGTCAGTTTCCTGTCTTGAAAATAGAGATCACAAAGCTATTATAAGGGGGACCATGGAAGAATTGAGATAGAGAATATTAGTGATGAAAATACATTCTATATGGAACCCCTTACCTCTTGATCTCAAAACATGAGTTTAAGGCTAACACACTGGGGATTGAACCAGGGACCTCCAGAACTAAAAGCATAAATGGCTACAGCTGGAGCTAAGGCTATGTAGCTGGGGGCTGTAACAGACTCTCATCCTGAAGGCAGTCAGAAGACTTTATAAATTCTTGATGAGACGAGCTTTACAGTCACTTTACCTGCTACTAAAGTGCAGCCACATCTGGGGTGAAACATAGCAACTGTTTAACAGCACAGAGCAACAGTAAGTAACAATTTAGGCCAGGACATGAAGGATAATAACTTTCTAGCTGAAGTACACAGGGAATGAGGTAAGCACAGTGAAATCGCCTAAGGGGAAATTTGACCAGGATGCTGGGCACCAATTCTGAAATTTTCCCTGAGTTTTTAACATCCACAGCAGGAGGGACCTGGAGTCGATATCTCCCTGGCTTTCAGAGACTTTTAAGGCCAAATGAGACCCGTGTGCTTGATTTGAGTTAATTCTGAGCTCTCTTTCTGTCTCCAGGGGATGAAGAAGGTGCCTATCGATAAGGTCGAGTGGGAAGGGTATTTTGATGAGAGTGGCCACCTGGTGAAATCTTGGGATTTTATTTCATCCAACATCCTGGACAGGGTGAGCAGGGTCTGCTCTGAAATGCGACAGTCAGCAGGGAGGACTATGCACGGTGGGCCTTGTGTGCCCCAGACCTGAGGCAGGGTCTCCGGCTGCAGCAAAGAAACACTCAGGCTGGGCACAAAGGTGGGGCAAAATTCCTGTATCCTCCCACAGTCCGGAGGCCATACTGGTGCCAGGCTGGACCCTTCCACCAGTGTAAGAGAGATAAGTCGGCTGCCAATGCAATGCCCCTTCCACTTACCTTTTCCCCAGGCCACAGCCTCTGCAGCTGGTGCAGGAAGGATCATGTAGGAGCAGCTACACTGGCTCTTTGCCAGCCATGCTTCTCCCTAGGCAAGGAGCATCCTCCAGGGGGAGGCATGAACCTTCTCCTTCACAAGGAAGGATCTGGTGTTATTTCAGCAATGCCAAACTCCATAAAGGGACTAAGGCTCATTTCAGGACAGCTAATCCACCTGAAGGGTTGGTGACCTCCACTGGCCATCAGACCTTAGAGGTACCACATGCTGAGGTTGCTATGACGATTTGGAAGCCAAGCATTTTTTTAAAAGAAATGCATTGATCCTTTCAAGTTTGTGCATCACTGGACAAAAAAATCACTGTGAAAAATATTAATTTCCCAGTAAAGCACAGGAATTCCTGGCCCACTCCAATACAGCCATTATGCTTACTTGGCTTTTGCATTTTGGAGTTTGTTTACAAATGACTCACTTTTGCCCAGTGAGAGAGAGCATATTTTATTACAAAATAACCTGGTTTTCTTTTTAAACCACTAAAAATAGCTTTTAATTTTCATGAAAGCAGTCATGGAAATCTGAGCTGACTCCAGACAACCTGGCACCTTTTCAGAGAACTGTGACAATGTCCTAGTTCCCTTTTGGCTTTGCCAGTAGTGAGAAATCTTAGTGCTCAGCCTTAAATGCAGGTAGTTAGCTCTTGTGCTGGCTCCTGCAGACACTATCCTCCCTTGCACGACTCCACTGACCTCAGTTAACTTGCACAAAATCTGATGTCTGCATATTTTGTATTTTGTTCTCCTTGTGCCTGTGCTGCAAGATCTCACTTTGGGACTCAAAAATCACCATTGCAGTGCTCTGAGCTTCTGGCTATGCTGTGCCCAGAGAAGGTTATGGCTAAAGTCTGTCAATTAATCACAGTTAACTCATGCAATTAACTCAAAAAACTTAATTGTGATTAAAAAAAATTAATCACAATTAATTCCACTGTTAAAAAAATAGAATACCAATTGAAATTTATTAAATATTTTGGATGTTTTTCTACATTTTCAAATATATTGATTTCTATTACAACACAGAATACAAAGTGTACACTCCTCACTTTATATTATTATTTTTATTACAAATATTTGCACTGTAAAAATGATAAACAAAAGAAATAGTATTTTTAAATTCACCTCACACAAGTACTGTAGTGCGATCTCTTTATCATGAAAGTGTAACTTACAAATGTAGATTTTTTTTGTTACATAACTGCACTCAAAAACAAAACAATATAAAACTTCAGAGCCTAGTCCTACTCAGTCCTACTTCTTTTTCAGCCAGTCACTCAGACAAACAAGTTTGCTTACATTTACGCGAGATACTGCTGCCTGCTTCTTATTTACAGTGTCACCTGAAAGTGAAAACAGGTGTTCACCTGGCATTTTTGAAGCCAGTGTTGCAAGGTATTTACATGCCAGATATGCTAAATATTCGTATGCCCCTTCATGCCACCATTCCAGAGGACATGATTCCATGCTAATGATGCTCATTAAAAAAATAATGCATTAATTAAATTTGTGACTTAACTCCTTGGGGAATAATTGTGTGTCTCCTATTCTGTTTTATCTGCATTCTGCCATATATTTCATGTAAAAGTAGTCTCGGATCATGACCCAGCATACATTTGTTTTAAGAACACTTTCACAGCAGATTTGCCAAAATGCAAAGAAGGTACCAATGTGAGATTTCTAAAAATAACTACAACACTCAACCCAAGGTTTAAGAATCTGAAGTGCCATCCAAAATCTGAGAGGGATGAGGGGTGGAGCATGCTTTCAGAAGAGTTAAAAGAGCAACACTCCGATGCAGAAACTACAGAACCCGAATCACCAGAAATGAAAATCAACCTTCAGCTGGTGGCATCTGACTCAGATGATGAAAATTAACATGCATCAATCCACTCTGCTTTGGATCATTATCAAGCAGAACCTGTCATCAGCATGGACGCATGTCCTCTGGAATGGTGATTAAAGCATGAAGGGATATATGAATCTTTAGTGCATCTGGCAAATATCTTGCGATGCCAGCTACAACAGTGCATTGTGAATGTCTGTTCTCACTTTCAGGTGACATTGTAAACAAAAAGCGGGCAGCATTATCTCCTGCAAATTGTAACAAAACTTGTTTGTCTGAGTGATTGGCTAAAGTAGGACTGAGTGTACGCGGAGGCTCTAAAGTTTTACATTGTTTTATTTTTGAATGCAGTTATTTTTTGTACATAATTCTACATTTTTAAGTTCAACTTTCAAGATAAAGAGATTGCACTACAGTACTTGTATTAAGTGAATTGTATTTTTTATTTTTACAGTGTAAATATTTGTAACAAAAATAAATATAAAGTGAGCACTGTACACTTTGCATTATGTGTTGTAATTGAAATCAATATATTTGAAAATGTAGAAAAACATCCAAAAGTATTTAAATAAATGGTATTCTATTATTGTTTAACAGTGCAATTAATTGTGCAATTAATCACGATTAACTTTTTTTAATTGCTTGACAGCCCTAGTTATGGCTAGAGCCAATTGGAAAATGCCAATTATTTGTCATGGGAAATTTTAAAAAGGATTTGTTTTGAAATTTCCTGTGAAAATGTTTCAGTTTTGTTGATGAAAGAACTGAGAGTAAAAACCAAGAAACTTTTGAGTTTTACACCACCATTTTCAGTAAGAATGATCAGTGACAACTTACCCAAGATTGCTTGTATACCAAAGCTGTTTACCCCTCCCCCCGCTTAACTGCCCTTTGTGCCAATAAAAGCCCCCTGTATTCACCTTGCCATCCATTTCAGGGTCTGGATCCAGCAGTGAGATCAGAGGCATGGAAGTTTCTCACTGGCTACTACTCCTGGAGGAGTTCACATGACGAGAGGCTGACCGTTGACAGTATGAGGAGGTATGGATCTATCTGTTTGCAGTGTCCTTCTATATCGGGCTCCACAAGGACGCAGATGCAGCTGGTGGTTTCACAGGCATCCCTGAAGATTTGATGATGATGATGCAGATTATGGTAGAATCTGTGAACCCCAAACAAAGATCAAGGCCCCACTATGCTGGGAGCTCTGCAGACAGGAAGCAATGAAGAGAGCTCACAGTCCACATGTCAGACAGGGCACCACAGGGAGAGAAGACAGACACTCCAGGGTGAATGGGTTAGGAGAAGGATATCATATAGTTGAGCAGAAACCCATTTGTCCCAGCTTGCCACATGCCAACCCAGTGTATCCCGATGAAGACTAAGCATCACGGTGGGTTCCATGGAGGGATTTCACAGGGTAAGGTGGTGGCTTTGCAGATATTGATGGGCCACACTTATGTCAGCGTTGAATGCGGTAGAACAGATTTAATTAAAACAGGTTCTTAATCTGGTGACTGCATTCTCTCTGAGTATGGGCCCCCTCGAGATGAAACTCAGGACCCTTATTGTCCACAGGTACCAGCCCCAAGGGTGTGATCCCACAGCAACTGTGCTGAGCTTCTCTTTTGGTTTCTTCCCTTCCAGCCTCAGGTCTGCCCTCTATTCGGCACTGGTGAGGCCTCATCTGGAGTACTGTGTCCAGTTTTGGGCCCCACACTACAAGAAGGATGTGGAAAAACTGGAACGAGTCTAGCGGAGGACAACAAAAATGATTAGGGGTCTGGAGCACATGACTTATGAGGAGAAGCTGAGGGAACTGGGATTATTTAGTCTGCAGAAGAGAAGAATGAGGAGGGATTTGATAGCTGCTTTCAACTACCTGAAAGAGGGTTCCAAAGAGGATGGATCTAGACTGTTCTCAGTGGTAGCAGATAGAACAAGGAGTAATGGTCTCAAGTTGCAGTGGGGGAAGTTAGGTTGGATATTAGGAAAAACTTTTCCACTAGGAGGGTGGTGAAGCACTGGAATGAGTTACCTAGGGTGATGGTGGAATCTCCTTCCTTAGAGGTTTTTAAGGTCAGGCTTGACAAAGCCCTGGCTGGGATGATTTAGTTGGGGATTGGTCCCGCTTTGAGCAGGGGGTTGGACTCGATGACCTCCTGAGATGCCTTCCAATCCTGATATTCTATATTCTAAGAAGGTGGGGAGGGGCTAGTGGCTTGGCTTCCTATGGTAACCCAGCTTCAGGTCTAACACCCCTGAATGCTGCAGTTACCTTCAGAATTTCTATTTTGCAACATTTTCTTGAGCCTTCCCTTTTCCCTGCCAAACTGTAACTGCTACATGGAGAACCCTGGCCTTCCACCCAGGTTGCTAGGGTGCACGCCAGAGCACCTAGGAACTTCACAGTGACGGTTGACAGAGAGTCCAGCAGCCACTTTACCATCAGTGTAATAGTAAATATTTATATAGTGCTATCACCCCTTTCTGCTGGGTGCTATACGAATGTAGATAAGAGACTATTCCTGACCTGCAGTCTACAATCTAAAAGACTGATTTTCAGCGCACTATGCTGCTAGATACCAGCTGAGCATAAGGCCCCAGATCTTCTTGCTCCTAAAGCACAGCCTTTTATCTCTTGAGCTAATGGAGAATCTCTATCAGTTGTTAGCAGTATAGGGCTTAGGATGTGTAAACTATGCACTCTGTCCCCCTCTTGTGGTGGCTAGGTCAGCTGGTGATTGATGAGTCTGCCACAGTAGTGTCTAGAAGAGACAGCTCTTTTAGCTCAGGATGTAGGGCTCATATATTAAGATCCACAGGTCCCACGTTCAATCAATACATTTTGGGATGTATACATAGGGCATTGCCAGCAGATCGAGGGATGTGATCGTTCCCCTCTATTTGACATTGGTGAGGCCTCATCTGGAGTACTGTGTCCAGTTTTGGGCCCCACACTACAAGAAGGATGTGGAAAAATTGGAAAATGTCCAGCGGAGGACAACAAAAATGAGTAGGGGACTGGAACACATGACTTCTGAGGAGAGGCTGAGGGAACTGGGATTGTTTAGTCTGCGGAAGAGAAGAATGAGGGGGGATTTGATAGCTCCTTTCAACTACCTGAAATGGGGTTCCAAAGAGGATGGATCTAGACTGTTCTCAGTGGTAGCTGATGACAGAACAAGGAGTAATGGTCTCAAGTTGCAGTGGGGGAGGTTTAGGTTGGATATTAGAAAAACTTTTTCACTAGGAGGGTGGTGAAACACTGGAATGCGTTACCTAGGGAGGTGGTGGAATCTCCTTCCTTAGATATTTTTAAGGTCAGGCTTGACAAAGCCCTGGCTGGGATGATTTAATTGGGGATTGGTCCTGCTTTGAGCAGGGGGTTGGACTAGATGACCTCCTGAGGTCCCTTCCAACCCTGATATTCTATGATTCTATGATATTCTATGAATCTCCACTGCCAATGACCTACACAATGCTGTCAGCATTACCAATATGAAGTCGGACATTACCAATATGAGGTTTGCAGAGGGTAGAGGTGCACACGCACATGCCAGTTTGTTGCAATATAAGCTAGACAACCAAAATTAAAATCTTGGTAAAATTGCTCATTTTTGGCAACCTAGTTGCAAAACTGGTGACAAATTCTAAATAAAACAGATCAACTGCTCTTTCCTACCCCTCTGATTTCCTTCATTTACTGTGAATCTTCATTTACCAGGTTCTGATGGTGCAAAACTCTTAACAAAGCCCTTATGAGTTATGCTCCATTCTTGCAGCGTGTTCTCAATAGCTACCTCCCTCATTCTTTCAGGAAAAGTTACGAGGCCTTGTGCAACATGTATGACAAGATCCAACCGTTACTAGAGACAGAGCACAGGGACTTCATGCAGGTCCGCAGCTTCATCAGTAAGTTGTCACAGGGTTGAGCTGGGTGTTTCTAGGGGTAAAGAAGCACGGGAGGCAGCAGATAGATGAGTCAATGTGATTTGCCAGTTCGCTAGCCCCTTGTCACATGGATCTCCCTAAGCTCCAGTGATCTTCACTGGAGATTCTGACTCAAATGTACTGTGATGTGTTTGCCTTTCAGAAGCCTAAGGACACCTGTAGTTTGATTTCATTCTTCTACCTGAGCACAAGCCTTACTCAGGAGAGGTCAGCTTAGCTTGGAGCGTGATCATTTTCCATCTTGTCAGTTAAGCAGTATTGGACATAACTTTATCTGGAGGCAGACCTCCAGGTGCAGCCAGGAATATTATTGTTATGATGCAAAGAAAAGGAGTATTTGTGGCACCTTAGAGACTAACAAATGTATCTGAGCATAAGCTTTCGTGAGCTACAGCTCACTTCACCGGATGCATTCAGTGGAAAATATAGTGGGGAGATTTATATACATAGAGAACATGAGACAATGGGTGTTACCATACACATTGTAACCAGAGTGATCACTTAAGGTGAGCTATTACCAGCAGGAGAGCGGGGGGAACCTTTTGTAGTGATAATCAAGGTGGGCCATTTCCAGCAGGTGACAAGAACGTCTGAGGAACGGGGGGGGGGGGGGGGGGGGGGCAGGGGGGGAGGGGATAAACAGGGGGAAATAGTTTTACTTTATGTAATGACCCATCCACTCCCAGTCTCTATTCAAGCCTAAGTTAATTGTATCCAGTTTGCAAATTAATTCCAATTCAGCAGTCTCTCGTTGGAGTCTGGTTTTGAAGTGTTTTTGTTGAAGTACTGCCACTTTTAGGTCTGTAATGGAGTGACCAGAGAGATTGAAGTGTTCTCCAACTGGTTTTTGAATGTTATAATTCTTGACGTCTGATTTGTGTCCATTTATTCTTTTATGTAGAGACTGTCCAGTTTGACCAATGTACATGGCAGAGGGGCATTGCTGGTATCACTGTTCTTTCTGTGTCATGAATGATTTGAACCACTGCCCTGACACTGTGTGAGGGGGCACTGTACTGCCATAAGCACTGCCTTTCAAATGAAATGTAAGACCAACGTCCTGATCACTGCTAGTCATTAACAGTCCCATGATGCTATTGGGAAGAGCAGGAGTATTAACCCCGGTGTCCTGGGCAAATTCCAACTCAAGTAATTACATCGCTGCTTACCTAAACTCCACCCCTGCAGTTCCACTTTGTAACATTCTTCTAGTCCTGAACTGCAGTATTTGATTGCTTGAGCTAGTGAATTCCACATCTTTGCCTGGAGCCATCAGCATTTCAGAGATGGGTCAAGTGACCCAAGGAGAGAAAGTTATGTAAAGAAAGATACTAGATAGAGATGTAGTAAGAGAGAGACTAGGAGTCTGGAAATCCCCTCAGGGTCAATTGCTTGTGGATGAAAGGAACTACAAAAGTGATTAGCATTATTATATTCAGATTCCCATTTAGTCTTTTCCCAGTTGTACAACAAAAGAATATTAAACAATATTGCAAACTTAATGTTACACTGGATTGTAACCTGCATAAATCAACCCAGCTGAGACAGGAAGGAGCCTGAGCACAGAGATAGGACTGGGTAGATACTTTAGAAGCAATTGATTCTCCATCCTGGTGGAGAGTCTTAGAAAAACCATAGCCATAGAAATGCGTTGGAAGAAACCACAAGAGGTCATCTAGTGCAGCCCCCTGCACTGAGACAGGACCAAGTAAACCTAGACCATCCCCAGGTTTTTGTCCAACTCATTCTTAAAAATCTCCAATGACAGGGATTCCACAACCTCCCTTGGAAGCCTGTTCCAGAGCTTAACTCCCCTTACAGTTAGAAAGGTTTTCCTAATATCTAACCTAAATCTTCCTTGCTGCAGATTAAGCCCATTGCTTCTTGTCCTACCTTCAGTGGACATGGAGAACAATTGATCCCCATCCTTTTTACAACAGCCCTTAACATCTTTGCACACTGTTATTAGGTCCTCCTCAGCCTTCTTTTCTCAAGACTAAACATGACCAAGGTTTTTTTTTACCTTTCCTCAGAGATCAGGTTTTCAAAACCTTTTATCATTTTTGTTGCTCTCCTATGGACTCTGGCCAGTTTATTCCCATCTTTCCTAAAGTGTGGTGAGCTGAGGCTTCACCAGTGCTGAGCAGATCGGGACAGTTACCTCCCGTGTCTTATATACAACACTCCTGTTATTACACCCCAGAATGATATGAGCCTTTTTCGCAAGTGCATCACACTATTGAATCACATTCAATTTGTGATCCACTATAGCCCCCAGACCCTTTTCAGCAGTACTACCACCTAGACAATTATTCCCCATTGTATAGTTATGCATTTGATTTTTCCTTCCTAAGTGAAGTAGTTTGCACTTGTCTTTATTGAATTTCACCTTGTTGATTTCAGACCAATAATCTAATTTGTCAAGGTAGTTTTGAATTCTAATCCTTCCTCCATGGTGCTTGCAAACTCTCCCAGCTTTGCACCATCTGCAGATTTTGTAAGCATATTTTCCACTCCATTATCCAAGTCATTAATGAACATATTGAATAGTACCAAACCCAGGGCTGTGGGACTCCACTAGATATGCCCTCCCAATTCAACAGCAAACCATTGATAACTGTCATGCAGCCAGCAGAATATGTTTTTATCACCTTGACTCCAACCAAGTATAAAAGAAATCACATTTTGCCTCTACGTAAACAGATATGCACTTAAATAGTAGATACCAACAATTGTTACCTCCAAGTTCAGTCGTGGTTCCAGCGCAGCTCCCTTGTTCAGCTTGGCTTAGAGAATGTTGTGTTTCCCAACATTCCAAGGTCCTACTTTGCCACTCCCCCTGGGCCACTTGCACCCAATCAGAAAGACCCACAGCCAGTAATTCTGGATGCAAAACACTGATTTAAAATAACACACATTACCTGCTATTTGGTGAGTTATTAGCAGCTGTAGAAGTATAGATTAGCAGCAGCTGGTGCTGTCACATCCAGGCACTTGACCAGAGTACTCTTCCCTCAGAAGTACATTTTGACATTTGGATTTCATCTAGCAAAGAGTTTGCATGTTTGAGCAGAATTTCTCTTCTCTTTATTTCTTGGTGACTGTTCTTGCTACTTGCTTCTTGGGGTTATAAGCCCACAGAGGTACACGCAGTACCGCAGCCTACTGAAATCCAACATTCACTTTCAAGATGTAGCACTGCCAGCACGTTGGGACTGATTGTGGACCTAGAATACCCTGCTGCCAATCAGCAGCTTTGAGCTTCTGAGCTCAGAGCCCTTTCATACTGCTCACATCACCACAGCTGTTTTACCGCAGCACCCATTCCGTAAACATTTCTAATACACCCATCCCTGGGGTCTCTGCACAGGCCAGTCACATACAGTAAGAGCATTGCAGGGGCCAGATACTGCACTGTATTAATTTTCCACTCAGTGCAGTATGGAGGGGGAGCTAGTTATGGCTCCCTTATTCTCTGCCCAGTCCTGGCACAGGATAAAGCACTCCAAGCTACCATCAGTCTTCCAAGGACTGTCTGCCAGCTGAGGATAGCCAGAGTATAATGTGATCTGGATACATCCCCTTCCCTCCTCTTTCCTCCCCTCCCTGAGCATGCCCCTGTCTGCCTTTGCTATGCCCCCTGAATCAGAGCCAGAAGGAGAGGGTGGAGCAGAAGCCAGCTGTGCCAGCTGTATGCCCACTGAAGACTCCCTTCAGCCAGGGAAATCCTCGGCAGTGGAGATTGGGCCAGATCCCACACACAGAGCAGTGGAAAGGGAACAGAGACCTGTCCCACTATGTACAGTCATACTATCACATGCATTTCCTTGGATAGTTCTGCAGCTAGCAAGCAAGTAGGAAATAGAATTATAGAATCACAGTATCATAGAATAGAATCATAGAATATCAGGGTTGGAAGGGACCTCAGGAGGTCATCTAGTCCAACCCCCTGCTCAAAGTGGGACCAATCCCCAACTAAATCATCCCAGCCAGGGCTTTGTCAAGCCTGACCTTAAAAATATCTAAGGAAGGAGATTCCACCAACTCCCTAGGTAACTCATTCCAGTGTTTCACCACCCTCCTAGTGAAAAAGTTTCTCCTAATATCCAACCTAAACCTCCCCCACTGCAACTTGAGACCATTACTGCTTATTCTGTCATCTGCTACCACTGAGAACAGTCTAGATCCATCCACTTGCGAACCCCCTTTCAGGTAGTTGAAAGCAGCTATCAAATCCCTCCTCATTCTTCTCTTCCACAGACTAAACAATCCCAGTTCCCTCAGTCTCTCCTCAGAAGTCATGTGTTCCAGTCCCCTAATCATTTTTGTTGCCCTTCGCTGGACTCTTTCCAATTTTTCCACATCCTTCTTGTAGTGTGGGGCCCAAAACTGGACACGGTACTCCAGATGAGGCCTCACCAATATCGAATAGAGGGGAATGATCACGTCCCTGGATCTGCAAGCAATGCCCCTACTTATACATCCCCAAATGCCATTGGCCTTCTTGGCAACAATGGCACACTGTTGACTCATATCCAGCTTCTCGTCCACTGTAACCCCGAGGTCCTTTTCTGCAGAACTGCTGCCTAGCCATTCGGTCCCTAGTCCGTAGCGGTACATGGGATTCTTCCGTCCTAAGTGCAGGACTCTGCACTTGTCCTTGTTGAATCTCATCAGATTTCTTTTGGCCAAATCCTCTAATTTGTCTAGGTCCCTCTGTAACCTATCCCTACCCTCCAGCGTATCTACCTCTCCTCCCAGTTTAGTGTCATCTGCAAACTTCCTGAGGGTGCAATCCTGTAGTTCCCAGGATCCTCATTCTTCCCTTTTTAAAAGATGGGCACTACATTAGCCTTTTTCCAGTTGTCTGGGACCTCCCCCGATCGCCATGAGTTTTCAAAGATAATGGCCAATGGCTCTGCAATCACATCCGCCAACTCCTTTAGCACTCTCAGATGCAGCGGATCCGGCCCCATGGACTTGTGCTCGTCCAGCTTTTCTAAATAGTCCCGAACCACTTCTTTCTCCACCGAGGGCTGGTCACCTCCTCCCCATGCTGTGCTGCCCAGTGCAGTATTCTGGGAGCTGATCTTCTTCATGAAGACAGAGGCAAAAAAAGCATTGAGTACATTAGCTTTTTCCACATCCTCTGTCACTAGGTTGCCTCCATCATTCAGTAAGGGGCCCACACTTTCCTTGACTTTCTTCTTGTTGCTAACATACCTGAAGAAACCCTTCTTGTTACTTTTAACATCTCTTGCTAGCTGCAAGGTGTGATTTGGCCTTCCTGATTTCACTCCTGCAAGCCCGAGCAATATTTTTATACTCTTCCCTGGTCATTTGTCCAATCTTCCACTTCTTGTAAGCTTCTTTTTTGTGTTTAAGATCAGCAAGGATTTCACTGTTAAGCCAAGCTGGTCACCTGCCATATTTACTATTCTTTCTACACTTCGGGATGGTTTATCCCTCTAACCTCAATAAGGATTCTTTAAAATACAGCCAGCTCTCCTGGACTCCTTTCCCCCTCATGTTATTCTCCCAGGGGATCCTGCCCATCCGTTCCCTGAGGTTGCCAAAGTCTGCTTTTCTGAAGTCCAGGGTCCGTATTCTGCTGCTCTCCTTTCTTCCTTGTGTCAGGATCCTGAACTCGACCATCTCATGGTCACTGCCTCCCAGGTTCCCATCCACTTTTGCTTCCCCTACTAATTCTTCCCGGTTTGTGAGCAGCAGGTGAAGAAGAGCTCTGCCCCTAGTTGGTTCCTCCAGCACTTGCACTAGGAAATTGTCCCCTACACTTTCCAAAAACTTCCTGGATTGTCTATGCATCGCTTTATTGCTCTCCCAGCAGATATCAGGGTGATTGAAGTCCCCCATGAGACCCAGGGACTGCGATCTAGTAACTTCCGTGAGTTGCCAGAACAAAGCCTCGTCCACCTCATCCGCCTCGTCCGGTGGTCTATAGCAGACTCCCACCACGACATCACCTTTGTTGCTCACACTTCTAAACTTAATCCAGAGACTCTCAGGTTTTTCTGCAGTTTCATACCGGAGCTCTGAGCAGTCATACTGCTCTCTTACATACAATGCAACTCCCCCACTTTTTCTGCCCTGCCTGTCCTTCCGGAACAGTCCATGACAGTACTCCAGTCATGTGAGTTATCCCACCAAGTCTCTATTATTCCAATCACATCATAATTCCTTGACTGTGCCAGGACTTCCAGTTCTCCCTGCTTGTTTCCCAGGCTTCTTGCATTTGTGTATAGGCACTTGAGATAACTTGCTGTTTGTCCTGCTTTCTTAGTATGAGGCAGGAGCCCTCCCCTCTCACGCTCTCCTGCTCGTGCTTCCTCCCAGTATCCCACGTCCCCACTTACCTCAGGGCTTTGGTCTCCTTCCCCCAGTGAACCTAGTTTAAAGCCCTCCTCACTAGGTTAGCCAACTTGCTTGTGAAGATGCTCTTCCTTCTCTTCGTTAGGTGGAGCCTGTCTCTGCCTAGCACTCCTCCTTCTTGGAACACCATCCAGGAAGGGGTAGTGATCTGAGGGCTTGATGAGTCTCGGCAGTCTCTCCCTCACATCGTGAATCCTAGCTCCTGGCAAGCAGCAGACTTCTTGGTTTTCCCGGTTGGGGTGGCAGATAGATGACTCAGTCCTCCTGAGGAGAGAGTCCCCGACCACCACCACCCGCCTCCTTCTCTTGGGAGCTGTGGTCGTGGAACCCCCATCCCTAGGACAGTGCATCTCATGCCTTCCAATCGACGGAGTGTCCTTCTGTTCCCTTTCCTCAGATGTATCATCTTGTCCTCTCTCTGCATTAGTACCTGTGGAGAGAATATGAAAACGGTTGCTTACCTGTATCTGCGTTGCTGGTACATGGACATTCCCCTTTCTTCTTCTGGAGGTCACATGCTGCCAAATTTCTTCACCGTCCTCCTGTCCCTGCTGCGCAGCCTGCTCTGAATCTTCAGAACATTGTGCCCATAGAAGCATATCCTGATGTCTGTCCAGGAAATCTTCAGTTTCACTTATGCAACGCAGGGTCAATACTTGTTTCTCCAGACCTTGAACCTTCTCTTCCAATATGGAGACCAGCTTGCACTTTGTTCCGACAAAGTCGCTTCTGTCCTGTCGAAGAAAGACAAACATGGCACATTCAGTGCAGGTCACAACAGCTGAACACTCCCCATCCATATTACCTTCCTTCTACGAGCTTCCTCAGGAGTTGTAGTAACTAGTCAGAGAAGCCGGCAAGGTGTAAGCCTCAGTGGGCTCTCCCCAGGCAAACTCCCTCTGTTAGCCTCTCTGCTGTTCGCCGCTCAGCTGGTTCGCAGCTGACTGGCTTTTTATAACAGTTAGGCCCACTCAAGGCTCATCTGGAACAAAGCACTCCCAATTCACACCTTTCAAACAACCAATCAAGCACACGGTCAAACTGTCAAACTGTCCCCACAACAGACACTCAGATACTCACCAATACAGCCTCTCTAATGCAACCCTTAGCGTACCTCCTCTCAGACAGATCCCAGGTAAACTCCCTCTGTTAGCCTCTCTGCTGTTCACCGCTCAGCTGGTTCGCAGCTGACTGACTTTTTATAACAGTCAGGCCCACTCAAGGCTCACCTGGAACAAAGCACTCCCAATTCACACTTTTAGGAGTCTGTAAGTTCCCTTCTCCTCAGGAGGGCTGCATGATCTGAGCCAGCGATGTAGTCTTCTCCAGGCTCCCTGCTCCCATAAGGGAAACAAGTCTCTTTCTTCCACAACAGATTCTGACCTGCAGAGACTGTACCTCCGAGACGCACAAGGCTACGCCATAGTGGACAAGAAACGGCTGGAGAAGATCCTTCTGCTAAGTTACGTATGCAACACGGAGGCTGGTGAGTGCTGGGTCAGCAGCACACCTGGGCATCAGCAAAGGATCCTTATGATGTCACTGAGGCTTACAGTGACCATACGTCCCATCTGGGCTGGGACAGTCCCTTTTTTAAGCCCTGTCCCGGCTGTCCCAACTTTTTATCCAAAAGGTGGGCATTTGTCCTGTTTGCTCTTGCTGACTTGATCAGTTGGCAAAAGCAAATTGGTCAAATGCCCTCTTTTGTCACAAAAGTGGGGTGCAGTGCTGAGGGGGCGAGCAGAGATATCAGCCCCCCGCAGAGGGGAGTAGGGCTTGTGGAGGAAGCAGTGTAGAATTCCAGCATGCGAGGCCCCTTCTGTAGGGTTCCAGCTACTGGCACTAGCATGGGGCGGGGCCCTCTGGTGAGCAGCTGCCGGTGTCCCATTTTCTCTTTGGGAAATGTGGTCACCCTACTGAGGCTCATTTCTGAAAGAGGGACATGCTGGCGCTTTCCACTGAGCGAGATGGTAGGATAGGTGAGGGGTGTGCAGAATGGCGGGGGGAAACCACGTGTAGCAGAATAGGAGGTGGCAATTGGGCCAGGGAAATCATGGGAAGTGGGGTGACTAGGGGGCTGGGTGGTAGTGAAAGGGATGTCTGTATCACTTTCAGGTTTCCTGTCCAAGCATAGCCAAAATCCCTCCTCCCAGACTCTCCCAAACCAACTGGTGACATGCCAGCCATGCCACAGAATGCACTCCCGGAACATGCCCAGACACGACAGTGATGGGCACATTACAAGGACCTGGTAAAACAGAACACAGTTTAACCCTCCCGCCACCCCACTTGTGCGGTCCCTGTCCCTCAGTGACCAACTAAGCTCCCACAAGCTGTGTCAAAAGCACCTTTTCTTATTCTGTGCAAGGGCAAATTTCTCAGGGTGTTAGGGAACTGTGCATTGTGCACTCACGCAGGCTGTCTCACAAAGAGGCCAAGGCTCACATGAGTCACTGGAACTGAACTCCCCTGTCCCCACTCCCAGCCAGAGCTGCGACCCAGGGGTGGAGTAGGGGAGGGGCTAGCAATGGCACTGCCCAAACTATGGATAAATAAAGGACTTTGATCTCCACTACTGCCCATGTGACAGGGCAGTGAGCCCCTGGGTTAGACCCTGTGACCTGTACCCCATGCCTGTGTTTCATTCCCTTCTGATCTGTTCATTTCCGGAATTTATTGCCCCTCCTTCACTTAAGAGCGTGGGGCCTTTCATTGTCTTGGTGAGCTCCGTCCACAAATCCCCATTATCAAGTGGGAGGAGAGCTTCCATGAGCATGTTAACCTAATCCCCAGGGACATGCTGTTTCATAGCATGTTTCTGGACTGCTGCAGTAGTCTGTTTGTACATCTGAGTGTGTCTGTGTGTTCTCTCTCCTGGCAGAGTACCAGCAGGGGTTCCACGAGATGCTCCTGCTATTCCAATTGCTGGTGGAGAAGGAACATGAGGTCTACTGGCTGTTTCAATTCTTCCTCCAGAAAACAGTAGGTCAGAGGGTTTGTAGGGCCCCGGCTTTGTGCCCTCACTGGGCCATTCAGTTGACCAGCCTGCAGCAACGCTCCCTGGAGGCAATCTGCCTGACCTGACCACCCACACCCAGCTGTGGCAGACACCCCAGAGAGAAGAGGGCCAGCCTGACCCCCTCCTGGTTTGCAAGCCCGCCCACACTTCGCCAGTGATAAGTCACCCAACTCAACTTTTCCTCCCAGCCACCCTGCTCCACCCCCTGTATGACAAATGGCGTGACTTGACCCATGTCCCGCCTGTCAAGCCACAGTGAGGAGGGAGATGGAGCCAGCCTTGCAGGACATGCCCAGGCTGCTGGTGGAAGCTGGATAGTTGGGGAGATGGTTACATCACCAGAAGACCTGGAACAGCAATTTGGCAAAACACTCCCCATCAGTCAGAATGAGGGATGGGAGGGGAGTCAACTGTTTCCTAGCTCCTAATAACCCAATAGATCAAACTCACTAGAACTGAAGCCAAGAGGCTCCTGGGTTTTGTAGTTTGGCACATTGTTGGATAAAGCCACCCCAGGAAAACTGCAAACTGCAGTAAGACGTCCTCACCTTGACTTCTCACCATGCTTCCCAGGGCATTGCACCCCTCCAAGTTGGCAAACCAGAGGCAGTGCCCCCTAGCTGTCTCAGAAAGACAGACCATCTTGGACACCACACAGGCCCGGTGTCTATGAGCACCATGCAAGCAGAGGTTATATCTAATGTATGTTTAACTCTAGACATATTAGTACATGCTTACAGAAACAGAGAAACATAAGCAACAGTGTGCACTGAGTTTGTGTCTAATGGCTGGTCCACCAGAGGGTAACAGCCTACTGCTGCTACCAGCTACTGGGAGTGAACCTTTTGCTTAAGCATAGCGATCTATAATACAATTCAGAAGGTCCCAGGTTGAAACCCAGTTGGTGACTCATGCAGGGGCTTGTTTCACATAGATTTTGGTAGTGTAAACCCTGGCCAGATTCATTCCGGGGGTAAGGCCAATGGAGTTATGGGAAGGATGAATTTGGCTTCATGGATTTAACAGGAGGCTATAGCCAAGCTGGGCCATCTGGTCTCTTCCTGTCCTCCAAGCCTTCCTGAATTGTCTCTTCCAGGAGCACAGCTGTGTTGTGAACATTGGGGTAGGGAAAAATCTGATAATGCTGAAAGCCGTGATAGCATTTATGGATCCTGTCTTTGCAAAGCACTTGGGTAAGTCCTGCTACTCTCCCTCCCCACCCAGAGAACAACAAAGCAAATGCTACTGGAGCTCAGGTAATTTCCAGGCGTTGGAAGCAAAACAAAGGAACCATTTGCACAGTGACAGGTTTTGCCTAGGTCTGCCACATCTTGTGTGCATGGAGGCTGAGGTCCTGAGCAGGGGTCCCACATCCTGGGTTTCCTGGCATTGGAGCAGGACGGTGAATCTCAACCCTCCCCATCCACTTTTCCTGTCTTTCTCTATCACTATCTTGTGATGGATAGGGGGAGTGGTCCTCTGGTATTCCATAGAATCACCGAGCTGTGGGGATGGAAGGGACCATGCAAAGTCATCAAGTCGAGCCCCCTGTGCTGTGGCAGGACCAAGTAAACCAAGACCATCCCTGACAGGAGTTTCTCTTTTAAGGCTCCTTTCCTGCACTGAGCTGTACTTTCCTTAGACTAGAAAGGCCAGACCTGGCTTCCTTAGGGATCTATTGATGTCACCATGGTGGAAAATCCAAGCTCTTCCTTCCCCTCTAGGTCCTACACTGTACCTCCATGGCACTCCCTGGGACATTACATGGGTTTAACTAGGAGGCTTGAGAATGACTAGGGTTGCCAACACAGCCCAGTTTCCCTGGGAGAGTTCCAGTATTGACTCACATTCTACAAGTCACGGGGATGGGCCGTCAGAGTCTCGGTATCTTTTGGGGCCTATGCAACATCCTCTTGTTATGACATAGCATGGAGTTGCCATGATAATGCCTTGACGTTGCATGGCCATGTAACAGCATCCCATTCTGTGACAATGTCACTATGTGCTGACGCTGCATTGCCTGATGATGAGAGCTGGCAACATGGTGATGCAATGTCCAGGCGTTGCAACAGGATGTGTGCTCTGGAGAACCAACTTTTAAAGGTGGCAACCTAACATGTATTGCAGCAAATAAAGCAACTGAGAAGAGAGCCCCAATGTGTGGCTCTCTGATTTACACCTGCACAGGCTGGATGGTAAGGTGTGTCTCGGTCCCTGACCTGAGCTTGCTTTTCTCATCCTCTAGAAGGGAAGGGGAGAGTTGTGCAGTCACTGTTCCCCTGGTTTTGCCTCTTCTTCCAGCGAGTCTTCAAATCCTTTGATGACGTCTGGAGACTGTGGGAGGTGAGAGCTTTCTGACATTCTGTGGCTTTCCTGGCACCTGAAGGCATGATGGGTACCCGACATTTGTAACTTTCCTTTCCCCCTACAGAGGGCAAAGAGTTTCAGCCAGAGAGGCTGCCTAAGTGACTTGCCAGAGTGGATGTGACTCCAGGGCAATGAACTAATCATCTCTTGCAGCATTTCTGTGATTGAGGACCAATGACTTGGCCCACTCCAGAGTGGGACTGGAAACTAAGGCTGGTCACAAATGTTCCCTCTAAATTGTTTTTTGATGGATTTTTTTTTTTTGACAGAAAAAAATCTTCATGAGAAGTGGCTGCTTTCCTTGGGAATTTTTTTTTGTTATCTTTGAAAAACCAATATCCTGAAAGCTGAAATATTTCATAGATTCCAAGGCCAGAATGTACCATTGCAATCCAGTCTGACCTCCAGCCAGAGAACTTCCCCAAAACAATCCTAGAGCAGTTTGATTTGGTAATACTGTCCTAGTGTCTCATGGGAGTTGTAGTTCTATTGCCTCTTGTACCCATTCTTCTCTAGGAACCTCTATGGGTCTACATCTCTCATAATGCACCATAGCCAGGGATTTCCATTATGCACTACTTCTCCTCTTCAAGAGGGGAGACTGTGATGCATCATGGGATATGAAGTCTGCCTAGGAAGCCTGGCCTATAGAAAACTGTGGACTTGACTTTGGAGTCCTGGGTTCTATTTTAGGCTTTTTCACTAGCCTGCTGGGTGACCTTGGGCAAGTCACAGCCCCTTCCCGTGCCTCAGTTTCCCCATCTGTAAAATGGGAGTAGGATATTGCCCTCATTTGTAAAGCACTATGAGACATGCTGATGAAAAGCACTTAGATAAAATCTAGGAATGTTTATGGTGATTTTTGAGACTGGGAGAATGAGGCAGCTGGCTTCCATAAGGCATCGGCAGCAGCACTTCCAAATAGAAATATTTTGGGTTTTGGCTGAAAAGTTTCAGTTTTACGAACATTTTCTGTAAAATGAAACCCCATTTCCTGCCCAGTTGTGTTGAAAACTCCAGGTGGTGGAAGGCTAGAGGGCTGAGCTATGCAAAATTCTCATAAGAAGAGGTTTTGTTATAAACCTGACACATGGGCTGAGAAATGCGTGACCCTTCAGGTGAGCTTAGGCTGGGCTTTGATGGGACCTGAGTTGACTTATTTTCATAGCTCCAGGAGGCGCCATTGTGGTCATCTGGTTTGACCTCCTGAATCACACTGGCTAGAAAACCTTGCCCAGTGAGTCCAGCATCAGTGTGGAATGATCCTAGTCTGCTTTTGCTCCCACAGCTGCAAGAGGCAGTTTCTTCTGGTATTTCCAGCCGGACGGGGAGATGGGAATAATGGAAACCTCACTAGACAGCATAGCATCTTGGGAGGTCCCTGACTCAATTTTGCAGGCCAGAGAGGTAGAGCCCTGCAAGGATACAAAATGTGGATCTGCATCCACCAGGATCAACCCGCGATCAGACCCGCAATCTGCTAGCTGACTTTTACCTGTATCTGCCCCACACCTGCAGCAGCAAGCTGTCTCACAAGGGCTAGTGATGAGGGGGAGGGGCAGAGAGTGGGCGGGGCGGGGTCTTGCAGGGAAGAGGCAGCACGATGGTGGTGACTGGAGACAAGGGGTAGTGTGGGGGTGGGGTGTTGAGGAGAAGGGTAGGGTTGCCTGACATCTGGTTTTCAACTGGAACATCTGTTCGAAAAGGGACCCTGGTGGCTCTGGTCAGCACTGCTAACCAGGCCGCTAAAAGTCAGATTGGCGGCACAGCAGGCCTAAGGCAGGCTCCCTGCCTCCCCGGCTCCACACTGCTGCTGGAAACAACTGGCATGTCCCTGTGGCCCCCAGGCACAGGTGCGATCAGGGAAGCTCTGCGCGCTGCCCCAGGGAACTGCGGCCAATGGGAGCTGCAGGGTCGGCGCGTGCAGGTGCGGACAGTGCACACCGTGTGTGTGTCCAAGTTCCAAGGTAAAGGGAGGATTGCTGCAGCAACAGGATTCTTGCCCCACCAAACCAAACCGCTCACTTAGTGTTCTCATTTCCCAGCCCTCTCCCTGGTGGTTTTCATATCTCAATTGGTAGTTGCACAGAGCTCCCTCTCCATGCTCGCCCTTCCTGCTGAGGTCTCAGGGCTGTGCCATGGCAGGAGAAACTCTATCTGAAGTGGAGAGGAGGATGTCTGAACACCCTGCGCAGACAATGCTGGAAGTGAGATTATTTGGCCAAGTGAGTCTCCAAAAGAAAATCAAAAGCCACTTTGCCCTTGAGCAAAACCTAGAATCAGTTCACCCAGCAGCAAATGCAGCTCAGACCAAGTGGATGAGTTCATTGCAAGATGAACAACCAGTATTGGTATATGGTTAATTTGCACTTGCTTAATATATTGGAGTCTGTATGGACCCAGCAAGTCAAGGGGCTCTGTGCTGTTGGAGGTGCTATGTTTTGTCTGAGAAGTCAAGTCAAGGGTCTCGGCACTTGTTTTTGAAAAAAAGCCCCTACTACTTATTTTGCAAGAGGAGTAGCATTAGCTGTAGTGTTGTCAGCCAAGATCAGGGCCCTATTGTGCTAGGCACTGTACATATAGCAGGAGTCAGGACCTACGCCCTAAGAGTGTATCCTCTAAATTGATCCCTGCTTTACACTCAAGTGGGAAGCTGATGGTCAAAGAGGATAAGGGAATCTGTGGCAGAGGTGGGAATTGAAGGCAGCTCTTCTCAGTCCCATTCATGTACCTAAACCACAAGCCCAACCTTCCAAATAGATACAGTCCCCCTCCCTAAAATTACTCCTGTAATTTCATGTGCAGCAACTGTTTCTCCATTTCCCCTATTTATTTGTGTAGTGTTGCTGCATGCTCTGAAATAGCTGCCTTGTTCCACCACACAAGTGGCTGCATTTCAATGGCAGATGACTCAGTGATCTCAAATATATAGTCTACGAAAAGCTTTGGGATCCTCCAGCATAAAAGGTGCTACAGACTGCTAGTACATTTTGTTCCTGAGCCAAAAGGTTCAGATTCTGCTGGGTATGGGTGGAGCATGGGAATCACCTCTGATGTTTTTCACTGATTCTGGCCCATGGTCTGTTTCTTCCAAGGTATTCCTGATGGGGATACCCTGCAGAAATTTCCAAGTGATCGTGGCCTACACTATGCTGCAGAGTGTCAGAGACCAAATCCTCCGGGAAAATATGGGTGGAGATGACATTTTAATGGTGAGCCAGCCAGCAGGGAGCCTGGTGTGTAACACAGTCCCCCCTCCCACAGGAAATCAGTAGATAAGGAGGGGAATGGGATGCACTGCATCATCCCTCTAGGAGAGGGATTCAATTCAAGCCCTTCTCTATAGCAATAGAGGGTTGTTGCCATCAGGCTGCTGTTTGGTGCCCTGACTGAGATGAGTTGGTGGGTCTCAGGTCAGGTCCTAGTGGACAGCTAGCTACATCACCAGACACACATTTCTGCTTGATATGGATCAGCCCCCTTGTTGGCAGAGAGGCCAAGCAATGAATGTGATTAAAAGGACACGCTCACCTGCTGAGGTGGGCCTCCTCACTCAAGGATGGGACATATTGGCAGGGAACACTGAGGGAAGCGTGCACTTCCACAGCATGAGCTCTGCCTGTCCTGGGTGCCATTCTCCAAGGTAGTCAAGTGGCACTTTTCTCAGGCACTCAGTTGCCTTTAACAAATGTGAGTTCAGTGTTTTTAATGGACATGAGCCCAAATATGAAATAGGATCCTAAACCCCCTGAACTTTGGGGATGTTCAGACCAGGAGCCAGATCTAAAGTCTGCAGCTTGGTCCTATCCTGATATGCAGAACTTGAAGGAAGCTTGGCATCAGATCTGATTCCTGGCCTGACCTTTGTGAAGAGGTCCCATTTCAATTTTTCAAGGTGTAATCTCTGAGAATGAATGGGGAAGGACAAAGAGGGGGAATTTTCAAATAAAAAAATGGAATTAAGAATCTAGATCCCTGGTTCCTTCCTAATGCAGCAGATTAGTTCTTCAAGAGGATTTATGAGGAAAGATTTATTATAGGCAGAGCTAGTAGTGCTGCCTGGAGTTAAGGTGATCCAACACTTTCTTTTATATGGCCATGTTTACACTTGCTCATACCTTTGCCAAACTGTAACTATTCTGGCTGAAATTTCCCATGCTTGGTGTCAGCCTCAGGCTGATTATTTTTGGAAAGTTTCCGCAAAAGCAATTCAGACATTTCTGAGAACAAGATTAAGGAAAGATACATTGTTTTGCCCATGTTAAAAATTTTCACAACCATTTTGTTGAAGCTCTCCCCACCCCTCCCCTCGTGCTTTGGGACTAGAACTTGAAATCTTACTAAAAGAGGCAGGGGTCCTGTAGAAAAGATAGTAGGTGATCATGTAATTGAAGACTGTATCATAAAGCATACACACAAGGGAGGCCCAATTCAGGGTGCTCAGAAACCTTAATTCTGGCCCATCCTAATGTTTGAGTACTTGACTTTGCAGTCTTAGTATTCTTTTAACGGAGGTTTGCATGTGTAATATAGGATATATTCCATGAAGGAAATGTGGGGGAGGGACAGGAGTGATGTCTGTGTTCAGTATTTAAAGATCTGAAATATCAATAAAGGAAAAGGATTGTTTGGATGATCAAAAGAGAAATAAATAAGAGTGAAATGAAATCAGATGAAAATCAGATGAAAGCCAGCAAAGGAAAATGTCAGATCTGTGAGGCTGTGGAGTAGCCTCCTTTGGGAAATGGTAAGTCTTTTAGCACTAGAGCCATTTGAAACTGGGATGCATAGTAGAGTGGTGGTGGACTTTACTCTAGGGTATAATCTTGTGCCAGCAAAGGCATGGACAAGATGTTACCTAACAGCTCTTTCCTGCCTCTCATGTCTAAGATTCCCTGATATGACCTTTTCATGATTGCCACTTCTCTTGACCCCCCCTCTAGTTTTGCAGTTGGCACCCCTAAAATTTGCAGCTGGTCTAAAAGATGAGGTGGTTCAGTTCAGCACCCATGAACATGGATGGTTGTCTAAATCTCCTCCAGACTGACCTGAACTCCCTGGCTCTCCAAGCATCTTCACTGACCAGCATGTCCTGTTGAATGTGCATTTCTTTTTATTAATATTACAGTAGGATCACTAGAGATTGCGGTCCTGTTGTGCTAGGCACAATAAGAGATACTCCCTGCCCAACAATCTAAACAGGCAAGGGCTAGGAGGGGAAACAGAGGGACAGAGACTTGCCCAAGGTCACCCCACAGTCAATGGCAAACCTGGTATAGAGGCCCAGGTTCAACAATGCTGCATTTTCTAAACTGAAACGTTTGCAGTAAAGGGCCAGTTTCCACTGGACACTTGGTGGGAAGGTTTCTAAGGTTCAGGATGGGATTTCTGGTCAAAACCACGGGGAGCAAGTGACCCACCTCAGACCAGTCATAGAATCATAGAATATCAGGGTTGGAAGGGACCTCAGGAGGTCATCTAGTTCAACCCCCTGCTCAAAGCAGGACCAATCCCCAACTAAATCATCCCAGCCAGGACTTTGTCAAGCCTGACCTTAAAAACTTCTAAGGAAGGAGACTCCACCACCTCCCTAGGTAACGCATTCCAGTGTTTCACCATCCTCCAAGTGAAAAAGTTTTTCCTAATATCCAACCTAAACCTCCCCCACTGCAACTTGAGACCATTACTCCTCATTCTGTCATCTGCTACCACCGAGAACAGTCTAAATCCATCCTCTTTGGAACCCCCTTTCAGGTAGTTGAAAGCAGCTATCAAATCCCCCCTCATTCTTCTCTTCCGCAGACTAAACAATCCCAGTTCCCTCAGCCTCTCCTCAGAAGTCATGTGTTCCAGTCCCCTAATCATTTTTGTTGCCCTCTGCTGGACATTTTCCAATTTTTCCACATCCTTCTTGTGGTGTGGGGCCCAAAACTGGACACAGTACTCCAGATGAGGCCTCACCAATATCGAATAGAGGGGAATGATCACGTCCCTGGATCTGCAAGCAATGCCCCTACTTATACATCCCCAAATGCCATTGGCCTTCTTGGCAACAATGGCACACTGTTGACTCATATCCAGCTTCTCATCCACTGTAACCCCGAGGTCCTTTTCTGCAGAACTGCTGCCTAGCCATTCGGTCCCTAGTCTGTAGCGGTGCATGGGATTCTTCCGTCCTAAGTGCAGGACTCTGCACTTGTCCTTGTTGAACCTCATCAGATTTCTTTTGGCCCAATCCCCTAATTTGTCTAGGTCCCTCTGTAACCTATCCCTACCCTCCAGCTTATCTACCTCTCCTCCCAGTTTAGTGTCATCCGCAAACTTGCTGAGGGTGCAATCCACACCATCCTCCAGATCATTAATGAAGATATTGAACAAAACTGGCCCGAGGACTGACCCTTGGGGCACTCCACTTGATACCGGCTGCCAACTAGACATGGAGCCATTGATCACTACCCGTTGAGCCCGACAATCTAGCCAGCTTTCTATCCACCTTATAGTCCATTCATCCAGCCCATACTTCTTTAATCTGCTGGCAAGAATACTGTGGGAGACCGTGTCAAAAGCTTTGCTAAAGTCAAGGAGCAACATGTCCACTGCTTTCCCCTCATCCACAGAGCCAGTTATTTCATCATAGAAGGCAATTAGATTAGTCAGGACTTGCCCTTGGTGAATCCATGCTGACTGTTCCTGATCACTTTCCTCTCCTCTAAGTGCTTCAGAATTGATTCCCTGAGGACCTGCTCCATGATTTTTCCAGGGACTGAGGTGAGGCTGACTGGCCTGTAGTTCCCAGGATCCTCCTCCTTCCCTTTTTTAAAGATGGGCACTACATTAGCCTTTTTCCAGTTGTCCGGGACCTTTCCCGATCGCCATGAGTTTTCAAAGATAATGGCCAATGGCTCTGCAATCACATCCGCCAACTCCTTTAGCACTCTCGGATGCAGCGCATCCGGCCTCATGGACTTGTGCTCCTCCAGCTTTTCTAAATAGTCCCGAACCACTTCTTTCTCCACAGAGGGCTGGTCACCTCCTCTCCATGCTGTGCTGCCCAGTGCAGCAGTCTGGGAGCTGACCTTGTTTGTGAAGACAGAGGCAAAAAAAACGATTGAGTACATTAGCTTTTTCCACATCCTCTGTCACTAGGTTGCCTCCCTCATTCAGTAAGGGGCCCACACTTTCCTTGACTTTCTTCTTGTTGCTAACATACCTGAAGAAACCCTTCTTGTTACTTTTAACATCTCTTGCTAGCTGCAACTCCAGGTGTGATTTGGCCTTCCTGATTTCACTCCTGCATGCCCGAGCAATATTTTTATACTCTTCCCTGGTCATTTGTCCAATCTTCCACTTCTTGTAAGCTTCTTTTTTGTATTTAAGAGCAGCAAGGATTTCACTGTGAAGCCAAGCTGGTCACCTGCCATATTTACTATTCTTTCTACACTTCAGGATGGTTTGTCCCTGTAACCTCAATAAGGATTCTTTAAAATACAGCCAGCTCTCCTGGACTCCTTTCCGCCTCATGTTATTCTCCCAGGGGATCCTGCCCATCCATTCTCTGAGGTTGTCAAAGTCTGCTTTTCTGAAGTCCAGGGTCCGTATTCTGCTGCTCTCCTTTCTTCCCTGTGTCAGGATCCTGAACTCAACCATCTCATGGTCACTGCCTCACAGGTTCCCATCCACTTTTGCTTCCCCTACTAATTCTTCCCGGTTTGTGAGCAGCAGGTCAAGAAGAGCTCTGCCCCTAGTTGGTTCCTCCAGCACTAGCACCAGGAAATTGTTCCCTATACTTTCCAAAAACTTCCTAGATTGTCTGTGCACCGCTGTATTCCTCTCCCAGCAGATATCAGGGTGATTGAAGTCTTCCATGAGAACCAGGGCCTGTGATTTAATAACTTCTGTTAGTTGCCAGAAGAAAGCCTTGTCCACCTCAGCCCCCTGGTCCGGTGGTCGATAGCAGACTCCCACCACGACATCACCCTTGTTGCTCATGCTTCTGAACTTAATCCCCAGAGACTCTCAGGTTTTTCTGCAGTTTCATACCAGAGCTCTGAGCAGTCATACTGCTCTCTTACATAGAATGCAACTCCCCCACCTTTTCTGCCCTGCCTGTCCTTCCTGAACAGTTTATATCCATCCATGACAGTACTCCAGTCATGCGAGTTATCCCACCAAGTCTCTCTTATTCCAATCACATCATAATTCTTGACTGTGCCAGGACTTCCAGTTCTCCCTGCTTGTTTCCCAGGCTTCTTGCATTTGTGTATAGGCACTTGAGATAACTTGCTGTTTGTCCTGCTTTCTTAGTATGAGGCAGGAGCCCTCCCCTCTCACGCTCTCTTGCTTGTGCTTCCTCCCGGTATCCCACGTCCCCACTTACCTCAGGGCTTTGGTCTCCTTCCCCCGGTGAACCTAGTTTAAAGCCCTCCTCACTAGGTTAGCCAGCCTGCTTGCGAAGATGCTCTTCCCTCTCTTTGTTAGGTGGAGCCCGTCTCTGCCTAGCACTCCCCCTTCTTGGAACACCGTCCCATGGTCAAAGAATCCAAAGCCTTCTCTCCGACACCACCTGCGTAGCCATTCGTTGACTTCCACGATTCGACGGTCTCTACCCAGGCCTTTTCCTTCCACGGGGAGGATGGACGAGAACACCACTTGCCCCTCAAACTCCTTTATCCTTCTTCCCAGAGCCATGTAGTCTGCAGTGATCCACTCAAGGTCATTCTTGGCAGTATCATTGGTGCCCACGTGGAGAAGCCGGAAGTGGTAGCGATCCGAGGGCTTGATGAGTCTCAGCAGTCTCTCCCTCACATCGTGAATCCTAGCTCCTGGCAAGCAGCAGACTTCTCGATTTTTCCGGTCAGGGCGGCAGATAGATGACTCAGTCCCCCTGAGGAGAGAGACCCCAACCACCACCACTCGCCTCCTTCTCTTGGGAGCGGTGGTCGTGGAACCCCCATACCTAGGACAGTTCATCTCATGTCTTCCAGTCAATAGCCTAGTGATCAATGCACTCACTTGGGACACTTAGGGTCACATTCCTGCTCTGAATCCAGCAAAGCAGGGATTGAAACCGCAGTCTGTCACATCCCAGGGGAATAGCCCCTGAGCTATTCTGGGGTGGGGCTCTGTCTCTCTGGTTCATCCTGATGCGGGATGAGATTTTTTTTTTTTTATTTCAAAATTTTTCACAGAACAGGAAAACTTTTTCCTACTCAGCTCTACTCCTTAGGCCTTAGACAGGCCTTAACCTCCACGGGACCAGGTGACCTCTCCCCATTGTAGAATGTGCCAAAGATCTGCAGGGCAGAGTGGAGAGGAGACTGCTGCCTTTGGGCTGTATATCGTATCAGAGCAGAATCTCTCATGAGATTCCCAACCCCTGTCAGGGATGATCTAGGTTTACCTGGTCCTGTCTTAGTGCAGGGAGTTGGACTAGATGTCCCCTCAAGGTCTTTTCCAGCCCTGCATTGCTATGATTGTAATCCCTGGTGGGAAGTAGAAGGAGGCGATGAAATTATGAATAGGAAACGTGAGAATAAAAAAGTGAAGCAAATGTCAAAAATGCATAGTGTTCAGGCTTGGATGAAGATACAGGTAGCTCCTGGTAGCTGGGTCACCCAGTCCTAGCTGCCACATTAGATACCCCGTGCCCAGATTAAAACATTCAGCAGGCACACCATGGCAGCAGAGCCAGGTTTTGAGCAGTGGTGGGGTTGGGGGGTGATGGTGCCAGCCAGGGGTGAAAGTAACTGAGGCCACTTACCAGTTCGGGGCGGGCCGGCTCCGGCCCCTGGAAGGGGTGGAGCCTAGGGTGGAAGGGGCGGGACTGGGGGTTAGCATCCCCCAGCCAGCCTTTCAAGTCCGGCTGGCCCGCGCCGCCCAGGGCTCCCGTGTTGATTTAAAGGGCCCGGGGCTCTGGATGCTGCTGCTGCCCTAGCGGCAGTGGGGTCCGGAGCCCCAAGCCCTTTTAAATCACTGGCCTCAGGGCAGCTGCTTCCTTTGCACCCCATGTCCGTTGGCGGCCCCGGGGGGCCAAAAGGGGCAGGAACGTTAAAGCGCTACAGGGTCCTTAGCCGCGCCCCACCAACGGGGGGGCACAGCAACATTAAAGCGCCGCAGCAGCAAAGGAGCATCCTTAAAGCGCTGCTGCGGTAGCGCTTTAATGTCCCTGCCCCTTTTGCCTCCCCTGTCGGTGGCCCTGCTGGTACGGACCCTACCGGCAGGGCCGCTGGCAGGGGGAAGGGGCAGTGATGTTAAAGCGCTGCCGCAGCAGCACTTTAAGGACAGTCCTTTGCCGCGGCAGCGCTTTAAGGACAGTCCTTTGCCGCGGCAGCGCTTTAAGTTGCTGCCCTTCCCCCCCCCCCAAGGTCGGTGTCCCTGCCGGTCCGGACCCCACCAGCGGGGCACTGACAGGGGGGACAAAAGGGGCAGGGACATTAAAGCACTGCCGCGGCAACGCTTTACTGTGGGCTGGGTATGGGCCGGTGCGGTTCTTACCGGTACACAGTACCGGCCCCTACCGACTCACTTTCACCCCTGGTGCCAGCTTCGGTGATACCTATTGGCTTGAAAAGGCACTGCACATACAGCTATCGGCCACCAGGGGAGCAGCCTCCTGCCCCCTATTTGCTCTACCCTGGTTGGTGGTGTCTCTGCTCTCCTTTCCCCCCGTAGGTCTGTGGAAACATCATAGACCTGGATGCAGATGAGCTGATTTCCAAAGCCTGCTCCACGTACAAACTGCTCATGGAACACGAGGAAAAGGTAATGGGCAGAGGCTTGTGCTGGCGGGATGGGAGCGCTGGGAGAATCATCTCGTCAGTGTCTCACACAGACCCTTTTCTCCACAGGTTCCAGATGAGCTGAAGGAGTTCTTCCTTCAGGCAGACTCATAGAGACAGAAGAGTTAGCAATAAATGTGTGTGTGACCCGGAGTGGGCATCAGAGTTTGGCCCTGGCTGCTGTGCCACCCTGGCAATAGGTCGCCACCCTCGCCCCCAGAGATCTATCAGTTCGGGGGTGGGGCAGGACTGACATAGGTAACCGCCGCTGGAGAGGAAAGGGCTGCAGCTGGAGTTCACTGGCATCTGGAGGGAAGCCCCCAACAGGAGCTGCTCTGCTGTACACCCATAGGGCCACCAGCCCTAGACCAGCTCCGAATCCTGGAGGTGCGAGAGTGGCATAAAGCCACCATAGTAATCCCTGGGGCTCCTGGGGCCATGCCCACTCCTTGGTGTGTCCGCCCATGTGGCATCAGGCAGAACTGAGCCTGCAGTTCACCCTGTCTCTCAGGCCATGAGCCAAAGCCCCCTGGCATGAAGAGGACTTCCATAGGCTGCAGCAGGCTATGGGTGGCTCTGTGCTGTGCGAATGCCCCAGCTGAGCAGACAGCTCGTGGCACTAGAAGGTGACCGATTCTACTATCCCCAGGTGCTGTTAGTAACCCAGGCAAACCAGGTGGTGGGCACCTCTATTAGAGCCCTGCCACTTGCCCTGAACCCGATGGGATCTGACTATGAGTCAGCTCCGGTCAGGGGGAGCAGAGATGTCCCAGGGCAGAAGGCAGTGCTGACTCAGGTTCAGGGGGAAGGATCAGGGTCAGGTAGGGTGGACTTGGATCCAGTTTGGGTCTGGATCAGGCCTATAAATTAAGCCCAAGCAGCCCTCTAACTTCTACTGGGTAAACAGGCAACTTGTAACCTTGCAAGGGTCCCTTCAAAGACCAGGGCCTTCCAGCCCCCCCAGTCCCATTTCTTCCACCTGTTTGGGCAGCTTTCTTTCACCCCTAGGCCCACTGGGATCCTGTGCTGTTTGCACTGGGTTCCCAACAGGACACAGCAGCTTTTCTGGGTGTGCAGCCTTCTCCCGACTGGGCACATAATCCTAGCCAAACTCCCTGCTATAGTGCCTGGGAAGGGAGGGGGCTGGTAACTCCCCCTACACAGATCTGTCAATGCAATCTCATGCAGACCACTGGTGCCCCTGGATCATAGAATCATAGAAGATTAGGTTTAGAAGAAACCTCAGGAGGTCATCTAGTCCAACCTCCCGCTCAAAGCAGGACCAACCCCAACTAAATCATCCCAGCCAGCTTAGCTCCATCCTCTTTGGAACCCCCCTTCAGGTAGTTGAAGGGTGCTATCAAATCCCCCCCTCACTTTTCTCTTCTGCAGACTAAATAAGCCCAGTTCCCTCAGCCTCTCCTCGTAAGCCCCCTAATCATTTTCGTTGCCTTCCGCTGGACTCACTCCAATTTTTCAGATAGTCTGGTCTTGGGCAGCAGCACCCACCCCTGCCCCCTGTTCTTCCAGGATTGGGCCCCCACAGCTCTGCCAGTGCACCTGAGTCCTGCCCAGTGGCTTGCTCCTTGTACTGTGGTTCTGAGCCTCTGCTGAACTACAGCAGTGCTCCTGGTAGGCCCTGGGACCAAGCACTGGATGCACCAATCCTGCCTCCTGCCAAACTAGTCCACATGCAGGCTTTGTCCTGCTTCAGTTTTCCCTCCCCCAGCTCGGCTACTATTTCTCAATCACAGCCTGCCCTCCAACACCCGCTGCTAGGGCTGTCCCCAGAGCCCATGGTAGGCAATGGAAAGACTCTGGTTGACTTCAGTGGGCTCTAGATCAGGCCATTAGGATCATAGAATCATAGAATATCAGGGTTGGAAGGGACCTCAGGAGGTCATCTAGTCCAACCCCCTGCTCAAAGCAGGACCAATCCCCAGTTAAATCATCCCAGCCAGGGCTTTGTCAAGCCTGACCTTAAAAACTTCTAAGGAAGGAGATTCTACCACCTCCCTAGGTAACGCATTCCAGTGTTTCACCACCCTCCTAGTGAAAAAGTTTTTCCTAATATCCAACCTAAACCTCCCCCACTGCAACTTGAGACCATTACTCCTTGTCCTGTCCTCTTCTACCACTGAGAATAGTCTAGAACCATCCTCTCTGGAACCACCTCTCAGGTAGCTGAAAGCAGCTATCAAATCCCCCCTCATTCTTCTCTTCTGCAGACTAAACAATCCCAGTTCCCTCAGCCTCTCCTCAGAAGTCATGTGTTCCAGACCCCTAATCATTTTTGTTGCCCTTCGCTGGACTCTCTCCAATTTTTCCACATCCTTCTTGTAGTGTGGGGCCCAAAACTGGACACAGTACTCCAGATGAGGCCTCACCAATGTCGAATAGAGGGGAACGATCACGTTCCTCGATCTGCTCGCTATGCCCCTACTTATACATCCCAAAATGCCATTGGCCTTCTTGGCAACAAGGGCACACTGCTGACTGATATCCAGCTTCTCATCCACTGTAACCCCTAGGTCCTTTTCCGCAGAACTGCTGCCTAGCCATTCGGTCCCTAGTCTGTAGCTGTGCATTGGGTTCTTCCGTCCTAAGTGCAGGACCCTGCACTTATCCTTGTTGAACCTCATCAGATTTCTTAGTCCAGTGCCAGGACTCTCAGACCATTCCATCAGTTCTGATCGTACTGGTTGGGGCCCATTTTGACTACAGTGAATCCTAGTCCCCCGGGGCAGCCCTAGTATGCCAGGTGGAGGGGGGGAACCTAGGTACATAAAGCCACGGTGCTGCCTAACACCCGCTCACATTTGGTTGGGAATCTTAACGCATGTCAAAGTTGGTTCTGATCTGCCCATGTCACTTTAATATCCAGCCTGCTGCAGACACTTTATTGTGAGTCACCTATGTCCAGTTAAGGGGTTGACGGGAAGCCAAGAGCACCCTGCAGAGCTTCCACTTTCCGCAGCCATTCCAACCCCACTGCTCTGCTCTCTTTGCCTTGCTGCTTTGCATGCCGTGGGGAGAGCAGATGGCAGGTTCTCAGGTGTCCCCCTGTACCAACAAAATAAACAAAGCCTGGGAAGGAGCACTGTAACTGCAATGGAGCAGGGCTGCCCACTGATCTGCAGTGTGTTTTAAGTGACATGCCAGGCACCTGCGCCCTGCAGGAGACTCTCCTTAGAAGGGACAGGGATGGACAGGAGATGCTTTTGGAGTGACTCAGGATGTTGGAAAGCCACTAGAGCCCCAGCCAGGTGGCACGGCAGATCGATCCTGTGAAATGGGCTTGGTCGCCTTCCCCTGGCATCCATCCCACAAGGTGCTTGGTGGCTTAATGGGAGGCCTGGGGGTGCTGAAGTCAGTAGGGGGTTTCCCCTTCCAGAGGGCTAACTCTGTTGGTTGGGATCCAATTCCCTCTCCTTCTGGAAAACTGGTCTGGAACCAGGCAGGCATGAAACCTGTAGGGGTTCTGCAGAACGGAGGCCGTGCACTCTGATAGGCCTATGTGTCCCCAGACTTGCAGCAGGCTCACTCCTAGGAGGCGCTCACACCTCCTTGAAGCCTTCCACCACCTCTCCTTCCCCTTCACCTCAGCTTAGACCTTGTGTAAGGCTGGGTCATCACATACAGGGATTGAACCCACAAGCTGTTCATTGAAAGAGTATGAGCCTCCACCCGCTGAGCAAAAAAGCCAGCTATGGTAGAGCAGGGGCAGACTCATAAACTTATATGCATTGTCTGGCCACTAGAGTAGGACAACTTGCCACCATGCATTCGCCTGGGGCACATTTGCATCAACCCTCATGTGAGATACATACTCTGCCTCGCCTCTTTCACTCCCTGACTAAACAGATTGTCCCCGGCTTAGGCTCTGCTTCCTTTATGCTTCACCTCTTCTCTTCCCACACTCTCCCATCCCTCTGAGCTCTGGCTGGCTGGGTTGTTCCCAGCTATGCATTGGGCATTGCATGGGAAATGCGTGCCCTGAAGTGCCGATGAGTGAAATGGGCAAAGGGAAGGTCATTACCCCATATGGAACTGAGGCATACTGACTTCTCCAGGATCTCAGAGGATGACCTGAGCCCAGCTTAACCACATCATCACTTGTGGCTACCACAAGACCAGCCTTCACCTCTTAATAAAACACTGGTGGAAATAAAACCACCAACCACTAGCATGGGAGGGGTAATCCCCTAGCCACCATCCCCTGGCTGTCCTCCATGCCTTTCTCTTCATACTACTCCTCTCTCCATCTCCAGCCAGACATCATGTGCCAGTGAACGCCACCCGTCTGGCATATTGTTGCTGCTAACTATCTTTTCATGCTTCTCAGCTTCAAGGGGCATGTATCAACATCAGAGCAACTTTTGAGTCAACAGGTCAGCATTTTGGCTTGCACTGGAAGGTGTTCCAAATGTTCTGCTGAATCTGGTGTGCAATCATCACACCGGTACTGGTGTGAGAGTGCATGTTGGTTCATGGCTTTTGCCATGTTTCTTAGGTGTGCAGCAGGGATGCATTCTCACCCTGGAACTATTCTGTTGAGTTATCGACTGGATATTAGCACATGCCACTCCACACACTGGAATCAAGGTTGGTCAAGCAATGTTCACCAACCATAGACAATGCTGCCCTGCTTGTGGAAAAGTCAGAGAATTTCATCCCTGCCCTCCAAAGTCTCCAAGATGTCACCCAGGCTCTGGGGTTGAACATTTCCTGGCAGAACACCAAGATCCAGAATCTTAGAGTTGGGCACCAGAACCCCCAGTGCAGGTTGGTGGCGAGTACCATGGAGAATGTTGATGAATTCATCTGCCTAGGCTGCCAGGAGAATTCAAACATTCAGAGCAAACTGAACATTCTTTGATGAGTAGGTCTCGCCACCTCCTGCATGATATCCATGTCTCACCTATGGATATAAAAATGTCTTTCTTTGAGACCAAGTTGAGGATCTATCAAACGTATGTATTGCCTGTATTGCTAGATGGATCAGAAGCCCAGACACTTTCACAGGCAGACTTGGAGCCACTAGAGTCATTCCAGGTGTGCGGTCAGTGCCAAATCCTGAGAATAAAGTGGTATGACTTTGTGCTCAATGTCACAATCTCAAAAAGATCTGGCCTTCCTACCATTGCTCACTGTATTCAGAAGCAGTGTTGTGTGCTCTTTGGCCATGTTGTGATGATGGACAAAAACAGCCCAGCACACCGTGCTCTCAAATTCTCCACTGACACACAAAGGGATGCACGTCTTGGCCTACCTGGTTCCACCCACAGGGCCACCACAAAGATTTGTGGATTAATAGGAGTGAACAAAATCTGGGAACTTCCCCACATGATGCCTGGTGCGACACCATCAACCGTGGTACCTGTGGCTGCCACAACAGTCCTTAGTCCTCCAAGTCTAGTTGGCAGCTGGTATCAACTGGCGTGCCCCAAGGGTCGATCCTGGGGCCAGTTCTGTTCAATATCTTCATTTATGATCTGGAGGATGGTGTGTACAGCACCCTCAGCAAGTTTGCAGATGACACTAAATTGGGAGGAGTGGTCGATAAACTGGAGGGTAGGGATAGGATACAGAGGGATCTAGACAAATTAGAGGATTGGGCCAAAAGAAATCTGATGAGGTTCAACAAGGACAAATGCAGAGTCCTGCACTTAGGACTGAAGAATCCCATGCACCGCTATAGACTAGGGACCAAGTGGCTAGACAGCAGTTCTGCAGAAAAGGATCTAGGGGTAACAGTGGACAAGAAGCTGGATAAGAGTCAACAGTGTGCCCTTCTTGTCAAGAAGGTTAATGGCATTTTGGGATGTATAAGTAGGGGCATTGCTAGCAGATCCAGGGACGTGACCATTCCCCTCTATTCGATATTGGTGAGGCCTCATCTGGAGTACTGTGTCCAGTTTTGGGCCCCACACTACAAGAAGGATGTGGAAAAATTGGAAAGAGTCCAGCGGAGGGCAACAAAAATGATTAGGGGACTGGAACACATTACTTCTGAGGAGAGGCTGAGGGAACTGGGATTGTTTAGTCTGCAAAAGAGAAGAATGAGGGGGGATTTGATAGCTGCTTTCAACTACCTGAAGGGGGATTCCCAAGACGATGGATCTATACTGTTCTCAGTGGTAGCAGATGACAGAACAAGGAGTAATGGTCTCAAGTTGCAGTGGGGAAGGTTTAGGTTGGATGTTAGGAAAAACTTTTTCACTAGGAGGGTGGTGAAGCACTGGAATGCGTTACCTAGGGAGGTGGTGGAATCTCCTTCCTTAGAGGTTTACAAGGTCAGGCTTGACAAAGTCCTGGCTGGGATGATTTAGTTGGGGATTGGTCCTTCTTTGGGCAGCGGGTTGGACTAGATGACCTCCTGAGGTCCCTTCCAACCCTGATATTCTATGATTCTATGATTAGTAGGCTGTGATTATTAAAGACAAATGTTGCAGGAGTGCAGGCTTCTATTATTGTGAAGGAAAGCGAGACACTTTGTTTAAAAACAGAGAGACGTACTTTAATTGTGCCCCAAGTTTGGGTGCTTTTGTCATTCCCCATGAAGACAGGCCAGCTGTAAAACAAAGTGAGAGTTTAAGATGAAGAAAGAGATGCCAGTCCGTGTTGGAAATGCTCAGGTTGGCAGGTGGAGCAGAAAATCTGCCGATATCATATTCAGAGCCCCTAATATGTTCTGGAGGTGTCCAGTGAATATTAACACAGAGTTGCATTTTATCACTCCAGACATTTTTGCTGACACTGGGCTATTTATTTTGCAACAGATGATCCCTGGGTGGGGATTTGGGAAGCTGAGCTAATTCAGCCTGAAACACTTCATTTGGGAGATAAGAAGAGCCAGTGAAGAGAGAAAAAGTTGGAAGGACCTCAGACAGGAGAAGCTTTCTGTGATAGGGTGTCTGCCCCACAGTGGCCTGTAAGGGATTAATGGATCCCTAGGAAGGCTGTGCAGAAAGCAGCTAATAGGAGAGGGGCTGTGAGGAGCAGCCAATCAGGGCCCAGCAGGCCCATAGAAGAAGAGCTGCAGGGCAGAGCAGGTTCAGTTGCTCCCTGGAGCTCAAGGAGGGAAGACTGGCTGCCTTGGAGGTGGAAGGAAGCCAGCACTCTGGACAGAGCAGTGCTACTTGGAGGGAGCTAGGGAGCGGCTGGAAGTTGCAGGCTGAGACCTTGAGGCAAAGGCAAAGAAGATGCTGGGGCTGTGAGGAAGTGACCCAGGGAAATAGACTGAGAGGTTTGAGGGCAGCACAGCTGCCATCTACAGGGTCCCTGGGCTGGGACCTGGAGTAGTGGGTGGGCCCGGGTCCCCCCACACACACTTGCCACTGAGGAAGTGGCTGGACTGTGGGACTGTCCCCCAGAAGTGGGGAGCACAGAGTGTGACACAGCCGGAGGGCTGTGTCCTGAAGAGGACGCCCTGGTCCTTGGAGTGACACGAGTCCAGGAGCAGAAGTGATGGCAGGTGAGACACCACTGAGAGTCAGCGTGACAACTTGTGGAGCTGATCCACAAGATGACCAGCAGGAGGCACTAGTGTGGTGAGTCCCACCCCATCACATGTGGAGGAGAATGCAGGTACACAGTCATAGAATATCAGGGTTGGAAGGGACCTCAGGAGGTCATCTAGTCCAACCCCCGCTCAAAGTAGGACCAATCCCCAACTAAATCATCCCAGCCAGGGCTTTGTCAAGCCTGACCTTAAAAACTTCAAAGGAAGGAGATTCCACCACCTCCCTAGGTAACGCGTTCCAGTGTTTCACCACCCTCCCAGTGAAAAAGTTTCTCCTAATATTCAACCTAAACCTCCCCCACTCAACTTGAACCATTACTCCTTGTTCTGTCATCTGCTACCACTGAGAACAGTCTAGATCCATCCTCTTTGAAACCCCCTTTCAGGTAGTTGGAAGCAGCTATCAAATCCCCCCTCATTCTTCTCAAGAGAGAATGCCCTTGCTGGGATGGGGGACAGAAGCATTACACAAAGAGCGGGAAAGAGCAAGAACCCAAGAGAGTCCCACCTGTGAGGCGAACAGGGAGGGAACAGGCGTGCTGGGCCTGTGGGTGACAGGGGCACCTGTGGCGGGAGCGCCCTGACCTGAGCTGTAAAGTTAAGGCTAGCCCCGGGAAAGGGGCTGAGCAAGGCAAAGACCATGGGAGGCCCATAGCCAAATGGAAGTGAAGGGTTTCCTCTCAGTGCCATGAGGAGGGCCGTATAAGAAGACATTACCTCCTTAGGAGAAGGAAGGATAGAAAAGGGCTGCCCAGAAACCAGACTAGGTCAGGGACTACCCCAAGGTATGTGGTAGTGATGACCAGGCATGGAGCCATTTCCCACACTCAGACTGAACATACAAAAGGGATTGCTCCAAGTAGAGCTGAGCTGCAGCTCTAAGACTGCTCCTGCTTGCACCAGGGGCTGAACTGGACTCAGAGGGGCCCTAGGAGTGGGAAGGCATACTGCCCTGAGTAGCTGAGGCCGTTCAGTCAGACCAGAGGAATGTGTCCATTGATGTCAGCAGAGTTACTCTAGAATGACCTGGGTGCTGACAAGATCAGAATCTGGCCCCTCGTCCAATGAGATTGCATGGGCAAGTCCTAGAGAACTGAATGGAAGGGCTCACCTGTCTCCAGACTTTGGGAACCAGCCTACAGAATACAGGAGAGAAGCCTGTGCTGCTATAGAGTGCTACAGAAGGGATCAGGTACTCAAGTAACCTCTCTAGGTGTAGAGAGTTGTTTCTATAGGTTGATTTCTTCCTTATTAAATTCTACTGGACATTGTAGTAAGGCAGAGCAGCCTCCCACTGAGCCAAAGGGACCACTCTGTGAACCCTGGTGAGTGAAGCCAGGTCAGGCTTCCCCTCCCACTGGAAGTCAGAGGGATGAACAGGAAGTATAAAGGGTGGGTCCTGGTGTTCATAGAATATCAGGGTTGGAAGGGACCTCAGGAGATCATCTAGTCCAATCCCCTGCTCAAAGCAGGACCAATCCCCAATTTTTGCCCCAGATTCCTAAATGGCCCCCTCAAGGATTGAACTCACAACCCTGGGTTTAGCAGGCCAATGCTCAAACCACTGAGCTATCCCTCCCACACTGAGCTATCCCTCCCCTCAGTTGGGCTGCAGCTGCTGAAGGAGACAGACACCTCCTGACCACTCCCGAGCTGGGAGTCTGCAGCGGATCCCCACCGAGCTGAGGACTGGCCAGAGCTGCTGGAGCCATCTGCTGACCCAGGTACCGAGGAGCCACTGGGACTGCCACTGGTCTTCTACCCAGATGAATCAGAGGACCCCCTACGGATCCAGGTACCCCCTGAGGGGAGGAGAGGAAGTGGCCCAGGGGCAGCCGACTCTAGTCTGGCTCCATTGCTGCCAGAGACCCCGTCAGCATATTGCAGCTGGATACCCCACTGACCCAGTGGTGGAAAACTCTGCCACTGTTAGGTCCCTGGGCTGGGAGGCAGTGGGGTTGGGTGGGCCTGCGTCACCCTACTGCTGCCACTTCACCCCTGGAGTGGCAGTTCCCCCTCTCTAGGCCAAGGAGCCTGCGAATGTCAGCCATCCACCAGAGCTAGGATGCCTGACCCTCTTGCTGCTTGGCCCTGAATACAGGCCTGAGCCATAGACTCTTGGCTGCCCTGCCCTGCCAAAGGACTTGGACTCGCAGCTGTTTGCTCCTTTGCCCGGATTGCAGGCTAGAGACCTTAACCGACTACCCCTCTGCCTGGACTGCTTGCCAGGGCCACAGGCTGTGGGTTGCCCAGCTAAATCCCTAACTGTACTGACCCAGAGGAGGAGGGACCACTGCTAATCCACTACAGACATGTCTAAACCTATCAATATCTTCCCATGTAGGGCAGAGATGTAGGCCACCGACTTTATCGCAGCCTATCCAAGGGCCTGATCCAGTGCCCAGTCAAAGCCTTCCAGAGAGTTCAGTTGGTTTCGGATCAGGCTCAAATTGTGGCCCAAATATCAGAACATTTCATACTTCGTTCTCTGGGTACAAACTAAACCAAACACCCTCTTTGGTCCACTAATCTATTGAGTATGAGAATGCCAGCTAGCTTCTGTATAAGACTTAACACAACAGGAAATCCTACCTCATTTCTTGTTTCATTACATAGCACACAGTGGATCTACCAAGTGCAAGACAATGGGCTGTGTTCCCCATATTGGGTCTCCTGTTTTTAATCACCCAATTATGAGTACAACAAAGCTGGTGTATCTATCAATGTAGCTCTGAGACTCAGTGCCGCAGGTCTTTTTTGCAGTGTAAACATACCCTTTCTGCAGACTTGCAGCTCACCTATTATCCCAGCTCTGCCCTCTCCCCGCCCACTCTGCCAAGGCACCCCAATCCTGATCCCCTCTTTCGTGCTTGGCCCCCACTTAACTCTGCCAGTATAGCTCAAGCCTAATCTGAAACACTGCCTGCCACTCCAGTTTGTGGCCCTCATATCCCTCTGCTAATGTATATCAATCCTGATCCATTGCAGACACTGCTACTCCAGTCTTGCACTTCAGTCCTGACCTGCATTCCCCTGCTGTTCCAGGCTTGAGTCCTCCATCCCACAAACTCTGACCATGCATCTCAGTTCTGCTTTGCAAGAACCATACTCTTCCCATTCTGGGACACGCACCAAACTTTACAAAGTATCTCAGCCTGGAACTGCTTCCAGGTTTGCCTGTGCATGGTACTGATCCAGCAAATCAACAGATTGGTAGAGGGGATAGCGAGCTGTAAGGCTAGCTCCTTTGAGTTCCATGTAGATCTGGTCAGCAGTTATGGAGGAGCAATCTCTCCAAGACATCCATCAGAGGGTGACATAGGTACAAGCAAGAACAGCTACTAGGCAGCAGTGGCACACAACACATGCAGTCACTTATGATGGCTGCTTGCTTGTGGCTTGACTGTGGCAATCATGTCACTATTGCTGTTGTGTGCAGCAACATTCAGATACGTTTTCTTCTTCAAGTGGATTGTGCTCTGTCTTGTGCACCATCGAGAAAACTCCCAGTCCAGTGCTGATTCCAGCTTCAGTAGTGCTGGAGGTGATCCCCACATGGAAATCACAGACCTGCATTCTCAGCTAATGTGCGAGTGCCAATCATCAGTTCTTGCCTCCGCCCTGCAGGCATGTGTGGCTCACACATCTACAAAGCTGGAGTTTTGTTTCCCGAGTAGTGCATCTTTAAATGTCTAACAGCTCTCTTGGCCTGTCTCTGGCCTGCGCCCAGAGCTTTTGTAGCCTGTGATGGAGAGAGGACATACACACACACACACTGTACGCTCTCTTGTTGGGGACTTTACTTTTATTCTTTCTTAACCTAAATGCGGGAGATAGCTTCGGAGCCCTGGTATCATATGGGTGTGACGGTTTCCCTGGGGTGCAACGTGAAACTGGGGTACCGCTGAGCCCTCTGGATTACCAACCAGGGTACCCTCTCACACTGTGATGCTGTGATAAGCTGCAAACCTCTCCAGGTATTGCAGTTACACAAACATCCACAGGCAGGGACACACCCAACTGAGTTACATGAATGCTTTTGCCAGCCACTCATGTGCCAACAATAGAGAGGCTCCAGCCAATTCCCTTCAGCTCCCCAGCCTTGCACCCCAGAGCTGCACCATCTTGCCCTGGTCAGAAGTCTGACCAGTGTAAGTTTATAACCCAGTCCACCACTTCCACAAAAGAAAGTGGACATGCACCAGCCCTTGCAACCTGAGCAGATTTTCCAAGCACTTCAACCAAAACACACTGTTTATTAGCTACAGAAAGATAGATTGTAAGTGATTATAAGTAATAAGCATACAGATCAAAGTTGGTTACCTAAGAAATAAAAGTAAAATCGCAATCTGAATTCTATAAACTAGACAGGATTTGAATCAAGGAATGTCTCACCCTGATAGATAGTACAAGCAGGTTACAGATCTTCCACACGCAGGCTGGAACTCTCCTTCAGCCTGGGACCACCTGTCAAAACCCAATGACCCCCTCCCTCAGGGGGTCCCCTGGTGAAGCAGATCGGCATTGTATGTTGCTACGGTGTTTCAGGCATTGCAAGGCATTTTGGGAAGGGTTAAAGGTGTGAGTGTGGAGTGAAATATTCCTTTGCAGGTTGTGAGAGGCCGAAGGGGGAGGAAGAGAGAGACAGGAATGGGTTAACTCGATGATCCAGCTAAGTCCGAAGATGACCAAGGCCGCCCAAGGCCAACACACCCAAGCAGACTTTCTGATGCCAAGAAAGACAGGGGCCTGGATTCCAACCCCGACCAGCTGTGAGAACAGAGCAGTAAGCTGAACAAGACTGTAGGGGACTGCAAAAACTAGTGAGAATGCGAAGGTCAGCGAATGGGAACATAACAACCTGAAGCTGATATGGTTTGGGGAACCCAAGGAAGCCACGGAAGGCCAGTTTGGACTGGTACAGAGAGCACGGGGGACAAAGGTCCCTGGACAAAACGCCCCCAGAAGAACCCAGGATTTAAAACCCTCCCGAGAGCTGAAGCAAGTCAGAGATCAACAGTGGACCCTGGATGACCTGTGCACAGGACAGAACTCCCATCCACCTCTCCCCCACCTTCTTCATACGTTACACCCGGGCTTGGCCAGCCTTGGGTAGTGTGTGTGTGTGAGTATGAAAGTGGGTTAGGGCTTGGACCACTAATGCTTCCTTCCTTCCTTCCTCTGAGTGATGTGGGGAACCCCCAGCACTCTCTGCTGTTATTTTACTTTATTTTATTAATAAAGCTTTAAACTACATCACTTGGTGTGCTCCGTCATCTCCTCCCCTAATGATCCTGCGGCCTCAGCCTCATCACCTGACGCCTCAGGCAGACTGGTAACTTAAATCTATCACAGTTTTGGTGGAGAATTGTGGAGTGGGGGTGGGAGGCACGGAGCGCACCAACTGTTCTGCCCTTGGTATTTCATGTTTGCTCTGTCCGGCACTCTTGGTATTTCATGTTGAGGATTTTATAATTAAAGGTGTGCCCACCCTCAGCAGTAGTATGCCTGAGAATCGGAGAAAGGTTTAGCATTTCTCTCTCCACCCCAGTTGGCGGGGGAAGGGTGCAGGTGAGTAGAGGTCCCAAGTATTAGGAGGAGGACTTAGTGATTCTCGTTCCAAGCAAACAGTCCTCAATGCATACACCCTCAGCCGTAGCATGCCTGAGTTGAAGAGGAGAACTTAGAGTGTCTCGCTCTGCCTGGGAAGGGTTTTATTTGGTGTATGGACCCTCTGTGGTATTAGACTGAGTAATACAGAGGGAGGCTTAGTGTCTCTCCCTCCAGCCCGGGGGGGTGAACATTTTAAGCCCCGGTATCAGCGTGGGCAACGTGAAATTTCAAGTGACTAGAAAGACCTTAAGAGCTGTACTAACGGATTGTAATGGAAGAGTTATAAAGGTAAAAGAGATTCATAAAGAAATATGTTCAGGTGGTATATTCTATGTGAGACCCAACTCTGAAAGATATAGGAGTGTGGACAAATAGTGGTAGCACCTGTGTAGGAAATATTTAAAGGGAAGCAATCCAAAGATGATACTTTGTTCAAAAGATTACTTCTTTGAAACAGATCTTGCTCTGTTAAACCAAACTCTGAAGGAAATAGGAGTTTGGGCAGTGTAGTATTTCTTGTGAGTGATAGTGTGGTGATTTCACAATTTTGAAAGAAATGTTTAAGGAAAGGGACCAGGAGGGGTGGTGGCTAATTAAGGAGCCCACCCTTCTTGCTAAATGGGTAGTGGAACAAAGCTTGCGTCCATGAAAAGGGACTGTTCAGTGAGGAAAACAGGATTGGGCCCAGACAAGCAGGCAGGCAACAGATAAAGAAATTGGAAAACAGGTTGGAAGCCTTGAGGGCATAGTGGCAGGAGTAAGGAAAGGAGTAAGTGCAAACATGGGTAATTTAGATCCCTGAAAAAGTATTTGGAATGGTGAAATCTGAGTTGATTAAGGTGTCATTTTGGAAGATAAGCAAGAGATTTAAGGAGAGAGTGAGAAATTAACTCTGCAGAGGCTGGAGGGAATTAAGCAGTTAAACGTTGTAAAAGTGTTAAAAAGGAAAAGTGTTATAAAAAAGAAAATTCTTGGTTTCTTTGCAGCCATTCTGAAGGAAAAATGGGCCCTTTTCCAAAGGAATGTCTGTAAATAATCCAGGCAAAGAGACTATCTAATTGAAATCATTTGACTACGGACAATTTAGTCAAATTTGCTAAAAGAATATAAGGGGGTTCTACTGGAACTTAACTCCCCCAAATGTATAAAGGGAATGTACTCTATATACAGCTATGTAGAAACAGAGCAGTGTAAAGGAAATGTGCAGTGTATATTGTAGAAGGGGTAAAAGAAATGCAAACATACCATACTACTTAATTAAAATCCTATTAGGGCTCCAAAGGGAGCCACAATAGGTTGTGTTTTCTTTTTCAGATTTTTGTATGTTTTAAAAGCAGGAGTTGAAAATGAAAAGTAATCAAAACTCTGGTGAAAATTGATTGTGTTCCTTTTAAGACAGAGTCTCTGAGCTGCTAATGGCTTTGGATCCAAAGGCAAACCAGAAAGCATCTGTGTTAATGCAAATTACCTAACTGATAAAGGTAGAAGACATTGAAACCTGGCCTGCCTATAGAACAAACACAGGAAAATATGGGGGTAATTCCTCTGTTTTGCCTGCAATCAGCCAGGGTATTTGTAAAAGAAAGGAATATTTTAAGAAATAATTTGTCACCCCCAAAGGGGTAGAAACATGTTATTTTTGTCTTTCACAAAATCAGGAAAAGCTGATACCAGCTGAAGAGCAACCCAAAATTCCATGAATCTACTGTCACAATAGAAATTGTGTTCTGTGTTCTATGTTTTGTCTTGTGGTGTTTGTCTTGTTGCTAGCACTGTTGTGGATTAAAAAAAAAACTGCAGGGAAACATCCTCAGGTAGTAGGCACCATATTAGGGGGAACTGGTTTTGGAGCAGGGGTTATAAATACGGTAAACCTGGAGGTAATTAAAAATAAATTAAGCTCCTCTGTCCCAGCTAAAGGACAGCCTAATACAGAAACAAATGGAAATGAAAAACCATACTGCTATAGCTATGGGATGTACTGAAATGCAGATAGTTGCTTTGTCCACCTTGGAACACAAAATGTTTTGGGTAATATCAGGAAACACTAAGGTTTTAATACACTTGCTAAAGCAAAGCAAAAGATCACTGTTTGATACTTATCAATACGAATGGATGCAGTAGGTTTCTAGCATAGTAAGGCCAGGCCTTTTTAATTGGGGAAATTGTTGTTAAAAACTCACACCAACAAGCTCCGGAAGCAAAGATATGAAAGGTTATCCCACTCCTCATATGGCACATAGAATCCTTCTGGCTACCCCAGACCTCAAGCCAGTGGGCCGGAGAGAGAGGAAAGCTATTGGACACCAGAGGTTGTACTGAGTGGACTCCTCAAAAGTGGATGTGCTTGTCCTTGCCTGTTGCTCCAGAGCCCTGTATAATGGGCAACGTGTATGTGTTAATTCCTGGAAAGAAGTGTTTTGGGAGAATGGAAGTGTTAGCAACCCGCTAGTAGACAAATGTAATGTAAGTACTGTGTTTACCAATAATCACATTTACTGTTTGCCACAACCAGAAAAGTCTCAGCTTTGCCCAGTGGAGGGAGGAGCTATGTAAAAACCTGCGAAGCTGTAGAGGCCGCTTTAGATAAGGAAAAGGCCAAGCGTAAGGGGATCGTCATTAAAGACATCCGAGGATGGCAAATTGGAGACAAGATAATGTTGCAAAAGCTGGTGAAGGTGACCCACACTCTGGATGCCAAGTGGGTGGGTCCATACTCCATTGTGAATTGCATCTCCCCGGTAGTGTACCAGCTTCAGCTATCCAGTAAACTAAAATGGGCGCATGCCAATCAACTCAAAACATATGTTTCACCCTAGGTTTCTGGTCATGGTGTCGTGGGCCTCAGTTGTGGACCAGCCACCTGCCTGGACCATCTGGGTCTCCATCTGTCCATGGGATTATTTGAATGATTATAATTATGAGGAGGGAAAATACCTCCAGAAGCTCTCCATGGTTCGAGCTAATGATGGGGCCCAAGCAAAAATGTGGCACAAGGCTGGAGGGGAAGAGCCATGGGGGCAATGTGTGGTCCAGATGGACACCGTAGGGCCACAGCAAAATACCTGGTGGGTGGCCCCAGACCTTCCATGTGTCACACCCCAAGGTGCCCCTCCTTCAGCGAGTTCCTGGGGTGGGCAGATCAGCATTGTATGTGGCTAACACTGTTGCAAGCATCACAAAGCATGCTGGGAAGGGGTAATGGTATGAGTGAGGAGTGAAAGTTTCCTTTGTAGGTTACAAGAGGCCAAGAAGGGGGGAAGAAGAAGAAAAGAGCAGAGAACGAGTTAACTCAACCCTGGAGCTAGCTCAGTGTGAAGATAAAACGCTGGCCCCAACCCAGGGACACTGCTCAAAGCCAAAACTTGGCTAACAGCTGAGAAAGACAGGGGCTTTAATGTGCCCGAGCAGCCGTGAGAAAGAAAAATCCAACTGCACAGACCTGCAAGACAGCAAGGCCAGCAAAGAAGAAAACAAGGTCCAAGACTGCAGAGATGGAAAACACTGGCAAGACGATGACGGGGGGAGCAGAGCATCGCGTCCCTGGAGCCGTTGTGTTTTGGGAAAGTGGAGAAGACCACATCAAGCCAGTTTGGACTGGCACAAAGAGCACCAGGAACAGAGGTCACGGAACGGAACACCCCAAAGGAGCCCAGGACTTAAAACCCTCCTGAGACCTGCAGCAATTTGGAGATCACAGCAGACCCTGGACGACCTGTGCGCACAGGACAGAACTCCCATCCCTCCATCCCCCCTTCTTCTTCTTACGTTACACTCAGGCCTGGCCAGCCTCGGATACTGACTGTGTGAGTATGAAAGTGGGTTAGGGCTTGGGGCACTAACGCTTTCTTCCTTCCTCTGAGTGATGTAGGGAGCACCCATCACGCTCCACTGTTATTTTATTATTTTATCAATAAAGCTTTAAAATTTAAAGACTTAATGTGTTTCATCATCTCCTCCCCAAATGATCCTGTGGCTTCAGCCTGATCACCTGACACCTCAGGCAGATTCGTAGCAGAAATCTGTCACAGTTTTGGTGGAGAATTGCGGCGGGGGGAGCCCTGCAGAGTGCACCAACTGTTCTGCCCTTGATATTTCATGTTTGCTCGGCCCAGCACTGTTGGTGTTTCATGCTGAGGATTTTATGATTAAAGGTGTGTCCACCCTCAGCTGTAGTATGCCTGAGAACCGGGCACCGGGGGAAGGGTGCAAGTGGGTACACCCCCAGCTGTAGAAGTCCCAGATGTTAGAAGGGAGGAGAATATAGAGATTCTCGCTCCAAGGAAATAATCCTCGGTTCATAAGCCCTCAGCCATAGTGTGCCTGAGTATAAGAGGAGAACGTAAGGTGTCTCGCTGTGCCCGGGAAGAGTTTTGGCATATGGATCCTCGGTAATTTTGGACCGAGTAATACGGAGGGAGACTTAGCATCTCTCCCTCCGGCCCAAGTGTGAGGGTGAACATTGTAAGCCCTGGTGCCGAGGTGAGCAACGTGAAATCTCAAGTGATCAGCAGATCTTAGGAGTTGTCCCAATGGATTATGTCAGCATGTTCAGGAAACAGAAGGGTACAGCTGTGGACTCAGGAGTCCTGTAGTCGTGGGCGATGGCATCAGCGATGGATTCAAGCCTGGACATAGAGGCATTAGGGAGCGCGGAGACAATAGTCCGGCTGCCCAGTCAGCTGGTGTCATGGGAGGCAGGTGAACCTGATGCCCGAGCCACGGGAGAGGCAGCAAAGAGGGATGGGACCCTGCTGCCTCTTTCAAAGGGGGGTAAAGACCTCTCCCGGCAAGGTGGGATACAATCCCTGGGGTTCCATGACGGAGCTTCAGAGAAGTGTGCATTCTTGGCAGGATTTGTTGGACCTATATACTGAGTATGAAGAGCAGAAGAGTAAAAACCTAGGGGCAGCTGTGGAATTAATTTGGACTGCAGCAGCCATGTGGTATCAAATGTTGTTGGGACAGAAAGAGGAGTTGGGAAAAAGGGAAGAGGTGTGTACCCGACAGGTGGAAATTGAGCAACTGAAAGTGCAAATTACTAACCAGGCAGCAACCCAGGCCTATGCCCAGGACAAGTTGGCAGCCTTGAGACTGAACTTCCAGGCAGAGAAGGCGGAATGCACCCGCCTGGAAGCGCTGGCTAAGCAGGTACCAGTCCTTCAGGGACTCATCAAAGATTTGACTGTCCGTTCCCATGATACACCACAACAACAGTGTGCTAGTCATGAAAAGAAGATTGAGCAATTAAAACACCAATTGGTCGTGCATTCAGTCCAGGTGGCAAGCTTCATGGGGGATGATTCGGGTGACCCTTGCGAGGGCTTTGATTTTTCCCTTTGTGAGGATTCCCAAGGGTGGGCAGACCCTTGCTGTGCCCCCGTAGCAGCCCTCATCAAGACCGAGGAGAGGTTCACTGAACAACTTCAGGAGGGGGCTTCGGTCCAAACTCAGTGTGTTACAGCCAGAATTCAGAGTCCGCTGGGCACTGCGGACATCTCCATGCTGGCTCACAAGCTGGGCCCCTTTAAAATGAAAAAGGCCACTACCTGGCTCCTTTCCCTCTGAAACATCATACATATAAATAATTTGTCCCAGCAGGAAATTGAGTGGGTGCTCACCGCTGCCAGCTCGGAGCTGGCCACCACCATGAAAACCGCGGTGGCTGACTTGCAGGGAGAGGGGTTGCTTATTGTTCAAGTGGTAGCGGACGTCCTTCTCTCTGCCAGGGAGAAACGAAAGCATTTATCCAATTTAGATCAGGCCCCGGTGCAAACCACGTTAGACTATTTTTATCAACAGAGTTTGATTACAGCGGTCCTGGAGCAGGTTCGGCCAGAGAATGAGAGGCAGTGCCTTTTGGGCCTGCTTCCATGGACAGTTGCTCAGTTACGGGAGCTGACGGAAGGGATGAACAATTGGTGGAGCGATAAATTAGGGCTCTGGGCTGAGGATGAACCCACTAATTGGGAAGAACTAAGGGGTAAAATCATGCAAATTGCTAAGCATTTTGGGGAACCAATTAAACAGGTAAAAGTGGCTGCCCTCCAGGTCAGCCCAAAACCGGGAGGCACCCCCACATACACCAACCGGGTACCGGTGGAAGGCGGGAAAAAGCCAGTTGTGGGCCGGTCGAACCGGCGCCCCTGGGAAGACCAGTTGTTACCGGACACTAAAGAGGATTTGGAAAGGACCAAGATGGAGGTTCGGAAGCAAACTTGGCATAACCTCTGGGCTTTGTGGGAGATATGCAGCGGTGGGATAGAAAACCCACAGTCCTGTTGGTGGAATGGCTATTGGCTCTCTCCGCCTGGCAGGGGGGAACGAACTGCCAGCATTCGCGAAACCCAGGCTCACAAGATGGGCAAGTGGCTGCCCCCACCTGCACCCATGGCAGCTGCCACTCCATCTGCCCCTCCGGTGGAAGATCACTGCCAGTACCACACTGAATCTTCATGGACTGGGGACCAGGGGGAGGGCTCGGCCTAGGGTGGCCCCATTGTTGGCCAGGGGTCCCGCTGGCAGTATCGGGGTAAAGTAACCTGGGACTCTAACCACCACCCCAGAATCGCTATTATAGTCACGCAGTGCCCATGCTTGGCCCTGTTGGACACTGGGGCGGGTATAAATGTGTTAAATTTCACCCCCGTTGAGATTTTTCATGAAGTTTATAGATTTCCACTCCATATGACTAAATTCAGTGCCTTGCATAATGACAGGTTTCAGAGTAGCAGCCGTGTTAGTCTGTAGTCGCAAGAAGAACAGGAGTACTTGTGGCACCTTAGAGACTAACAAATTTATTTGAGCATAAGCTTTCGTGAGCTACAGCTCATTTCATCGTTGAGAGCGACCCAGGGATCCCCACCCAGGTCTCAGGGTTTAATTCGGGGCCGCAATAGCTACCGACCTGGGATCAGGTCCCAGTTACTATTGTAGGAGCTGTTTTTTTGCCTCTTTTACCATTGGCCCCTCCTCGATGGAGACAGTGATTCTGGGAATGCCATGGATGTTAGAAAAGGGGCTGTGGTTCAATCCGTATGACCAAGGGGGCACGCTATGGCAGGAGAAGCGCAAGCCTCTGCCTCGGGACGAGGGGGGTAGGTTTGCCACCGCTGCCATGGCGGTGTGAACAGCAGAGGGGGAGGCATATTGGAGACAGGCAGTACGTGGGATTTGGCAAATGTATCCCTCTGAGTGTGGTAGGCATAAAACGGCACTGGTGGAGATGGTGGGGTCCTCGGGTCCCCCACAACGGCAATATCCTTATTCCAAAGCAGCGGAGGAGGGTATAGTGGGGGTAATTGCCGATTTGGAAAGACAAAGGGCACTCCGAACAACCCACAGTCCCTTTAATAGTCTGGTCTTTCTGGTATTAAAGGCAGGAGGGCAGGCTCACCGTAGATTACCAAAAAATAAACCAGAACACCACTGTAATGGCACCAGTGGTTGCCTCAGTGCCTGAGGTCTTACTCCATGTGCAGCCACAAGACAAATGGTTTTCAGTTATTGATCTAGCTAACTGCTTCTTTGCTCTGCCCCTTACCCCTGCTTCTCAGGACTGCTTTGCCTTTCAGTTTAGGGGAAAACCGTTCACTTTCATGCGGGTCCCCATGGGCTTCCACAACGCCCCCTCCATTGCCCACCAACATGTGGTGGCTGTGCTGGAAGAATTGCCCCCGGAGGTCCGTTGCCATGTCATTTCGTACCTGGATGCTTTGTTAGTGCATGGGGAAACGGAACATCTGGTACGACACCTTACTGTCATGGTTCTAAAGAAGATTTAGGAAACTGGATTCAAGGTGTCCTTAAAAAAGGTGCAATTGGTCCAGCAGTCAGTCATTTATTTGGGCATCACCATGGGAGAAAGGGGCAGACTAGTGGATGTGGCAAAGGTCTGCACATTGTGTGAGATGAAAAAACTCACCAACTTAAAACAACTGCACACTATTTTCAGGGGCTTTAACTTTATTTGGAACCATATTCCCAATTTTGCCACTCTTACTCGCCCCTTGTGGGCACTACTCAAAAAGAGAGCCTGGTGGCACTGGCGGAAACCACAAGAAACCACCTTTGACACCTTGAAGCAAGCTGCTGTGCAAGCGCCTCCCAGACACTGCCAAGCCTTTCTACCTTTGACTGTCATGTGGTCCGGAGGCACTAGGTGCCATCCTCCTCCAAAAAAATACTGAGGGCCGGCTGATCCCAGTTGCTTATGGTTCCAGAGCACTGCAACAGCCAGAAATCAAATACAGCCCTTGTGAGAAAGAATGCTTGGCGGCGGTGTGGGTGATATAGACCTTCCAGGCATACACTGAAGGAGCACCAATAACACTGCAAACCCTGCATACATCCCTAAAATACATTCTAACAGGGTCCAAAATGAGCTCAGTCTCCAACACCCACCTCGTGCAGTGGACCCTGGTCCTCACCCAAAGGGGGATGGCATCAGAGACTCTGCAGTCCCCGGACCTGCTCAGTGCAGCCCTGGTGGACCAAGGCGCTGAGCATTCCTTTGAGGTGGCAGAGCGGGAAGAAACAGCGGCCCAAGAATGGGACCCCCTCTCTATCCTCCAGGACCAAACCCAGATTAACCACTTGTGGTTTACAGATGGATCCTGCTTTCTCCACCAAGGAAATCGGTATGTCCAATGGGCAGCCTTGAGTCGGGGGGAGGTGAGCCTAACCGGGAACCTAGCGCATGGTTCAGCACAAGATGCTGAGATAGAGGCAGTGCTCCAGGTTCTGAAAGATGAAGTCAGCTGTGGGAGGACTTTGCAGTATATCTAGTAGCAGACAATGAGTATGTGGTATGAGGGGTATCAACATGCAAGTTCTATTGGGAAAAGGACAATTGGAACACTGAGGACTGGAAGCCCATTAGACATCAGGAGAAGTGGCAGGAGATAATGGCATTGCATAGAACATACAAGGGGGAAGTCTACATTACTTGGGTGAAATCACATGCTCACAAGGACAAAGGGTTACTCCATGAATGGAATGGACGAGTGGATAAATTGACTCGGGTTCATTCCGGCAAGGTAGCAGCCTTGGTCACAGGATTAGCTACCACCGAGCAGAAGGACATGGTCCGGGTGAGTGGGCACATGAGGGAATGGAGGGAACCCTGTTCAAAGTCAAACAGGTGGCACAATGGCCAAGACAAAAACAGATGGTACAGCAAATTGTAGAGGGATGTCTAAAGTGTGCCCAAGTGAAGCGGGGACTCAGCTCCCAGTCTTGCAGGGGCAAAGAACCCGAGGGGTATGGCACCATCTGCAAATGGATTGTATTGACTTACTACCAACAACAAAGGAAGAGTATAAATACCTCCTAGTAATAATTGATCTGTTCTCTGCTTGGACAGAGGCTTTCCCAACCTGGGTAAATACAGCGGCAGTAGCCGGCAAAAAACTCTATGAGGAAATTTTCTGCCGGTACAGCACAGCCCAGATTATGGGTTCTGATCGGTGGGGGGACCTTTGTGGGAGAGGTCCTTAAATCTTTGCTGGCTGCCCTAAATATTAAACAACAAATACACATTAGTTATCGGACTCAAAGCAGTGGTGCTGTGGAAAGGCGGAACCAGGATTTAAAAAATGCCCTGTGTAAGATGTGCTCCACTTCAGGAATAGGCTGGCCCCAAAAGCTTCCAACCATCTTGGCAGCTCTACGCAATTCAAACCGCCTTGGTACCGGATACACCCCATACCACATCCTTTTTGGCCGCTCATTAATGTGGGGCAATCTGTGGGAATGGGAGGGGAGCTCACCCGCCAAATCACAAGATGGTCAGTACATTGCCCAGCTGAGGGAATAACTTTGTGAAACCTGTGAGGCCGCAAAGGCCACCGCTTAAGACAGGGAGAAGGCCAAATGCAAAGGGACTATCAGTACAGATGTCTGGGGGTGGCAAGCTGGGGGTAAGGTAATGTTACAGAAACTGGGGAGAGAGGCCCATACCCTAGATGTTAAGTGGATGGGCCCATACCCCGTGGTGAACCGCATCTCCCTGGTGGTTTACCAGCTGCAGCTACCCGATAAAGTGGGCACATGCCAATCAGCTCAAAACGTATGTTTCTTCCTAGATTTCTGATCAAGGCATTGTGGACCAGCCACCGGCCTGGACTGTCCGGGTCTCCAACTACCCGTGGGATTATCTGGATGATTACAGTTATGAGGCAGGGAAATACCTCAAGAGGCTCTCCATGGCGTGAACCCACCCCTGAGGCTCAAGCCACAGTATGGCGAAAAGCAAGGGGGGGTGCATTGGCCGCGGTGCATAGTCCGGATAGACACCATGCGGCCACAACGAAATACCTGGTGGGCAGCCCCAGACCTCCCTTGGATCCCAGGGGAACAGACCACCATGCTTCTTATGTGTTGGCCTGCAGCGGATTGGGAGGCCCTTTGGCAAGAGGTGACAGTCCTTGACCCCTGGGCACAATATTGTTGTTGCGACCTCCTGAATCAGGCAAATGGCATCCAAGCTGGAGGCCCAGAGGGTCTGTAGCGACATAACCAGAGGAGAAAGTAAGCTGGCATGCCCTGGTACGGCATACCGGTAAGAGCCGGTGCACTTACCGGGACCGGCTTTCCCAGAGGGCAATTTAAAGCCCTGGGGTAGCGGCGGCGCTGCGGTGGGGATTTAAAGGGCCCTGGAGCTCCAGTCGCTGCTACCACCCGAGCCCTTTAAATCTCCACCTGAGCCCTGCTGCCGAAGCCCTGGGGTAGCGGCAGCGGGGGTCTGGCAGGGATTAAAGGGCCTCGGAGCTCCAGCTGCTGCTACCCCCCCGGGGCCCTTTAAATCCCCACCTGAGCCCTGCTGCCTGAGCCCTGGGGTAGCGGCGGCAGGGCTCTTGCGAGGATTTAAAGGGCCCTGGAGCTCCAGTCCCCACTACCCCCCCCAGGGCCCTTTAAATCCCCACCTGAGCCCTGCTGCCCGAGCCCTGGGGTAGCGGCGGCAGGGCTCTGGTGGGGATTTAAAGGTCCCCAGAGCTCCAGCAGCCGTGACCACAGTGGAGCCCCAGGCCCTTTAAAGCTCTGCCAGAGCTCAGAGCCCCGGGGTAGTGCTGGCAGCCAGGAGCCCACAGGGCTCCTCAGTGATTTAAAGGGCCCTGGCTCCGCTGTGGTAGCAGCAGCTGGAGCCCTGGGCCCTTTAAATCACCCCCGAGCCCCAGGGTTCCCAGCCGCCTCTGAAGCTCGTAGCTCGGGGGTGATTTAAAGGGTCTGGGGCTCCCAGCCACCACTACCGCAGCTGGAGCCCTGGCCCTTTAAATCTTGATTTAAAGGGCCTGGGGATTTAAGGCCCTGCCTCTTCCGGTTAAGGCCACGCCTCTTCTGGTTGAGGCCATGCCCCCTGCTCAGGACTTCGGTGTACCAGTAAGTCCTCTAACTTACTTTCACCTCTGGACATAACCAACAGTTCTAGCAATTTTTGTCCATACCTCAGTTTCCCCAATAAGTGCCTTTATGCTCCTTCTCTTCTATCCCTCTTTCTTTGTTAACAGGACCAAGCAGTATTAGCGAGAGCCCAGAGACACCCTGAGCAGGAGTGGTGGGACCGCTCTTGTTGCTTAAAGCCTCCAAATTCGTCCAGGCAACATAATGTATGTATGGTGGTACGTTTCTGTGGGGATCCTGGGATTTCCGATGCTTTCGGCCTCCCTTGTTAATTTTACCACTGTTCAAAATTGGCCCTGGTGGAAAAAATGGTCAATTATCCACTGGCAGGGGGGCACCACTTGAATTTATCATTCCACTCTGACCTCCCCACCTGCACTCCACTGTGCCCCACCATGATTTCTTCTACCATTTTCAACGTCAGAGCAGCTTCAGGCCATTGCTCTAATTTAAAAGAACCCTCCAGCAAAAAGTTTCCTTCTTCCCTCCATAGGTGGAACTGATCCCCACAAAGCCATTGGCTGGAGGTCCAGGATGGTGAAATCACATGATCCCCTGGGCTAGAGCTACTTTGTATCATTAGGGGGGAGGGATAGCTCAGTGGTTTGAGCATTGGCTTGCTAAACCCAGGGTTGTGAGTTCAATCCTTGAGGGGGCCATTTAGGGATCTGGGGCAAAAATTGGGGATTGGTCCTGCTTTGAGCAGGGGGTTGGACTAGATGACCTCCTGAGGTCCCTTCCAACCCTGATATTTTATGATTCTAAAGGGGAGATGCTTACTTTGGCATGGGATACACAGCAAGTCCTGGATGATCTGCCATATTGGGGAGGAAATCCTGGCTTGTTGATGTCAGTGGGAGTTTGGTAACTGCCCATCTGCCGCAGACGGGCAGAGTCAAACACTAGAAGATCTGGAACACTATTTCTAAACTGGTGGGTTGTGACCCCAGAGGAGGGGAGGGGGCATGAAAGACCATGGGGGTCATGAGGCATTGAAAATGTTATTGCAATCGAAAGCAAAGAAAATCACACTCCCGGAATGCCCTCCCCGTTCAAGGTCACATAGTCACAGAATCATAGACATGTTGGGCTGCGAATCTCCCAAAATTCTCTCTCTCTCTCTCTGATACATACTTAACATTGCTAGCATGGACAGATTTTTCCCCTCTTATTTTTATGGTAGACATGAGGGGGCCGCAACCATTGCTGCCTTCAAACAAGGAGTCACCAACCTGAAAAGGGTGAGAAATACTGATCTAGACAGAACCCAGAATCTTGGGATCTGAGTCTCCCCCCCCGGCCCCGCCCCATCCACACACACACTCATTGGGTTTCAGAGCCCAGACTCCAGCCCAAACATCTACACTGCTATTTTTACCCTCATAGCCTGAGCCCCATGAGCTCAGTGGCCCGGGCTCAGAGACTTGCTGCTGCAGGGTTTGGTTGGGGTTTTTTTTTGCAGTGTAGTCATGCCCTGGGTGTCCTAGGAAAGACAAGTTGGCTTTTACCAAGCAGCTAATGGGTTAAGAGGAAAAAACAGCTCTGTGAGTCCTTTTTTCCCTCTAAATCCTATCAATTTCCCTTCTTAAAATGCCGCAAATCTGCCTGCTGCTTGGATGGCTTCATTCCAGGCCAATAGGACGTAAAGTGCTCTGCAGAATGGGTAACAAAGCACATTCCATCAGGACCTTTCATCAGGCTGGCATTGGCATAAATCAAGACCATTGCAGGCAATTAAGCAGCAGAACATGTACAAAATGCAGTTAACAAAGTGTGCACGTTCTGCCTCTGTGCCTGCATTGTTTAAGTTAGGTGCACATGCTTGGAAAGAGTTCTCCAGAGGTGTGGGCATGCAGGCTGGGCTAAGAGGAACATGGGAGTGGGGGTTGGATGGCACGATGCTGCCAGTGGCTGTGCAGAGCTACTAGCAAAGTTCAGTTCCATGCTATATGGCTTCCCAGTGGGAAATCCCAGCAATAAACAAAGGGCCAAGTCCGAATCCAAGAGGGCTCTGCATCTGCCTTCTGCCTCCATTGATCCTGGCCCCATGGCACATTAGAGCAGTCTAAGGGCTGCTCTCACTTCTGCTGGAATTGATCCCTGGGCACTGCTCTGGTGGAGGATGTCACCTCCTCCCCACCGCAGACATGCCTCCTAATTAACACGCACATGGGAGAACTCCTCAGCTGCCCTGTCATGGTTGTTTGAAGTTTAAAGTTTTTGTCAGTCTAGAGGCACAAAGGGACCTCAACAGGCAAGGATCTGGCTCTAACAGCAAAGGAACAGCATCTGGAGCAGCCCTGTGAAATGCTAGTTGAGGTTTGACAATGGAGCTCAGGGATCTGAATTCTATTCCTGGTTGTGCCACAGACTTTCCATAAAAACAAGGAGTCCGGTGGCACCTTAAAGACTAACATATTTATTTGGGCATAAGCTTTCATGGGTAGAAAACCCACTTCTTCAGATGCATGGAGTGAAAATTACAGATGCAGTCATGCCCTGTATTTCTTGATACACAATGACATGCCTGGGGGCAGGGGCAAGGCTGGGAGTAACAGTGGTACTAACGTTAAGGAGTTTATTTATTTGTCTTGTGGTGGCAGCTAGGAGCCACAGTTCTGGGTGAGGGCCCCATTGCAGTGTCTGACACAGACAGAACACAAGGCAGCCCCTGACCCACGGAGCTTTCAGTTACAGTCTGAGACCACAAGCAGAGAAAGACAGCTGAGAGAGCACAAGCTTATCTTTGCTGATGGACACAGGTCCTCAGATACCATGACAATCCAGTCTGCACTAGTCTGTGACACGTCATGAGTGGTGCTGAGCCACTTCTACCTCACTCAGGAGCTCTGCCACTACAGGTTACACAAGCAATTGAGTGGGAGACTAGAGGTGTGATGTATGTCGTATGAGTGGGACCAGACATAGAGGGTCGGGTGTCAAGTGGTGTGGCGGTTCAATGATGAGACAGAACACAGATTTATTCAAGCAAGCAAGCTGGTCAGCTGAAATGGGCTGCTGCCTGTCAGCTTTCCACCTTCCCTTTTATTATATTTCTCCCCCCTGCGCATTACCTACTTCCACCGCAAAGAGACACAACAAAGGAATGCATGACTTTGATTAATATTCTTATTTTTCAGCCTCTATCTACTACAATCCTAATTCTCAGGCCTTGAGGCCAGGCCAAGGAAGCTTCCCACGATTACTGTCCTTAGTTAACTTCCCAGGGTTCATATCTGGTCCTCGTCCTTGGACGGAGCAATGTGTTGCTCCTACACAACGGTCAGGGTGTGCCCTGACTGTTTCCAGGTGGATGGACTAAACATGAGCCTTCAAAGTGGGACCTCCTTCTTCTTTGTGGCACCAGGAGGCTCAGGATTGTACGCAGAGGCCAAGCTGCTATCTCTAAAACTACAGAGCCTCAGCATTAATCACTGGTCCCTCAGCATACCTAACAAAGACCTCCCACTTTTTTCATTTGTACTAAGTGATGAGGCAGGCCGACCTGTAGGGGAGAGCAGTGGGATGGGAGGACTGCCACATGTTGACTTGCTAAGTTGGCAACACCCCCTGAATATGAGGGGCAGAGAGATTGTGTGTGTGTGTGTGTGTGTGTGTGTTTTGCAGGAGGCCCTGTGGTGTCCGATGCTTGCATCAAAGCCATGAGCACTTCCATGGCAGGTGAACACCAGAAACGCTTTGGAGCCAGGTGTGTGCCTATTTGGTCCCCATGAATGTGGTGGATCCCCAAAGGGATCCCCCATGAGAGGGGAAGGACAAGAAAAAACACAGGGATCAGCTGATTCCAGGGGACAACAAATGAAATCTCTGGAGTGAGAGGGAAGGCCAGAGGTTTACAATCAGGTTTCCAGACGGGAGGGACACCAAGCAGAGAACCCCAGACAGCACCTAATGCTCCCTGAAAGAGTCCAAGGAGACAGTGAATGCGGCCCAGAGGAACTCTGTGGGGACACCTGAATGGGCAAGTGTTCAGAATTGACAGGTGTGTGCATGGTGGCTAGGGTTGCCAGGTGTCCAGTTTTCAACCGGAATGCCCGGTTGAAAAGGGACCCTGGTGACTCCAGCCAGCACCGCCGACCAGGCTGTTAAAAGTCTGATCGGCAGTGCTGCGGGTCTAAGGCAGGCTCCCTGCTTGTCTTGGCTCTGTGCTGCGCCCCGGAAGCGGCCTGCAGGTCCAGCTCCTAGGCAGTGTGGGGAGACCACGGGGCTCCACCCACTGCCCCCACCCCAAGCACTGGCTCCACACTCCCATTGGCTGGGAACTGAGGCCAATGGGAGCTGGGGGGTGGTGCCTGTGGGTGAGAGCAGCACGCGGAGCCTCCTCCGCCTAGGAGCCAGGCCTGCTGGCCACTTCCGGGGCGCAGCGTGGAGCCAGAACAGACAAAGAGCCTGCCTTAGCCCCACTGACTGGGAGCCGCTCAAGGTAAACCCCTGTCCCAGCTCTGAGCCCCCCCCAAATCCAGAGCTCCTCCCACACCATGAACACCTCGTCCCCGGACCCACCCCAGATCCATCACCTCCTCCCACATCCCAACCCCCTGCCTCAACCCACAGCCCCCTCCCGCACTCAGAATCCCTCAGCCCCAGCCTGGAGCCCCCTCCTGCACACCAAACCCCTCATCCTTAGCCCCACCCCAGAGCCCACACCCCCAGCCAGAGCCCTCACCCCCTCCTGCACCCCAACTCTCTGCCCCAGCCCGGAGCCCCATCCCGCACCCTGAACCCCTCATTTCTAGCCCCACACCACAGCACGCACCCCCAGTCAGAGCCCTTACCCCCTCCCGCACTCCAACCCCCTGTCCCAGCCCAGTGAAAGTGAGTGAGGGTGGGGTAGAGCAAGCTACCGAGGGAGGGGGAATGTAGTGAGTGGGGGGAGGGGCCTCAGGGAAGGGGAAGGGCTGGGGCACGGCCTTGGGAAGGGGCAGAGCTAGGGTTTTGTGCAATTAGAAAGTTGGCAACCCTAATGGTGGCATGTGAGTGTGAACTGAGGTTAAGCACGAGGCCTAGCCCTCAGCACAGAGCAAGGGTGACACTCGGGCTCCCCCCACCACACTTCATTCCTCACAAATGCTCAGGGTAAACCTGGGTAGGGTGTAGACCAGAGAATAGATGTGTCTGATGCATTGGCATCAGCGCTCTCCTATGTATAACTGGAGGGGACCTCCTGGGTCATCTAGTCCAGTCCCTGCGTATTGGAGGCAACCCTGCCATTCAGTCCTATTCATAAACTTAGCAAGCTCCATCTTTAAACCAGGTAGGTTGTTTGTCTCTCTCCTGTTCCTGTTGGGGGGCTGCTCACTCCTCTGATGGTTAGAAACCTGCTTCTAACCTCCAGTCTACATTTATTGGTGGGCAGTGACCCAGGCACCTCCTGATGCTAACTAGCAGCAGGCATTGGGGTGCATGAGGGTTACAGGAATCCACAGGGTCTGGCTTTTACCTTCTCATTCACCAAAAGGGGTCATGAGAGGTCTCTAATAAAAGCCTGTCACACTGGCCAGCAATATCATTTCAGAACGCCTGTATAGGTGTTGTGTATACACCGAACACTGTGTTCTCAAGGTCTGTGTCAAGGGACAGTTGCCAGCAAAGGTGGAAAACACATTTTCTTTGAGGCAAGGCATATTTATCTCTGTTTGTTTACATCTAAATCATGCATTGTATGTGTCAGTGGGCCTCCACTGACCAGTCTGAACCACATGCTAATGAAGGATTGTGAAATCTTCAAAGTCAGAAAAATAACAGGAAGAGGTAAACTGTTGGGGGAAAGGGTATCCTACCTTGAAATGAACATCAAAGGATTGTTCTGACACATTTGGAGGGCAATGACAGCACCTGGCAGCCTTCAGATAGGAATTAAACGGCATCGAGTTTGCTTCATGCTGGGGAGAACTTAGAGTGAAATTCTGCTTCAGACCAGAGGAGAACATTAGGTTTAGTCTCTAGAAAGCATGTTATGATTTTGTTTCAGATGTAACCATTTGTTTCCAATATTCTTACTCACTATTACTTGATGTTCTTTTATAGTAAACTTACTCTTGTTACACTATAAATATATCTAAGTGCTGTGTGTTCAGAGGAGCTGTGGTCTAAGGTACAGCTGGGCCGCTGCAATGTAGTGTTCCTTTAGGAACAGCAGGCCTGTTCATTCAGTGCATGTTCAGTGGAGAAGGGGCTGGATGCTGCACAGAACATGCAGAGGACTTGGTGGTTGGTGTGCGCCTGCCATTACCTGTACAAAGAACAAGGCCTGGGAGGCAGGGCTTGTGGTGCCAGGGAGCTGGGCCACCACAGGCACAGATAAGCCTTTCTCATGCTAAGAGCAATGATGGTGAGGTGCCTCTTAATGCTGGGTACCCTGGGAAGTGTAACAGCCAGTTATGCTATTTGTTCTTATGCCAGTGCTGTCCTTCAGCTTATTGTGCTAACGAGGCAGTCACTTCTCAGGCCTGACTCCTTTGTCAGGCAGGTGTAACTTGACAGCTGTATAACAGCTCCCCGGTCATGAAGGGCCCACTTGCCCTGTGTTCTCTGCCCACCACATTTACCCACTATGCTGTCTAGTGCCAGGAGAAGCAGGCTAAGCTATGGAAGGAAGAGATCTTGCTGTGCACAAATATCCCAGTAATCCAGAGTGATGGGGAAAGCACTGCAGCCAAAATACTCACTGATCGCATCAGCCTGTGACTTGAATTTTGCTAGCAGTTGGGGACCTATCAGCTGCTTAAGGATTATCTGTTCCAAATGACCTCAGAGTAACAGCACACCCAGGGCTCCTGCAGTTCCTGCTCAACAGCTGGGGAACGCTTCCCTGTAAGCAAGGACAGGTGAGTCCTGACAGTTTCACTGCTGTGTGTTTGTTGCAGTCAAACACTTATGCTCTGCCTGGGTCTCTCATTGCCACCTGAGACAACTGGGCTGTTACTCGTCTTCTCTTCTCCCTCCCATCTCGTCTCTTAATAACTGGAGCTGGGAGAGCTGAAGATATAAAAAACCATTTCAAAATTAAGTTGGATTTGCACTTCCATCAGGAATGCAACATCATAAATTGTGAGCCTGCTTGGTTCTGATGTTGTTCTCTGTTGGATTTAGATTGGGGGGTGGAGGGGTACAAAATCTGATGCAGCTTGCACAAGATAAATTAAAGCACATTGGTAATCAGCCATGTACCAGCTGGGAGCTAACCCTGATGTTATAGGGCTGGGTTTTTGCTTTCTGAAAGGTCTCTTCATAGGGCTCCAGAGCTGCAAATGGACAGCTGCTTCTGTGTTCCAATCTCTTCCCTGCTGGGCAATCATGGTGAGGCGGAGATGGCAAATTACATCCCAGAATGGCATTTATTCACCTCTACAGAGTCCTGCACTGGGAAGCTGCATTACCTTCTAACAAGTGTGTAGGGTCCTTGCTGTAGAGGATTCCCAGTGCCTTTGCCCTGTTCCCCTCCCTGGATGGCCCTGCCCCTTTTCTGGATGGCATCAGCTAGCTCCTTGGTCTCTTCTGGCACAGCCAGGAAGGAGGATCAGTTAGTGCCCCTCCTCTTCCCAACTAGCCATGTAACAGCCGATCAGAGAGTAATAGATTATTTTTGGCCTCTTATTTGATAGGCTTGAGCCTCCTGGGGGCCATTCTCCAGGAACTGCAGGATGCCTGCAAACATGAATCCAGAAGCATGGCTCTTTCCCTTCTCTGGGTGCCAACTTCTCAGTGTCACCTATTCAGTTGTCCTTGAGACACTTTCCCATGTGCTTCCCCCCAAAGTGCTTCCCCTCCACCTAGGCGCCCTCTCGCTATTGGCTGGTTGCCAGCAGAACACGCCAATTGGCTGATATTTCTTTCACAAGGTGTTTTCTTTTCAGTGTGCGTCTCCCATAAAAAGTCATTTGCTATGAAAATCCACTGGAATCTTATGAAACTATGACTTTAGGTTTTAGTGCTGATCATTTGTTAGCAAAGGGCATTTCCTTCCCTGCTGTCAGCCAGGAGATGTACTCTGATTCCCTGCTGGCCTTCCTCTGCCCCCATCAGCCAGGTGCCACTATGTCAGCTCAGCCTTGAGGCCACTTGCAGTGGCTCTTAGTTTTTTGGGAGCCTTGCCTTTCCTTATGATGGCTGGGGGATAAGGTGTTCGAAGACCAACCTTTTGGCTGAGGAATGGGGCTGAGAGTCGGATGGGTTCTGTTCCCATTACTGAGTCACTGGCTTATCTTGCACCAGTCACTGCTCGGCCTCCATTTCCTGCCCCATAAAATGGGGACAATGCTTATTTTTGGCCAGGCTTGCTGGGGGGCTCTGATGGTGGAGATCTTGGATGAAATGGTGATCCGGGGAAGTCCCGGACGACTGGAAAAAGGCTAATGTAGTGCCCATCTTTAAAAAAGGGAGGAAGGAGGATCCGGGGAACTACAGGCCAGTCAGCCTCACCTCAGTCCCCGGAAAAATCATGGAGCAGGTCCTCAAGGAATCAATTCTGAAGCACTTAGAGGAGAGGAAAGTGATCAGGAACAGTCAGCATGGATTCACCAAGGGCAAATCATGCCTGACTAATCTAATTGCCTTCTATGACAAGATAACTGGTTCTGTGGATGAAGGGAAAGCAGTGGACGTGGTGTTCCTTGACTTTAGCAAAGCTTTTGACACGGTCTCCCACAGTATTCTTGCCAGCAAGTTTAAGAAGTATGGGCTGGATGAATGCACTATAAGGTGGGTAGAAAATTAGCTAGATTGTCGGGCTCAACGGGTAGTGATCAATGGCTCCATATCTAGTTCGCAGCCGGTATCAAGCGGAGTGCCCCAAGGGTCGGTCCTGGGGCTCGTTTTGTTCAATATCTTCATTAATGATCTGGAGGATGGTGTGGATTGCACCCTCAGCAAGTTTGCAGACGACACTAAACTAGGAGGAGTGGTAGATACACTGGAGGGTAGGGATAGGATACAGAGGGACCTAGACAAATTGGAGGATTGGGCCAAAAGAAATCTGATGAGGTTCAACAAGGACAAGTGCAGAGTCCTGCACTTAGGACAGAAGAATCCCATGCACCGCTACAGACTAGGGACCGAATGGCTAGGCTGCATGTTTGCAGAAAAGGACCTAGGGGTTACAGTGGACTAGAAGCTAGATATGAGTCAACAGTGTGCCCTTATTGCCAAGAAGGCCAATGGCATTTTGGGATGTATAAGTAGGGGCATAGCGAGCAGATCGAGGGATGTGATCGTTCCCCTCTATTCGACATTGGTGAGGCCTCATCTGGAGTACTGTGTCCAGTTTTGGGCCCCACACTACAAGAAGGATGTGGAAAAATTGGAGAGAGTCCAGCGGAGGGCAACAAAAATGATTAGGGGACTGGAACACATGACTTACGAGGAGAGGCTGAGGGAACTGGGATTGTTTAGTCTACAGAAGAGAAGAATGAGGGGAGATTTGATAGCTGAAAGGGGGTTCCAAAGAATCACAGAATCATAGAATATCAGGGTTGGAAGGGACCTCAGGAGGTCATCTAGTCCAACCCCCTGCTCAAAGCAGGACCAATCCTCAATTAAATCATCCCAGCCAGGGCTTTGTCAAGCCTGACCTTAAAAACTTCTAAGGAAGGAGATTCTACCATCTCCCTAGGTAACGCATTCCAGTGTTTCACCACCCTCCTAGTGAAAAAGTTTTTCCTAATATCCAACCTAAACCTCCCCCACTGCAACTTGAGACCATTACTCCTTGTCCTGTCCTCTTCTACCACCTGAGAATAGTCTAGAACCATCCTCTCTGGAACCACCTCTCAGGTAGTTGAAAGCAGCTATCAAATCCCTCCTCATTCTTCTCTTCTGTAGACTAAACAATCCCAGTTCCCTCAGCCTCTCCTCATAAGTCATGTGTTCCAGACCCCTAATCATTTTTGTTGCCCTTCGCTGGACTCTCTCCAATTTATCCACATCCTTCTTGTAGTGTGGGGCCCAAAACTGGACACAGTACTCCAGATGAGGCCTCACCAATGTCGAACAGAGGGGAACGATCACATCCCTCGATCTGCTCGCTATGCCCCTACTTATACATCCCAAAATGCCATTGTCCTTCTTGGCAACAAGGGCACACTGCTGACTCATATCCAGCTTCTCGCCCACTGTCACCCCTAGGTCCTTTTCTGCAGAACTGCTGCCTAGCCATTCGGTCCCTAGTCTGTAGCTGTGCATTGGGTTCTTCCATTCTAAGTGCAGGACCCTGCACTTATCCTTATTGAACCTCATCAGATTTTTTTTGGCCCAATCCTCCAATTTGTCTAGGTCCCTCAGTATCCTATCCCTGCCCTCCAGCGTATCTATCCCCGTTTAGTATCATCCGCAAATTTGCTGAGGGTGCAATCCACACCATCCTCCAGATCATTTATGAAGATATTGAACAAAACCGGCCCCAGGACCGACCTCTGGGGCACTTCACTTGACACCGGCTGCCAACCAGACATGGAGCCATTGATCACTACCCGTTGAGCCCGACAATCTAGCCAACTTTCTACCCACCTTATAGTGCATTCATCCAGCCCATACTTCTTTAACTTGCTGACAAGAATACTGTGGGAGACCGTGTCAAAAGCTTTGCTAAAGTCAAGAAACAATACATCCACTGCTTTCCCTTCATCCACAGAACCAGTAATCTCATCATAGAAGGCGATTAGATTAGTCAGGCATGACCTACCCTTGGATGGATCTAGACTATTCTCAGTGGTAGCGGATGACAGGACAAGGAGTAATGGTCTCAAGTTGCAGTGGGGGAGATTTAGGTTGGATATTAGGAAAAACTTTCACTTGGAGGGTGGTGAAACACTGGAATGCGTTATCTAGATAGGTGGTGGAATCTCTTTCCTTAGAAGTTTTTAAGGTCAGGCTTGACAAAGCCCTGGCTGGGATGATTTAATTGGGGATCAGTCCTGCTTTGAGCAGGGGGTTGGACTAGATGACCTCCTGAGGTCCCTTCCAACCCTGATATTCTATGAAAAGTGCTATATTATTGCACAGCTTTTAGAGAGCCCTGTGGCAGACTGACAGTATCTTGGAATAGTCTGAACCAACCTTAGGGAATTCAGATAAGATTTACTGAGTTAAGTTAGTCCATATTGGATTAGGGTAACCCCTCTGGGGGCCACTGTACTGAAAAGGCAACTGTGGTTGTGGTGGTATGGCATTGTCTGCATCTTCTCTAGTAGGGTGGGGGGATGCTAATGAACATCTTCAGTTATCCGCCTTTAACTACCGTGGAAGATATACATAGACTGGTTCAAACGGGGGTCTCCACAGATCTACAGGCAAAGAAATGACTTTTGGATAAAAAGGCCTGCGTTTAGACTGACTCGGCCTGTTTCCTGGTCCCAGAGGGCCCCAGTCCTTAGTGAAGGGTTGGAAGGACTTGGCCTACTAAAGCTCCAGAAGACTGGGTGCTTGTTCAGGGCTGAAGTGTTGTTGAACTGGAAACCGCAAAGAATCCCCTAGGGAACAACTGCTTCTGCCAGAGCTCTTGTGAGAGTTGGGATGTACTTGGTAAAGCTTACTAGCAGGTGTGTAGGGTCTTTCACTAGGTTTATGTGTTCTCTGCAATGTAGAAGAAAGTAGGTAACTTCTATCTGAAGCAGTTCCTCTTTAATGGTCTTGGAAGAGAAGCAAGCAGGTCTGTGTAGAGAGCCTATCTTTGATGGGAAGTACACAGGGAAGGCAGGGCACTGTTCAGCCTGGCCACACCCCGGTCAGAAGGCAGAGAAACGTGGGTCTCCACCCAAGAGAGGCAACAGCCAGAGAGCTGGGAGTCTGAGAGTAGGTGCCCTTGTGGACAATTGAGGGGAAATATAGGTGTGGTTGCTGAGAACTGTGACCACCCCAACCGATATCACGGCCCCAGTGTGCTAGGCTCTGTACAGAGCCTGGGAGACAGTCTCTGCCCTGCAGAGGGCACAGTCTGAAGGGACAAGGGGTAGGAGAAAGGGTTACAGAACACTAGCAGAAGGTAAGGAGGAGGAACTAAGGCACCGAGAGATGACTTACCAAAGGCTACATGGTGAGTCTGTGGCAGAGCTGGATTTAAATCCACCCCAATGCCTTAAGTAGAAGATCATCCTCCCTCTCCTAATCTCAGTGGAAGTGTCATTGCCAGGCCAGCTCAGCCATGTTTACTTGATTTTTGCCTAAAGGGAAACCTCTCTTTGAACCAAAGAGAGTTTGGACTGAGGACAGTGTTGTCAGCTGGCGTGTGCGCTCTTTTTGTATGCTGTCCCAGCCCTACACAGATAGGTGGTGCATAAGGCCTGGATAGCACCATCCAGAAAGCAAGACCAAAGGCCGGGTTCAGAGACACAGGTACTCAGCCAGGTTTAGTGCCCTCAAATTGCAGTCCTAGTGACCTGGCTCTGCAGTTACAGGTAAACTGACACATGAGTACCCTGTGGCAAGGAGCTGCTCAGTCAGCAGCAGAAGTCTCTTCTGTCGCCCAGCCCCAGACAGGGGTAAAGCGAGGTACCCCGACACTTAGACTGAGACAACTTACATACCACCTTAGATGTTTCATGACATCTGCTTGTGACCTCCCCTTGTATCTTTCTCCAGGTGTCTTGGGCAAAGCATCCCTATTCATCACTTCTGTCAAACCCTCTTCTATGGTGTTAGGCCAGGATGTTCCTGGGCTAATCTCTTGGGTGTGTTCACACATGAATCCAGTGTGTGTTGCTTCTCAGGCATGCCTGTGTTCTAGCCATGCTAGATGTACCTTTGCTAACGTCATGTGTCGGAGCATCTCCTTCAACACCTGGCCTGATTTTGGCGTGACTTTGCTGACTGTAGTTCATCTGGACCCTGATTGTGACAATGAGAAATGCCCAGCTCCTTCCTAGGCTGTCAACAGGCAGGCAGGTAGGAATGTGATACACAGAGCCACCACCAACTGTGGGTTTCTCCCCATGGCTGTAGCTTTGAGCTCCAAGCCTAGGGGGCCTCTCCAAGCCAACAGGAAGCATCATCAATGGAAGAGTTCAAGGTAGAATCCCATGGCAGTTCTGGAGGCTTCTTAATTCTGGGAGTGGAGGCTGGAGAGACTGTGTAGTGTGGGGAGAGGGCTTAGGAGTGAATTTTCATCCCTGCACAAACTAGTTTTTCTACCTCTCCAAGTTTTGGACCAGAACTTAAGAACATAAGAATGCCCATAGTGAGTCAGACCAAAGATCCATCTAGCCCAGCATCCTGCCTTCTGACAGTGGTCAATGCCAGGTGCTTCAGAGGGAATGAACAGAACATGTTCATCAAATGTTGCCCATTCCCAGCTTCTGGCAAAGAGAGGCTAGGGACACCATCCCTGCCCATTCTGGCTAATAGCCATTGATGGACCTATCCTCCAAGAACTTACCTAGTTCTTTTTTTTTTTTTTTTTTAACCCTGTCATAGTCTTGGCCTTCACAACATCCGCTGACAAAGAGCCCCACAGGTTGACTGTGCATGGTGTGAAGAAATACTTCCTTGTATTTGTTTTAAACCTGCTGCCTATTAATATCGTTTGGTGACCCCTAGTTCTTGTGTTATGAGAAGGAGTAAATGACACTTTCTTATTTGCCTTCTCCACACCAGTCATGATTTTATAGAACTTTATCATATCCCCTCTTAGTTGTCTCTTTTCCAAGCTGAAAAGTCCCAGTCTTATTAATCTCTCCTCATATGGAAGCTGTTCCGTACCCCTAATCATTTCTGTTGCCCTTTTCTGTACCTTTTCCAATTCTAATGTATCTTTTTTGAGATGGGGTAACCACATCTTCACACAGTATTCAAGATGTGGGCATACCATGGATTTATATAGAGGCAATAGGATATTTTCTGTTTTATTATCTATCCCTTTCTTAATGAGTCCCAACATTCTGCTCACTTTTTGACTGCTGCTGCACATTGAGTGGCTGTTTTCAGAGAACTATCCACAGTGACTCCAAGATCTTTCTTGAGTGGAAACAGCTAATTTAGACCCCATCATTTGATATGGATAGTTGGGATTATGTTTTCTAATGTGCATTACTTTGCATTTATCAACATTGAATTTCATATGCCATTCTGTCATCCCTTTGCAGCTCTTTGCAGTCTGTTTGGACTTAACTATCTTGATTAGTTTTGTATCATCTACAAATTTTGCCATCTCACTGTTTACCCCTTTTCCCAGATCATTTATGAATATGTTGAATAGGACGGGTCCCAGCACAGACCTCTAGGGGACACCACTATTTACCTCTCTCCATTTTGAAAACTGACCATTTATTCCTAACCTTTGTTTCCTATCTTTTAACCAGTTACCATTCCATGAGAGGCCCTTCCCTCTTATCCCATGACAGCTTACTTTGTTTAAGAGGCTTTGGTGAGGGACCTTGTCAAAGGCTTTCTGAAAATCTAAGTACACTATATCCATTGGATCCCCCTTGTCCACACGCTTGTTGACCCTTCAAAGAATTCTAGTAGATTGGTGAGGCATGATTTCCCTTTACAAAAACCATGTTGACTGTCCCCCAACAAATTATGTTCATCTATGAATCTGACAATTCTGTTCTTTACTATAGTTTTAACCAATTTGTCCAGTACTGAAGTCAGGCTTACCAGCCTGTAATTGCCGGGATTGCCTCTGGAGCCTTTTCTAAAAAATCAGAGTCACATTTGCTATCATCCAGTTATTTGGTACAGAAGCTGGTTTAAATGTTACATACCACAGTTAGTGGTTCTGCAATTTCACATTTGAGTTCATTCAGAACTCTTGGGTGAATACCATCTGGTCCTGGTGACTTAATACTGTTTACTTTATCAATTTGTTCCAAGACCTCCTCTAATGACAACTCAGTCTGGGACAGTTCCTCAGATTCCCAAACCTGAGCCATGTTTTAGGTGACAATCTCCCTCATACGCTCAGTTATGAAGACCAATGCAAAGAATTCATTTAATTTCTCTGGAATGACTTTATTGTCCTTGAATACTATGCTGGCATCTCAATTGTCCAGTGGCCTCACTGGGTTTTTTAGCAGGCTTCCTGCTTCTGATGTACTTAACTTTGTTTTGCTGTTACTTTTTGAGTCTTTGGCTAGCTGTTCTGCAAATTCTTTTTTGTCCGTCCTAATTATATTTTCAAAGTTTACTTTCCAGAGTTTATGCTCCTTTCTATTTTCCTCACTAGGATTTAATTTCTACTTACCTTTTTGCCTCTCACTGCTTCTTTTACTTTGTTGTTTAGCCACGCTGGCACATTTTTGGTTCTCTTACTGTGGTTTTTTTTAATTTGAGGTATACGTTTAAGTTGAGATTCTATTACGGTGTCTTTAAAAAGCTTCCATGCAGCTTGCAGGGATTTCACTTTTGGCACTGTACCTTTTAATTTCTGTTTAACTAACTTCCTCATTTTTGTGTAGTTCCCCTTTCTGAAATTAAATGCTACTGTGGTGGGCTGCTACATTTTATGATGTTATAGTCACTATTACCAAGCGGTTCAGCTATATTCACCTCTTGTGGGTTCCAGGACTAGATGCTCCAAGAAGCAATCATTTAAAGTTTCAAGAAACTATATCTCTTCATCCCATCCTGAGGTGACATGTACACAGTCAATATGGGGATAGTTGAAATCTCCCAATATTATTGATCTTTTAATTTTAATAGCCTCTCTAATCTCCCTGAGCATTTCACAGTCACTATTACCATCCTGGTCAGGTGGTCAGTAATGTATCCCTACTGCTACATTGTTATTATTAGAGCATGGAATTACTATCCATAGAGATTCTATGGCACAGTTTGGTTCATTCAATATTTTTACTTCATTTGATTCTATGCTTTTTTTCACATATAGTGCCATTCCCCCATCAGCATGACCTATTCTGTCCTTCCAATAGATTTTATATCCTGGTATTGCTGAGTCCCATTGATTATCCTCATTCCACCAAGTTTCTGTGATGCCTATTATATCAATATTATCATATAATACCAGGCATTCATGTTCACCAATCTTAATGCTTAGATTTCTAGCAATTGTAAATAAGCACTTGAAAAAATTGTCACTTTTTAGCTGTCTGCCATTACATAGAATCATGGAATCATAGAATATTAGGGTTGGAAGAGACCTCAGGAGGTCATCTAGTCCAATCCCCTGCTCAAAGCAGGACCAACACCCACAAAATCATCCCAGCCAAGGCTTTGTCAAGCCAGGCCTTAAAAACCTCTAAAGATGGAGATTCCACCATCTCCCTAGGTAACTCATTCCAGTGTGTCACCACCCTCCTAGTGAAATAGTGTTTCATAGAATCATAGAATATCAGGGTTGGAAGGGACCTCAGGAGGTCATCTAGTCCAACCCCCTGCTCAAAGCAGGACTGATCCCCGACTAAATAATCCCAGCCAGGGCTTTGTCAAGCTGACCTTAAAAACTTCTAGGGAAGGAGATTCCACCACCTCCCTAGGTAACGCATTCCAGTGTTTCACCAACCTCCTAGTGAAAAAGTTTTTCCTAATATCCAACCTAAACCTCCCTCACTGCAACTTGAGACCATTACTCCTTGTTCTGTCATCTGCTACCACTGAGAACAGTCTAGAGCCATCCTCTTTGGAACCCCCTTTCAGGTAGTTGAAAGCAGCTATCAAATCCCTCCTCCTCTTCCGCAGAATAAACATCCTCAGTTCCCTCAGCCTCTCCTCATAAGTCATGTGTTCCAGTCCCCTAACCATTTTTTGTTGCCCTCCGCTGGACTCTTTCCAATTTTTCCACACCCTTCTTGTAGTGTGGGGCCCAAAACTGGACACAGTACTCCAGATGAGGCCTCACCAATGTCGAATAGAGGGGAACGATCACATTCCTCAATCTGCTGGCAATGCCCCTACTTATACATCCCAAAATGCCATTGGCCTTCTTGGGAACAAGGGCACGCTGTTGACTCATATCCAACTTCTCGTCCACTGTAACCCCTAGGTCCTTTTCTGCAGAACTGCTGCCGAGCCAGTCCCTAGTCTGTAGCAGTGCATTGGATTCTTCCGTCCTAAGTGCAGGACTCTGTGCATTTGTCCTTGTTGAACCTCATCAGATTTCTTTTGGCCCAATCCTCCAATTTGTCTAGGTCCCTCTGCATCCTATCCCTACCCTCCAGCGTATCTACCACTCCTCCCAGTTTAGTGTCATCTGCAAACTTGCTGAAGGTGCAACCTACACCATCCTCCAGATCATTTATGAAGATATTGAACAAAACCAGCCCCAGGACCGACCCCTGGGGCACTCCACTTGATACTGGCTGCCAACTAGACATGGAGCCATTGATCACTACCCGTTGAGCCCGACAATCTAGCCAGCTTTCTATCCACCTTATAGTGCATTCATCCAGCCCATACTTCTTTAACTTGCTGGCAAGAATACTGTGGGAGACCGTGTCAAAAGCTTTGCTAAAGTCAAGGAACAACACGTCCACTGCTTTCCCTTCATCCACAGAGCCAGTTATCTCATCATAGAAGGCAATTAGATTAGTCAGGCATGACTTGCCCTTGGTGAATCCATGCTGACTGTTCCTGATCACTTTCCTCTCCTCTAAGTGCTTCAGGTCCTCAAGGAATCAATTCTGCTCCATGATTTTTCCGGGGACTGAGGTGAGGCTGACTGGCCTGTAGTTCCCTGGATCCTCCTTCTTCCCTTTTTAAAAGATGGGCACTACATTAGCCTTTTTCCAGTCATCTGGGACCTCCCCCGATCGCCACGAGTTTTCAAAGATAATGTTCAATGGCTCTGCAATCACATCCGCCAACTCCTTTAGCACTTTCGGTGCAACGCATCCGGCCCCATGGACTTGTGCTCGTCCAGCTTTTCTAAATAGTCCCGAACCACTTCTTTCTCCACAGAGGGCTGGTCACCTCCTCCCCATGCTGTGCTGCCCAGTGCAGTAGTCTGGGAGCTGACCTTGTTCGTGAAGACAGGGGCAAAAAAAGCATTGAGTACATTCGCTTTTTCCACATCCTCTGTCACGAGGTTGCCTCCTTCATTCAGTAAGGGGCCCACATTTTCCTTGACTTTCTTCTTGTTGCTAACATACCTGAAGAAACCCTTCTTGTTACTCTTAACATCGCTTGCTAGCTGCACCTCCAGGTGTGATTTGGCCTTCCTGATTTCACTCCTGCAAGCCCGAGCAATATTTTTATACTCTTCCCTGGTCATTTGTCCAGTCTTCCACTTCTTGTAAGCTTCTTTTTTGTATTTAAGAGCAGCAAGGATTTCACTGTAAAGCCAAGCTGGTCGCCTGCCATATTTACTATTCTTTCTACACATCGGGATGGTTTGTCCCTGTAACCTCAATAAGGATTCTTTAAAATACAGCCAGCTCTCCTGGACTCCTTTCTGCCTCATGCTATTCTCCCAGGGGATCTTGCCCATCAGTTCCCTGAGGTAGTCAAAGTCTGCTTTTCTGAAGTCCAGGGTCTGTATTCTGCTGCTCTCCTTTCTTCCTTGTGTTAGGATCCTGAACTCGACCGTTTCCTAATATCCAACCTAGACCTCCCACACTGCAACTTGAGACCATTGCTTCTTGTTCTGTCATCTGCCACCACTGAGAACAGCCCAGCTCCATCCTCTTTGGAATCCCCCTTCAGGTAATTGAAGGCTGCCATGAAATCCCCCGCCCCCCCGCACTCTTCTCTTCCGCAGACTGACTAAGCCCAGTTCCCTTAGCCTCTCCTCATAAGTCATGTGTCCCAGCCCCCTAATCATTTTCGTTGCCCTCCGTTGGACTCTCTCCAATTTGTCCACATCCCTTCTGTAGTGGGGAGACCAAAACTGGATGCAATGCTCCAGGTGTGACCTCACCAGTGCCGAAGAGAGGGGAATAATCACTTCCCTCGATCTGCTGGCAGTGCTCCTACTAATACAGCCCAATATGTCGTTGGCCTTCTTGGCAACAAGGGCACACTGCTGACTCATATCCAGCTTCTCGTCCACTGTAATCCCCTGGTCCTTTTCTGCAGAACTGCTGCTTAGCCAGTTGGTCTCCAACCTGTAGTGGTGCATGGGATTCTTCCTTCCTAAGTGCAGGACTCTGCTCTTGTCCTTGTTGAACCTCATCAGATTTCTTTTGGCCCAATCCTCCAATTTCGTTAGGTCACTCTGGACCCTAGCCCTACCCTCCAGCGTATCTACCTCTCCCCTCAGTTTAATGTCATCTGCGAACTTGCTGAGGGTGCAATTAATGCCATCATCCAGATCATTAATAAAGATGTTGAACAAAACCGGCCCCAGGAACGACCACTGGGGCACTCCGCTTGATACTGGCTGACAACTAGACATCAAGCTGTTGATCACTACCCTTTGAGCCCAACAATGTAGCCAGCTTTCTATCAACCTTATAGTCCATTCATCCAAGCCATACTTTTTTAACTTGCTGGCAAGAATACTATGGGAGACAGTATCAAAAACTTTGCTAAAGTCAAGATATATCACATCCACTGCTTTCCCCATATCCACAGAGCCAGTTATCTCATCATAGAAGGCAATCATGTTGGTCAGGCATGACTTGCCCTTGGTGAATCCATGTTGACTGTTCCTGATCACCTTCCTCTCCTCCAAGTGCTTCAAATTTCCTTGAGGACCTGCTCCATGCTTTTACTGGGGACTGAAGTGATGCTGACTGGTCTGTAGTTCCCCAGGTTCTCTTTCTTCCCTTTTAAAAATATGGACACTATATTTGCCTTTTTCCAATCATCCGGGACCTCCCCCAGTCGCCATGAATTTTCAAAGATGCTGGCCAAAGGCTCTGCAATCACATCAGCCAACTCCCTCAGCATCTTTGGATGCATTAGATCTGGACTCATGAACTTGTATATGTCCAGCTTTTCTAAATAGTCCTTAAGCTGTTCTTTTCCCTCAGAGGGCTGCTCACCTACTCCCCATGCTGTGTTGCCCAGTGCAGAAGTCTGGGAGCTGCCCTTGTCTGTGAAGATCGAGGCAAAAAAAGTGAGTACTTCAGCTTTTTCCACATCATCTGTCACTATGTTGCCTCCCCCATTCAGTAAGGGTCCCACACTTTCCCTGACCTTTTTCTTGTTGCTAACATACCTGTAGAAACCCTTCTTGTTACCCTTCACATCCCTTGCTGGCTGCAACTCCAATCATGCATTGGCCTTCCTGATTACACCCCTGCATGCTCTTGCAATATTTTTATACTCCTCCCTAGTCACCTGTCCAAATTTCCACTTCTTTTAAGCTTCCTTTTTTGAGTTTAAGTTCACCGAAGATTTTACTGTTAAGCCAAGCTGGTCACCTGCCATATTTACTATTCTTTCTTCACTTTGGGATGTTTTTTTTCCTGCACCTTCAATAAGTCTTCTTTAAAATACAGCCAGCTCTCCTGGACTCCTTCCCCCTCCCCCCATATTAGCCTCCCAGGGGATCCCACCCATCAGTTCCCAAAGGGAGTCTCAGTCTGCTTTTTTGATGTCCAGGGTCTGTATTTTGCTACTCTTTTCTTCCTTTTTTCAGGATCCTGAACTCAACCATCTCATGATGTAATTGAATGGGACTCTTTTTCATTTGACTGTTTCTCATCAGATCCTACCTGTATTTTATTTCCATCGTCTCCTCCTTACTAGGACATAGAGAATCTTCATTAATAGATCCTCCCCTAAGAGATGTCTCTGTCTAAACCACGTGCTCCTCCACAGCCGTCGGCTTCCCCCCAGCCCTTAGTTTAAAAACTGCTCAACAACCTTTTTAATTTTATGTGCCAGCAATCCTGTTCCATTTTGGTTTAGGTGAGGGACATCCTTCCTGCATAGGCTCCTTCTTTCCCAAAAGTTTCCCCAGTCCCTAATAAATCTAAACTATTCCTCCCTACACCATCATCTCATCCACACATTGAGACCCTGCAGTTCTGCCTGTCTAACTGGCCCTGTGTGTAGAACTGGAAGCATTTCAGAGAATGCTTCCATGGAGGTCCTGGACTTCAATCTCTTACCTAGCAGTCTAAATTTGGCCTCTAGGACCTCTCTTCTATCCCTCTATATGTTATTGGTACTATCTACATGTACCACAACCTCTGACTCCTCCCCAGGCCTACACATAAGTCTGTCAGATGTCTCAAGGGATCCTCAACCTTCGCACCCAGCAGGCAAGTCATCATGTGGTTCTCCCGGTCATTGCAAACCCAATTATTTATGTTTCTAATGATTGAATCCCCCATTGCTAATTCCTGTCTCTTCCTAAAAACTGGAGTTCCTTCCCCTGGAGAGGTATCCTCAGTGTGAGAGGATACCACAACATCGTCTGGGAGGAGGGTCCCAACTATGGGATGGTTTCCCTCTGCTCCAGTTTGATGTTCTCCTTCCCTGAGACTTTCATCCTCCTCAACAGCACAGAGGTTATCAGTCCGGGTGGAGATGGTTCTACTGTGTCCTAGAAAGTTTCATCTAAACTTGCCATCTAAATTAATGATTGCCCTCTGGCAGCAGCCTGAATTGTTATCATGAAGATGTGTGCTGTAATAATGATGAATCTGAAAATGGGATAGCAGAGGGTGCTGTGGGTTAAGATTGTGGTGCATTAGCAGAGCAGTCTGGGGAGCCTGGCACTGGACGAGAGGGTGGGGGCAGGGCTGCAGGTCAGGTCTGAGGTGTGTGGGGAGCAGATGAGCAGAACCCTAGTAGCTGTTGTAAGGCACCGGCAGCAGAGCTGTGTGTAGCCCAGGGCTGGTGTATTGGGCATTGTAGTAGTTCACGCGTTGGCAGAGCAGTGTGCAGGGGAGCTGGTACTGGAACAACGGGCTAGGCATGAGAGATACTGGCTGAGCTGCAGCTGTATGAATCTTGCACAGGGTCTATGTCTTGTCCCTGCTAGTCCTTGGAGGACAGTGTTTCTGAGTGCAGCCTCGAGGTCTTTCACAGGTCACTGCATTTCAAACACTGCTTGTGTGTTCCCTGAGGAAGGACAGCTAGGGAGCAGGCTCTGGGAAGGCTGGGTCTCAGCAGCAGCCCCGGGGAGCTGGGAGAGTTAGCCTTGGTCTACACTATGAGTTTAGGTTGGATTTAGCAGCGTTAGATCGGTTTAGCCCTGCACCCGTCCACACTACGAAGCCATTTTTTCAGATGATATAAAACTACTCGAGATAGTTAAGTCCCAGGCAGACTGCAAAGAGTTACAAAAGGATCTCATAAAACTGGATGACTGGGCAACAAAATGGCAGATGAAATTCAATGTTGATAAATGCAAAGTAATGCACATTAGAAAACATAATCCCAACTATCCATATCAAATGATGGGGTCTAAATTAGCTATTACCACTCAAGAAAGAGATCTTGGAGTCATTGTGGATAGTTCTCTGAAAACATCCACTCAGTGTCCAGTGGCAGTCAAAAAGTGAGCAGAATGTTCGGAATCATTAAGAAAAGGATAGATAATAAAACAGAAAATATCATATTGCCTCTCTATAAATCCATGGTACGCCCACATCTTGAATAGTGTGTGCAGATGTGGTCACCCCATCTCAAAAAAGATATATTGGAATTGGAAACGGTTCAGAAAAGGGCAACAAAAATGATTAGCAGTATGGAACAGCAGTCATATGAGGAGAGATTAATAAGACTGGGACTTTTCAGCTTGGAAAAAAGACGACAAAGGCGGAATATGATAGAGGTCTATAAAATCATGACTTGGGTGAAGAAAGTAAATAAGGAAGTCTTATTTACTTCTCATAACACAAGAACTAGGGGTCACCAAATTAAATTAATAGGCAGCAGGTTTAAAACAAACAAAAGGAAGTATTTCTTCACACTACGCACAGTCAATCTGTGGAACTCTTTGCCAGAGGATGTTGTGAAAGGTAAGACTATAAGAGGGTTCAGAAAAGAACTAGATAAGTTCTTGGAGGATAGGTCTATCAATGGCTATTAGCCAGGATGGGCAGGGATGGTGTCCCTAGCCTCTGTTTGCCAGAAGCTGGGAATGGGCAACAGGGGATGGATCACCTGATGATTACTTCTCCTGTTCATTCCCTCTGGGACACCTGGCGTTGGCCACTGTTGGAAGACAGGATACTGGGTTAGATGGATCTTTGGTCTGACCCAGTGTGGCCCTTCTTATGTTCTTAAGTGGCATGGGGTCAGGAAAATAAGGCAGCATCATAGTCAATAGGGCACTGGAGTGGGCATTAGAAGACCTGGGTTCTAATGTTGGCTCTTCCACTGATGTGCTGTGTGACTTTGGGAAAGTCACATCTCTTAGGGCTGGTCTGCACTAGAAAGTTAAATCAACCCACCTGCATCTCCCAGGGGTGTGAAACATATACACCCTTGAGAGACATAGTTAAGCTAACCTAATCCCGAGTGCAGACAGCACGAGGTCAACTGTCAACCTAGCTACCACCTCTCAAAGAGGTGGATTGACCTCAGGGATGGAAGAACCCCTTTCATGGCAGAAGTAAGTGTCTACAGTACAGCAGCGCACTTGCAACTAATCCACTGTAGCAAAAGCTTTTCTCAAGTAGACATACCCGCTACCTTTCCGTACCTCTGTTTACCACTTCCAGCCTTTATTTGTCTTTTCCATTTGGCTTGTAAACTGTTCAGTGCAAGGGCTGACTCTCATGAGGAGTTTGTACAGGGCCTAACACAATGGGGCTCTAATCTCAGCAACTAGAAGCCCCAGCAAATCATCGTAATAAAGACTGTAGGTCTTATCTGCAGAATGGCATACCAACTGCACAGCACCCCTGTAGCACTGTGCTTCTCCACAGACACAAAAACTTCACTACAATGTAAGAAACGTAGTGTCTTTGCTTCTCCTCCTGCCCCGGACATCACTCCCTCCCTGGAGAGAAGAGAAGTGCGGAAAATGGAAAATCCATAACATTTAAAATTCCCTTTCTCACCTATGAGATAGAAACACAGCCACAGGAGCTGCTGACAGAATCCTGTAGGCTTTCGCATGGCCAGCCCACCCTGTTAAAAGTGGGATCTCACAATGATAATTTCTGTGCCCTGCCATAGCATCTTCCACAGATGAACTTTACAATCATTAATGCACTTAGTCTCATTCTCCATACTGTGAGGCAGATCGCTATTACTGTCCCCCACAATTTTGCTGGTTGGGAATCATAGAATATCAGGGTTGAAAGGGACCTCAGGAGGTCATCTAGCCCAACCCCCTGCTCAAAGTAGGACCAATTCCCAACTAAATCATCCCAGCCAGGACTTTGTCAAGCCTGATCTTAAAAACCTCTAAGGAAGGAGATTCCACCACCTCCCTAGGTAACGCATTCCAGTGCTTCACCACCCTCCTAGTGAAAAAGGTTTTCCTAATATCCAACCTAAACCTCCCGCACTGCAACCTGAGACCATTACTCCTCGTTCGTCATCTGCTACCATTGAGAACAGTCTAGATCCATCCTCTTTGGAACCCCCCTTCAAGTAGTTGAAAGCAGCTATCAAATCCCCCCTCATTCTTCTCTTCCGCAGACTAAACAATCCCAGTTCCCTCAGCCTCTCCTCATAAGTCATGTATTCCAGTCCCCTGATCACTTTTGTTGCCCTCCTCTGGATGCTTTCCAATTTTTTCACATCCTTCTTGTAGTGTGGGGCCCAAAACTGGACACAGTACTCCAGATGAGTCCTCATCAATGTCGAATAGAGGGGAATGATCACGTCCCTCGATCTGCTGGCAATGCCCCTACTTGTACAGCCCAAAATGCCATTCCCCTCTTGGCAAGATGAAGTGAGCTGTAGCTCACGAAAGCTTATGCTCTAATAAATTTCTTAGTCTCTAAGGTGCCACAAGTACTCCTTTTCTTTTTGCGGATACAGACTAACACGGCTGCTACTCTGAAAAAGGGCACATTGTTGACTCATATCCAGGTTCTCGTCCACTGTAACCCTCAGGTCCTTTTCTGCAGAACTGCTGCCTAGCCATTCGGTCCCTAGTCTGTAGCGGTGCAGGGATTCTTCCGTCCTAAGTGCAGGACTCTTCACTTGTCCTTGTTGAACCTCATCAGATTTCTTTTGGCCCAATCCTCTAATTTGTGTAGGGTCCTCTGTATCCTATCCCTACCCTCCAGCGTATCTACCTCTCCTCCCAGTTTAGTGTCATCTGCAAACTTGCTGAGGGTGCAATCCACGCCATCCTCCAAATCATTAATGAATATATTGAACAGAACCGGCCTCAGGACCAACCCTTGGGGCACTCTGCTTGATACTGGCTGAGAACAAGACATGGAGCCATTGATCACTACCCGTTGAGCCCGACAATCTAGCCAGCTTTCTATCCTCGTTATAGTTGATTCATCCAGCCCATACTTCTTTAACTTGCTGGCAAGAATACTGTGGGAGACCGTGTCAGAAGCTTTGCTAAAGTCAAGGAACAACACGTCCACTGCTTTCCCTTCATCCACAGAGCCAGTTATCTCATCATAGAAGGCAATTAGATTAGTCAGGCATGACTTGCCCTTGGTGAATCCATGCTGACTGTTCCTGATCACTTTCCTCTCCTTGAAGTGCTTTAGAATTGATTCCTTGAGGACCTGCTCCATGATTTTTCCAGGGACTGAGGTGAGGCTGACTGGCCTGTAGTTCCCCGGATCCTCCTCCTTCCCCTTTTTAATGATGGGCACTACATTAGCCTTTTTCCAGTCATCCGAGACCTCCCCTGATCGCCATGAGTTTTCAAAGATAATGGCCAATGGCTCTGCAATCACATCTGCCAACTCCTTTAGCACTCTTGGATGCAGTGCATCCGGCCCCATGGGCTTGTGCTCGTCCAGCTTTTCTAAATAGTCCCAAACCACTTCTTTTTCCACAGAGGGCTGGTCACCTCTTCCCCATGCTGTGCTGCCCAGTGCAGTAGTCTGGGAGCTGACCTTGTTCGTGAAGACAGAGGCAAAAAAGCGATTGAGTACATTAGTTTTTTCCACATCCTCTGTCATTAGGTTGCCTCCATTATTCAGTAAGGGGCCCACACTTTCCTTGACTTTCTTCTTGTTGCTAACATACCTGAAGAAACCCTTCTTGTTACTCTTAACATCTCTTGCTAGCTGCAACTCCAGGTATGATTTGGCCTTCCTGATTTCACTCCTGCATGCCTAAGCGATATTTTTGTACTCTTCCCTGGTCATTTGTCCAGGCTTCCACTTCTTGTATGCTTCTTTTTTGTGTTTAATATCAGAAAGGATTTCACTGTTAAGCCAAGCTGGTCGCCTGCCATATTTACTATTTTTTCTACACATCGGGATGGTTTGCCCTGTAACCTCAATAAGGATTCTTTAAAATACAGCCAGCTCTCCTGGACTCCTTTCCCCCTCATATTATTCTCCCAGGGGATCCTGCCCATCAGTTCCCTGAGGTTGTCAAAGTCTGCTTTTCTGAAGTCCAGGGTCTGTATTCTGCTGCTCTCCTTTCTTCCTTGTGTCAGGATCCTGAGCTGAACCATCTCATGGTCACTGCCTCTCACGTTCCCATCCACTTTTGCTTCCCCTACTTATTCTTCCCGGTTTGTGAGCAGCAGGTGAAGAAGAGCTCTGCCCCTAGTTGGTTCCTCCAGCACTTGCACCAGGAAATTGTCCCCTACACTTTCCAAAAACTTCCTGGATTGTCTATGCACCACTGTATTGCTCTCCCAGCAGATATCAGGGTAATTGAAGTCTCCCATGAGAACTAGGGTTTGCGATAGAGTAACTTCCATTAGTTGCCAGAAGAAAGCCTCGTCCACCTCATCCCGCTACAGACTAGGGACCGAATGGCTAGGCAGCAGTTCTGTGGAAAAGGACCTAGGGGTGACAGTGGACGAGAAGCTGGATATGAGTCAGCAGTGTGCCCTTGTTGCCAAGAAGGCCAATGGCATTTTGGGATGTATAAGTAGGGGCATAGCGAGCAGATCGAGGGACGTGATCGTTCCCCTCTATTCGACACTGGTGAGGCCTCATCTGGAGTACTGTGTCCAGTTTTGGGCCCCACACTACAAGAAGGATGTGGATAAATTGGAGAGAGTCCAGCGAAGGGCAACAAAAATGATTAGGGGTCTAGAGCACATGACTTATGAGGAGAGGCTGAGGGAGCTGGGATTGTTTAGTCTGCAGAAGAGAAGAATGAGGGGGGATTTGATAGCTGCTTTCAACTACCTGAAAGGGGGTTCCAAAGAGGATGGCTCTAGACTGTTCTCAATGGTAGCAGATGACAGAACGAGGAGTAATGGTCTCAAGTTGCAATGGGGGAGGTTTAGATTGGATATTAGGAAAAACTTTTTCACTAAGAGGGTGGTGAAACACTGGAATGCGTTACCTAGGGAGGTGGTAGAATCTCCTTCCTTAGAGGTTTTTAAGGTCAGGCTTGACAAAGCCCTGGCTGGGATGATTTAACTGGGAATTGGTCCTGCTTCGAGCAGGGGGTTGGACTAGATGACCTTCTGGGGTCCCTTCCAACCCTGATATTCTATGATTCTATGATCCCCCTGGTCTGGTGGTCTATAGTAGACTCCCACCACGACATCACCCTTGTTGCTCACACTTCTAAACTTAATCCAGAGACTCTCAGGTTTTTCTGCAGTTTCATACCGGAGCTCTGAGCAGTCATACAGCTCTCTTACATACAATGCAACTCCCCCACCTTTTCTGCCCTGCCTGTCCTTCCGGAACAGTTTATATCCATCCATGACAGTATTCCAGTCATGTGAGTTATCCCACCAAGTCTCTGTTGCAATCACATCATAATTCCTTGACTGTGCCAGGACTTCCAGTTCTCCCTGCTTGTTTCCCAGGCTTCTTGCATTTGTGTATGGGCACTTGAGATAACTCGCTGATCATCCCTCTTTCTCAGTGTGAGGCACGAGCCCTTCCCTCTTGCGCTCTCCTGCTCATGCTTCCTCCCGGTATCCCACGTCCCCACTTACCTCCAGGCTTTGGTCTCCTTCCCCCAGTGAACCTAGTTTAAAGCCCTCCTCACTAGGTTAGCCAGCTTGCTTGCGAAGATGCTCTTCCCTCCCTTCATTTGGTGGAGCCCGTCTCTGCCTAGCACTCCTCCTTCTCAGAACACCATCCCATGGTCAAAGAATCCAAAGCCTTCTCTCCGACACCACCTGCGTAGCCATTCGTTGACTTCCACGGTTCAACGGTCTCTATCCAGGCCTTTTCCTTCCACGGGGAGGATGGACGAGAACACCACTTGCGCCTCAAACTCCTTTATCCTTCTTCCCAGAGCCACGTAGTCTGCAGTGATCCATTCAAGGTCATCTTGGCAGTATCATTGGTGCCCACGTGGAGAAGCCGGAAGGGGTAGCGATCCGAGGGCTTGATGAGTCTCAGCAGTCTCTCTGTCACATTGTGAATCCTAGCTCCTGGCAAGAAGCAGACTTCTCGGTTTTCCCGGTCGGGGTGGCAGATAGATGACTCAGTCCCCCTGAGGAGAGAGTCCCCGACCACCACCACCCGCCTCCTTCTCTTGGGAGCGGTGGTCGTGGAATTCCCATCCCTAGGACAGTGCATCTCATGCCTTCCAATTGGCGGAGTCTCCTTCTGTTCCCTTCCCTCAGATGTATCATCTGGTCCACTCTCCGCATTAGTACCTGTGGAGAGAACATGAAAATGGTTGCTTACCTGTATCTGCGTTGCTGGTACATGGACGCTCCCCTTTCTTCTTCTGGAGGTCATATGCTGCCAAATTTCTTTACCATCCTTCTGTCCCCGCTGTGCAGCCTGCTCTGAATCTTCAGAACATTTGTGTCCGTAGAAGCATATCCTGACGTCTGTCCAGGAAATCTTCAGTTTCTCTTATGCAACGCAGGGTCGATACTTGTTTCTGCAGACCTTGAACCTTCTCTTCCAACCATTGTAGTGTAGACACTTACAGAGTTAAGTCAATGCAAGCTGCCTTACATTGACCTAACTCTGTAGTGTGGACCAGGCCTTAGACTGTGATTGCCACCCCTTAACTTTCTCTTGGTTAAACTAAATATACTGAGCTCCTTAAGTCTATTACTATAAAGCACGTTTTTAATCCTTTAACCATTTTAATGGTTCTTTTCTGAACCCTCTCCAATTTATCAACATCAGCGTCAAATACAGAGGTAAAATAACCTCTTTGCTCCTATTCCAGATTCCCCTGTTTATGCTGCCCAGGATCACAGGATCACATTAGCCCCTCTGGCCACAGCATTGCACTGGAAGCTCAAGTTCAGTTGATTATCCAGCATAACCCCCAGATCTTTTTCAGAGTCACTGCTTTCCAGCACAGTGTCCCCCCCCCCCCCATCGTGTAAATATGGCCAACATTCTTTGTTCCTAACTGCATACATTATAATAAAATGCATATAGTAAAGTACAGAATTATCAGACACACAGATGAACATGATTTGTTGGGGAAGGGTCAACATGGTTTTTGTAAAGGGAAATCATGCTTCACCAATCTACTAGAATTCTTTGAGGGGTTAACAAGCATGTAGACAAGGGGGATCCAGTGGATATAGTGTACTTAGATTTTTAGAAAGCCTTTGACAAGGTCCCTCACCAAAGGCTCTTAAGTAAAATAAGCTCTCATGGGATAAGAGGGAAGGTCATCTCATGGAGCAGTAACTAGTTAAAAGAAGCTGGGAATGGGTGACAAGAGATGGATCACTTGATGATTATCTGTTCTGTTCATTCCTTCTGGGGCACCTGGCATTGGCCACTGTCAGAAGACAGGATACTGGGCTGGATGGATCTTTGGTCTGACTCAGTGTGACATTCCAATCTGGTGTTATCTGGACTGGTAATCTGCTATGTCATTCCAATCCTTGACTCTGGGAGCCAGTCTTACCCTGCTCTGCTGTGAGAACCCCCACTCCTGGGCTGTTCACACACAGCCTCTAGCATGTAAGCTGCTCCTTAGACTGTGCAACCAAATGACACTAGCCAATGTCTCCAGCCCCAGACAAAACTCTAGGAACCTCCGTCTTCCAGTGTCCAGTTATGCCCAGTGGATGCTGCAAGCTTATATGAGTTTGTAAATTTAACAAAGAAATTGATATGTACCAGGCTTGTTATCACAAGGGCAGTCTCTGACATGCCTCAAACCAAATGCGCTGTTTCAGGTAGAATAAACAAACAAATTTATTAACTACAAGGATAGGTTTTAAGTGATTATAAGTCAAAGCATAACAAGTCAGATTTGGTCAAATGAAATAAAAGTAAAATACATTCTAAGCTGATCTTAACACTTTCAGTGCCCTTACAAACTTAGATGCTGCTCACCACAGGTTGCGTGGTTGCCCTTCAGCCAGACTCTCCCCTTTGATCAGCGCTTCAGTCACTTGGTAGTGGTGTCTGTAGATGGAGGTGGAAGAGAGAGAGGAAGAGCATGGCAAATGTCTCTCCCTTTTATCATGTTCTTTCTTCCCTCTTGGCTTTGCCCCCATCCTTCAGAATCAGGTGAGCATTACCTCATTATCGTCCCAAACTGACCAAAGGGGGGGGGGGGTTGACTTACTGGAGAGTCCAACAGATCCTTTGTTGTTGCCTAGGCCCGTGTCCTTTGTTCCTGTGAGGCTGGGCTGGGTTTGTCCCATACATGCCCTGTTGAGGTGTGAACTGCCCTCTGCTTTTGGAGGGTTTTTGCCTGGGCTTGTTTTAAGCAATGAGGACACATTTTCAGCCTCATAACTATATACATGAAATTACAACCTATAATATTACTATAGCATTACTATAACAACAATTAATATAACATTACCATAACGACAATGCTCAGTGCATCATGAGCCTTCTGAAGTCACACGACATGAGAAACTTTGCATTAGATACCGCACAATCATATTATAAAGGATGAACATGGGGGCGTAGGGTGTTCCCCCAAGGTACAGAGTGTCATACCCAATGTGGCTGTTCTTATGTTCTTATGTTGTTTTCCTGAGCCCAACTTACCAAGAATTTCAGATCGCTCTGCATCAGTGACCAGTCCTGTTCATTATTTACCCCTCCCTCCATTTTTGTGTCATCTGCAAACTTTATCAGTGATGACTTTAGGTTTTCTTCAAGGTCACTAATAAAAATGTTAAATAGCATAGAGTTAAGAACCAATCCCTGGGGATCCCACTGGAAACACACCTGCTCAATGACGAATCCCCATTTACAATTACATTTTGAGACTTATCAGTTAGCCAGCTTTTAATCCACTTAATATGTGCCACGTTAATTTTATATCTTTCCAGTTTTTAATCAAAATGTTTTGCAGTACCAAGTAAAATACCTTACATAAATCTAAGTCAACACTATGAGCTTTATCAACCACACTTGTAAACTCATCAAAAAAGATATCAAATAGTTTGACAAGATCTATTTTCCATAATTCAATGTTGATTAACATAAATTATATTACCCTCCTTTAATGCTTTATTACTTTGGTCCCACATCAGCTGCCCCATTATCTTTCCTGGGACCAATGTCAGACTGACAGGCTTATAATTACCTGGGTCATCCCCTTTACCCTTTTTAAATATTGGCACAACATTAGCCTTCTTCCAGTCTTCTAGAACTTCTCCATTACTCAAAGAATTATTAAAAATCAACATTAATGATCCAGCAAGCTCCTCAGCCAGCTCTTTTAAAACTGTTGGGTGTCAATTCTCCGGATTTAAAAATGTATCTAACTCTAGTAGCTGCTGTTTTAACATCCTCCTGAGATACTAGTGGAATAGAAAGAGTGTTGTTATCATATACATCTCATCTCAGGCTGAGGGAACTGGGATTGTTTAGTCTGCGGAAGAGAAGAATGAGGGGGGATTTGATAGCTGCTTTCAACTAGCTGAAAGGGGGTTCCCAAGAGGATGGATCTAGACTGTTCTCAGTGGTAGCAGATGACAGAACGAGGAGTAATGGTTTCAAGTTGCAGTGGGGGAGGTTTAGGTTGGATATTAGGAAAAACTTTTTCACTAGGAGGGTGGTGAAACACTGGAATGCGTTACCTAGGGAGGTGGTGGAATCTCCTTCCTTAGAAGTTTTTAACGTCAGGCTTGACAAAGCCCCGGCTGGGATGATTTAGTTGGGGATTGGTCCTGCTTTGAGCAGGGGGCCGGACTAGATGACCTCCTGAGGTCCCTTCCAACCCTGATATTCTATGATTCTATGATACATCATCTGTTTTTTCAGAAGTACAGAACAGAAATATTTATTGAACATCTCTGCCTTTTGTGTATTACTATTGATAATTCTACTAATTCCATCTAGTAATGGACCAATACCACTTTTAGGATTATTTTTGTTCCTAATGTACTTTAAAAAACTGATATTGTCCTTAACTCTGCTGGCCAAACATTTATCCTTGTGTCCCTTGGATTCCCTGATCAATTTTGTACAGTTCCTAGCTTCTGATTTATACTCATTACTATCAACTTCCCCTTTCTTTCATTTGTTACATATATATAATAGATTTGTATAGCTGCCTTTATTTCTCCTTTAAACCAGGTTGCTTTTTAACCAATACAGCCTTCTTCCTTAGTTATGGGATTGTGGCTTTTGGTGCATCTAGTATAGTGTTCTTAAGCAATTCCCCATTATCATTCACATTTTTCTGATTAAGTACTTCCTCCCAGCTGATTTGGCTCCTAATTGTTTTCAGTGTTGTGAAATTGGTCTTCTCAAAGCACCAAATACATATATATCACTTGGTTTGGACTTCATTCTGGTTGCACATTATAAATGTGATTAAGTCATGATCATTTGTACCTAAGCTACCATCAACTTTTAGTTGTGTGATTAGCTCCTCTTTGTCTGCCAAGACAAGGTCCAATTCAGGATTCACCCTTGTTGGTTGCAACACTTACTAAGTTAGGAAATTGTTGTCTATAATATCTAGAAATTCCAAGGAAGTTTTAGTTCTGGCAGCATAAGATCTGCAGTATATGTCACTCAAATTGAAGTCCCCTGTGATCACGCAGCTTTTCTTCCTACACATTATACATAGGTGCATAAAGCACTGGTCATCCTGTAATTAATTAATTAATTGCTGCTCCCTGTACTCTGGGCCTAACGTCACAGGAGATATCTGCAGGACTGGTTGTCAGCCCCTGCTCTGGGGCTGTGTCTTTGTGGCTAGGGCTCACAATCATGATCAGACTTAGCGAGCACATGTTGCACTTTGCCCTCATTTGTAATGACAGCACTCCGCCCTCAACATTCACTGCAAATGACTAAAACTCTCTCCTCCCCCCAATGCATCATGTTGCTTCAATAATCTTAGAGTACTTTAGATCATACAGAATGGGCATATGTGCACTGCTACCATAGAAGGAACAAATCTAGAAAGACCTAAGTGACTCTGAAAAAAAATGTAGCGGTCATTGTGGGTAATCAGATGACCATGAGCTCCTAGTGTGACGCTGTGGCCAAAAGAGTTAAAGCACTCCTGGGATCCATAAACAAGGGAATCTTGAGTAGGAACAGAGAGGTTATCTTATTTGGCACTGGTGCAACTGCTGCTGGAATCCTGTGTCCAGTTCTGGTGCCCACAACTCAAGAAGGATGGTGATAAATTGGAGAGGGATCAGAGAAGAGCCCTGAGAGTGAGTCAAGGATTAGGAAATCTGCCTTATCGTGATATGCTAAATAGTCAGCTCCTTGAGTCTAACAAAGAGAAGCTTAAGGGGTACAAATATTTAATAATGGGCTCTTCAATCTGTCAGAGAAAAGTGTAACATGATCTGGTGGCTGGAAGTTGAAGCTAGACACATTCAGACTGGAGATAAGGTATACATTTTTACTAGTGGGAGTGATTAACTATAGGAACAAGGGTTGTGGTGGAGTCTCCATCACTGGCAATTTTTAAATCAAGATGGGCTGTTTTGCTAACAGATTGGCTCTCGGGATTGTTTTGGCCAGGTCTCTGGCCTGTGCTGTGTGGGAGGTCAGACTAGACGATCACAGTGGTCCCTTCTGGCCTTGGAATCTATGAAGATGGAGCATTTGTCACGATGCTGTACACAGTGGCCATGCAGAGATAGGAATAATGATGGAACTGGGAATCAGGAGAGCTGGGCTCTGTTCCCATCTCTGCCACTGACTTGCTGTCTGATCTTGGGCAAAGTCATTTACCTCCTCTGTATTTCTGTTTTCCCTCCTCCCCTTTGTTGATTTAGACCATAGGTTTGTTAAGGTAGGCACATATATACTCTGTTTCTAGAGGGGCCTGCAGGGAAGGGCAGCCTAGTGGTTAGTGCACCTTACCTCCCTCCACTTTGTCTCTCTGTCAGGAGAGACAGTAGCAGCACCTGGTTTCTGACCCCAGACCAGAAGTGTTTGGGCTTGTTTAGGGTCTCTAAGGGCTACTCAAATCCTCCTGCTCCCAAAGCAAACAGTTGAGCTAAAGGTGACTCCCCAGTCAGTGTAAAAAGGATGGGGCCTATAACACACAGATGAGCAGGTCTGATTCTGTCCAGCAGACAGCAACGGCACACAGTAACCTTAGCCCAGTGTGTGACTTTAATGCATTGGAAGAATGCTTCTCTTCTGCCCAGTGCTGTGCCAGTTGGAAATGATCCAGCCTCTCACAGACAGCAAATCTGTCTCCTCCTCAGAATAACTCCATGGAATTCCAAGCTTTATTTAGAAGGTTGTAGCCATTCCCTATAAATAAGGCACTCCAGAAACGTATGTTACAGACAACAAGTTTAAAACATGTAATTATCCACTTTGCCTTGCTCATTAATTCATCTCCCTCATTGCAGTAAGTGCAGCCTGCAGGATACACAGCAAAATGTCTGGGAAGGAGGCAGGATGAGGAATCGGATGGGAGGCCTTCATGCTTTTTACATGCCTATGTTACTGGGTGGGATCCTGGGTGAAAACCAGCATTGGAGGCCCCTCAGTTTGTTTGCTCTGGGGGATGATTGCAAATCCAGTCCTGCGGGCTGGACAGGATGCGTGGCCTGCCTTCCACCAGGTAGATGATGTTGGTTTTGAAGCAACCACTAAACTTAGTGGGGCCTAACTCTTCTTTGCTTAACATCCAAGAAGACAGCACTGTCTTGCATCTTAATAATAGCAGGAGAGCTCCACTTTGCCTCAAGTGTGCCATCTACTGGTGCATGGGAAGAACAGCGCTGAAATAACAAACCCTGGAGGAGGCTAGTAACATGAACAGGCATTTGTACACCCAAGGATAAACACAGATGAGTCAACCAAGGCCACGGCACCACACCCAGTGGTGAGCTGGAGCCGGTTCACACCGGTTCTCTGGAACCAGTTGTTAAATTTAGAAGCCTTTTTAGAACCGGTTGTCCCACGAGGGTGCTCCGGGGCTGGAGCACCCATGGGGAAAATTTGGTGGGTGCAGAGCATCCACCGGCAGCTCCCCACCCCACGCCACGCCTGGCCCCAGCTCACCTCCGCTCTGCTTCCGCCCTGAGTTACTCTCTGCCCCGCTCTGCTTCTCTGCCCCCCCCCTTCCCGCAAATCAGCTGTTTGCACGGGAAGCCTGGGAAGGCTGAGAAGCAAGCGGCAGCTTCACACTCAGGCCCAAGGAGGCGGAGCGGAGGTGAGCTGGGGCGGGGCGGGGGGCGCGAGGAGGGCCGCCTGCACCGTAGCAGGTAACCTGGGGGGGCGCGCAGGGGAACCGCTCCCCGCCCCAGCTCACCTCCAACTCCCTGGGCCTGAGCACGAAGCCGCCGCCTGCTTCTCAGCTCTCCCTGGCTTCCCGCGTGAACAGCTGATTTGCGGGAAGTTGGCGGGGGGGAGTGTAGAGGCAGAGCGTGGCGGCGCGTTCAGGGGCAGGGGCAGAGGCAGAGTCGGAGTGGAGGTGAGCTGGGGCCGGGCGCGGGGTGGGGAGCTGCTGTGGGTGCTTCAGCCCTGGAGCATCCACGGAGTCGGTTCCAAAGGTGCCACTTTTGATGTGATCAGTGCGGGGAGTGGCTGCTCCCCCTGCTCCCCCCCTCAGCTTTGCTACCCCGCCCCTAGGAGCCAGAGGGACCTGCCAGATGCTTCCCGGGAGACTCCCCAGGTAAGCACTGCTGGGACTCCCCACCTCACCCCCCAGCAGGTCCCTCTGGCTCTTGGGGCGGGGCACAGTGGGCACCCACTAGGGTAGCCCACAAGACCCTCCTGCCCAGTTCCAGGGGCAGTCAGGGGACAGAGGAGGGGGGTGGATGGGGCAGGGATTCCAGGGGGCGGGCGCAGGCCACGACCCCCTCATGGGGTGAGGCGGGAACCGGTTGTTAAGATTTTGGCAGCTCATCACTGGGAGAGGGTGAGGGCTCTGGGATGCGGCCCAGGATGAGGGGTTTGGGGTGTAGGAGGGGGCTCCAGGCTGGGGCCGAGGAGTTTGGAGTGTGGGAGGGGGCTCCAGACTGGAGCAGGGGGTTGGAATGTGAGAGGGTATATGGGCTCTGGGCTGGGGGTGCAGGCTCCAGGGTGAGGCCATAAATGAGGGGTTCAGGGTGTGGAAGTGGGTTGGGGTGCAGGCAGGGTGAGGGCTCTGGCTGGAGTTGAGGGCTCTGGGGTAGGGCCAGGGATGAGGGGTTGGGGGTACAGGACGGGGCTCTAGGCTTTGGCGTGCGGGAGGGGGTTCTGAGCTGGGGCAGGGGGTTGGGGCTCAGGAAGGAGTGTGGGGTGTGGGCTCCAGGAGGGAGTTTGGGTGTGGGAGGGGGCTCAGGGCTGGGACGGGGGTTGGGACATGGGAGAGGGTGCAGGGTGCAGGCTTAGGGCGGTGCTTGTCTCGGGCGGCTCCCCGGAAGTGGCGACATATCCCTCAGCTCCTAGGCAGAGGCATGGCCAGGGAGCTCTGTGTGCTTCCTCCTCCCACAGGCACCTCCCCCACAGCTCAGGGCAGGGACAGCATGCGGAGCCCCCCTAGCCACCCATCCACCTAGGAGCTAAGGGACTCTTCATTGTTTTTAAGGGACATGTCACCGCTTCCAGGAAGCCTCATGGAGCCAGCCAGCCCCGTGCCAGCCAGACTTTTAACGGCCCGGTCAGCAGTCCCTTTTTAACTGGATGTTCTGGTTGAAAACCAGACACCTGGCAACCCTAGCACAGAGGTTTGACTGCAGCCTGTCCATAGTCATAAGTCTTCATACGTCTCCAATTCCCTTCAGAAGACAAAGGCCAGAAGGGCCTGAGTGAATTCTGTCCCACTGCCCTTCCAGACTGCATGACTGACTGACCTTGAGCAGATCACTGCTGACTACATGGCTCTGGGAAGAAGGATTAAGGAGTTTGAGGTGCAAGTCGTGTTCTTGTCCACCCTCCCTGTTGAAGGAAAAGGCCCAGGTATGGACCATCGAATTGTGGAGGTGAATGCATGGTTACGGAGGTGGTATCAGAGAGAGGGCTTTGGATTCTTTCACCATGGGATGTTGTTCCAGGAAGAAGGATTGCTAGGCAGAGATGGGATCCACCTAACGAAGAGAGGTTTTTGCAGGCAGGCTTGCTAACCTAGTGAGGAGGGCTTTAAACTAGGTTTGCCAGGGGATGGTGACCTAAGCCCAGAGGTAGATGGGGAAGTGGGATACCTGGAGGAAACACAAGGAGGAGGATACAAAACGGGAAGCTTCCTGATTCATACTGAGAAAGTAGGGCAATCGGAAAGTAAGGCAAAAAGGTATCTTAGGTGCATGTACAGGAATGCAAGAAGCCTGGGAAACAAGCAGAAAGAATTGGAAGTCCTGGCACGATCAAGGAACTATGATGTGATTGGAATAATAGAAACTTGGTGGGGTAACTCACATGACTGGAGCACTGTCATGGATGGGTCTAAACTGTTCAGGAAGGACAGGTATGGGAGGAAAGGTGGAGGAGTTGCACTGTATGTAAGAGAGCGGTATGATTGCTCAGAGCTCCAGTATAAACCTGGAGAAAAGCCTGTTGAGAGTCTTTGGGTTAAGTTTAGATGCAAGAGCAACAAGAGTGATGTCATGGTGGATGTGTGCTATAGACCGTCGGATCAGAAGGATGAGGTAGAAGACACTTTCTTCGGACAACTAACTGAAGTTTTCAGATCACAGGCCCTGCTTCTAATGGGGGACTTCAGTCACACTGACATCTGCTGGGAGAGCAATACAACAATGTACAGACAATCCAGGAAGTTTTTGGAGAGTGTTGGGGATAACTTCCTGGTACAAGTGCTGGAGGAACCAACTAAGGGCCATGCTCCTCTTGTCCTGCTGTTTACAAACAGGGAAGAATTGGTAGGGAAAGTAGAAGTGGGTGGTAACCTAGGCAGCAGTGACCATGATATGGTTGAGTTCCAGATCCTGACAAAAGGAAAAAAGGAGAGTAGCAAAATGCGGACCCTGGACTTCAGAAAAGCAGACTCCCTTATGGAAAAAGGGAAAAAGCTTAGACTCCCTTATGGAACTGATGGGCAGGATCCCCTTGGAAGCTAATATGAGGGGGAAAGGAATGCAGAAGAGCTGGCTGTAATTTAAAGAAGTCTTACTGAGAGTGCAGGAACAAACCATCCCGATGTGCAGAAAAAATAGCAAAATGGCATTCAGGGGTGTAATCAGGAAGGCCAAGGCACAATTAGAGTTGCAGCAAGCAAGGGATGTCAAGGGTAACAAGAAGGGTTTCTACAGGTATGTTAGCAACAAGAAGAAGATCAGAGAAAGTGTGGGACCCTTACTGAATGGGGGAGGCAACCTAGTGACAGATGATGTGGAAAAAGCTGAAGTACTCAATGCTTTTTTTGCCTCGATCTTCATTGACAAGGGCAGCTTCAGGACTGCTGTTGAGACCTACGTGCAGGCGTTGGCCAGGGTGGTGGGGCACATGGCCATAGTGGCAGCCTCCAAAATATATGGGAAGGTGGTCTTCTTCCTGGCATCGGAGGCCGCCGCCCAAGAGGTGGTAGAGAAGGGCCTGGTGGTGGGGGACGTGTTCGTCCCCCTGGAGCCACTTGAGGACCTGGGCGTCCGGTTGGTCTTGACCTCTGTCCCTCCGTTCCTCCCTAATGCCACCCTGTTACCTTGCCTCTATACCTTCGGGAAACCCCTCTCCATAATCAGTGCTCTCTCACTGGGCTGCAAAGACTTTGCCCTCCGTCACGTCCTCTCGTTCTGCTGGTAGGTGCAGCTTCAACTGCTGCTGGTGGCACGTGACGGAGAGGCACTCAAGGGGTCCTTTCTGGTTCCCTATCAGGGGGCCCGTTACCGGGTGCATTACTCTATGGGGGAGGCCTGGTGCTACCTCTGCCGGACGATGGGGCACGTCCCCAGCGCACCCAGACGAGCAGGAGAGCTCCTCCTCTGCTCCGTGCAGTCTGGTGGGGCCTATGGAGGAGGATGTGGAGGGATTACCGCCAGGTATGGGAGAGGGCCCACCCCGGGGGGAGTTTTCCCTCCCTCATGCCACCGCACCTCTACCTCCCCGAGCCCCCGTGCCCCTGCCCCCGAGCCCGACTCCTGTTAACCAGCCCACCGATGATACCATGGAGGGCTGGGTCCAAGTTCAGGGGAAGCGGGGCAAGCGGAAGGCTCGAGCTCTACTCCTCCCATCTGATGCAGAGGTCCCTCAAAGACCAAGAAGGAAGCCACTGACACCAAGCCTTCTGCCTTGCCCCCATGGGAATTCCATCTGCTGGAGCCAGCTGGGGATGATGTGGCAGCAATGGAGGGGAACACTGCCCCCCCTCTAGAGTCCCTCCTCGAGGGGGCCTCCGATAGAGCCCCTTCTGCCCCCTTTCCGCCTAAGACCCCTGCGAGCCCCAAAGCGAGTGTCGCTTCGGGCACCGGCAAAGATGTTACTGGGGTGGTGGGTGGTGATCTTCCCTTCATTTTAGAGAAGATCAAGGCCCTGGGTTTGACCCCAGTCACCCAGGGGGAGGACGACCCTCTGCCAGCGGGTCTTGATCCGGGCGACCTCACCCCGGCTCCCCTCCCCCCATGCTCACTCCCCCTAACCGCTGCTTCTGCTCCTGCATCTGAGGAACCCCTGGACTCTTCCACCAACCCGGCTGCGGATGGCACCCCGCTACTGGCCGCTGAGCCAATCGAGGTGATGGCCAGTGCCACGCTGCCAGGAACTGAGTTACCAGGGGTATCCCTCACTGATGCAAGGCAGCTGACCACCTTCCCTGGTGGAGGCCCCCACTGCCGCTTGTCCATCCGATGATGCCATGGCTGAAACACCCGCCATGGAGCCCGAGCCCAGCATCACCAGGGGCCCCCTTCTCACTCCACAGACCCCTGTGCCTGGACGAGAGGTGCCACTCCCCAGTGGCTCAGCTGCTGGGGCCCACGATCCCGCTTCCGCACCTCTCCCCAACGCCGCTCCTGACCCCTGCCCTGCCCCTGGCGCCAACCTCACCCCCCTCCCCTCCACCTCCCGTGCTGCTATTGCACCCCTGGGGCCATCTTCTTCCCCTTCCCAGAGGATGACCCCTGGGGAGCAGCCTTCGTGTTCCCCAGTTCCAACCCCCTAGGGGCTGCTATTTTCCCTCCGCTGCCCCCCACTGAGCCGGGGTCTGAGGCGTGCTGCGTGGCGCCGGCACATCAGGCACCCCTCTGGGGGTCTGCCCCATGCCTGCCCATCTCAGTAGGCCACGGGGCTCTGACAGGGGCCCCGCCAGAGGACGGCCAGGGGCAGCGACCCCATCCCCCGATAGATTGCGAGACAAGCTGCAAGAGTTTCTCCAAGATGTCCGTGGGTCCCGGAACAAGGTGCAGCTCGCTCTCCAGCTCTGGGGGAACTTTCATGAAATCCTCCAGGCTGTGAGGGCCATTTTGGGGGAGGGTAGAGGGACCAGGAGGCCGGGCACTTTGGCCTACCAGCAGACCTGCTGCTTCCGTGACTCCCTGCTTACTTACGGGGTTGGTCACAGATTGCTGCACGGCCCAATAGTGGCTGCGAGCATCTCTGCCTGCGAGAATTGCCCCCAGCCCTTCCTATGGCACCCACCACCTTCGCCGCACTAAACACCAGAGGCTTTAGGGTGGGTCTCTGCAGATGCCAGGTGCTCTCCTTCCTTCGGGGGAGGGAGGGGGGTTGTGACATTATTGACATAATCTGTAACTGTATAGATCACTGTTGCAACCACTGTTTTATATTTGCAGCAAATATTGTATAAAGGTTGTTTTGTAAGGGGTCTATGGAGAGGTTATGGGTTGCTGGTTATGATTATGGTGTCTATATGTGTGTATCATTTTTGTAGTTGAAGTTATGAATATTGGCTCTATACTGTCTGTATTTCAAACTTATGCTATGCTTCTGGGGGACACCCCAGACAAGTTGGTGTCAGCTCTGCCTAGCCTGCTTGATGGCCCATTAAGGACCATCAGCTATACAACTGACCCATTGAGAGAAGGCAGATACGCCTTGGGACTCAGCAAAGTATGCAGGGACTTGCCCATGTGACTCCAAATTCCGTTTTGCTGTAATTTTGCATAGTAAGAACAAAGAGGTGCTCTTACACCTGGAAAAGACTATAAAAGGCTGATGCCTCATCTCCATCTTGTCTTCAATCCTGCTTCATACCTCTGGAGGGACTTTGCTACAAATGGAAGCTCTCCACAAAGGACTGATGACCCGTCCCAGCTGTGGATGTGCTCCAGAGACTTGATTTGAACCTGCAGTTTATTCCATCACTGCTAGAAGCCTGAACCAAGAACTTTGCCATTACTGTATGTAATTGATTCCACTTAACCAATTCTAGCTCTCATCTATATCTTTTTCCTTTTATGAATAAACCTTTAGTTTTTCGATTCTAAAGGATTGGCAACAGCGTGATTTGTGGGTAAGGTCTGATTTGTATATTGACCTGGGTCTGGGGCTTGGTCCTTTGGGATCGAGAGAATCTTTTTTCTTTTACTTGGGTATTGGTTTTCGTAACCATTTGTCCCCATAACGAGTGGCACTGGTGGTGATACTGGGAAACTGGAGTGTCTAAGGGAATTGCTTGTGTGACTTATGGTTAGCGAGTGGGGTAAAACCGAAGTCTTCTCTGTTTGGCTGGTTTGGTTTGCCTTGGTGTGCATAGAAACCTCAGCCTTGGGTGGTAAGCATCCTGCTTTAAGCAACTTGTCCTGAATTGGCACTCTCAGTTGGGTCCAGAGGTGAAAGTAAGCTGGTATGCCCTGGTATGGCGTATTGGCAAGAGCCGGTGTGCCGTACCAGGACCGGCTTTCTCAGACAGCAATTTAAAGCCCTGGGGTAGCAGTGGTGGGGCTCCAGCAGGCATTTAAAGGACCCTGAGGCTCCAGCCCCTGCTACTGCCCCGGGGCCCTTTAAATCGCCACCGGAGCCTGGCCGCCACTACCCCAGGACTCAGGCAGCAGGGCTCAGGTGGGGACTTAAAGGGCTCAGGGCTCCGGCAGCCGCTACCACAGCAGAGCCCAAGGCCTTTTAAAGCTCTGCCAGAGCCCAGAGCCCCGGGGTAGCAGTGGCAGCTGGGATCCCCCAGGGCTCCTCAGTGATTTAAAGGGTCCGGGGCTCCGCTGTGGTAGCAGCAGCTGGAGCCCTGGGCCCTTTAAATCGCTCCCAAGACCCGGGGTTCCCAGCCGCCTCTGCAGCTGGTAGCTCGGGGGTAATTTAAAGGGCCCCGGTCTCCCAGCCGCCACTACCGCAGCCCCCTGATTTAAAGGGCCTGGGGATTTAAGGCCCTGCATTTCCGGTTGAGGCCACGCCCCCTGCTCAGGACTCCGGTGTACCAGTAAATCCTTTAACTTACTTTCACCCCTGGTTGGGTCCCTCCAGAACCAGCATCGTTACAGGGGTACTCTGTGGTTTTCCTGCAGGAGACTCAGATGGATTCAGCCGCCGAAGCCAGTTGGTGGCTGGAATGGGGGAACAGGGTTTATTTCAGCCACCTCACAGCTCGTACGGCTGGAGTGGCTACCCTGTTCTCACCCGACCTACGGCCTGAGGTGCTGGGGGTTGCCGAGGCTGAGCAGCTGCGATTTTTTCGGCGGGCGTCCGCCTTCCTCGGCTCCTTCGATCCTCGCGAGTGCCTGGTCCTGGGCAGGGACTTTAACACCACCCTCGATGAACGGGACGGCTCGGGGGCGAGCAGTGTCCGGCTGCTGCGGACATCCTAGATTGTCACTCCCTGGTGGACGTCTGGCACGACCACCACCCGGATGATGTCTCGACGTTCACCTTTGCCCGGGTGGAGGCCGATCAATTGCGCCACTCCCAGTTGGACTGTATTTACTTGTCACACTGTCACCTTTCACAGGCCCACTCCTCTAGCATCCGGCTGGCCCCATTCTCGGATCACCATCTGGTGACCGTGACGGCCTCTCTCAGTGCTGAGAGGCCGGGGCCAGCCTATTGGCATTTTAATAACAGCTTGCTGGAGGATGTGGGCTTCGTGGCATCCTTACGGGAGTTCTGGTTGGCTTGGCGAGGGCAGCAGCGCACCTTTCTGAGGGGGTGGTGGGACATGGGGAAACTTGTCAGGATGTGCTGCAACCAGATAACACTTTAGGATGACTTATATGTACTTAGATAATATATGTGCTCATACATGGATTATCGACAGAGATTGACCACATTTCAGATAATTGTCTACATGGAGATAAGCTATGCACCTGCACATAGCTTATAAAATCAAAGCAACCACACTAACCACGCTAAGAATTTGGCCCATCCTGATTGGTTGGTCTGTTTTAAAACACGGTCGACAGATAAGATAAAAAATACGAAGGCACAGGACTAAAGGTGTGTGTTTGGGTCATAAGGGGATCCCTCTTTGATTGGGAAACCTGATCCACACCCCCTGAACCGAAGGGATGTGCACTTCTCGACGTGCACTTGTCTATACCTGGCCAGTGCGGAAAACAGCTGACTGAAGGGTAACGTATTTTTGGATGAATGCAGGGTAAGATTATGGAGTGAAGAAGTCTGGTTGCTCAAGCTGAATTGATCTCAAGTTTGCATCGATACTATAGGGTTAAGAATAGTAGTAAGTAGTTGATACATGTACTTGTGCTGGTCTTCAGTATACCTTGCCATTTATATTAATCCTTATTCAGTGCTGGTCTTTAATTTTTCTTTTCTTATTTTGTCTGTGTTGCCTTTATAGCCAGAAGTCATTTTGAGGAATAATTAGTAGTTTTAATGTCTCTAATACGGGCACTACTCAACCTCATTACATCTGTGTTGGGTGATGGGAAGTAGCGATCACCCAGGGCACAATTAGGGCCCTGATGCGTGTCCCCTTCTTCCTTCATCTCCACAATCTCCATCCGAGAGGTATTCTGCAAGACTTCTCCAGGCTGCCGGGCTTCTACCAGGACCTCCTCCAGAACTGGAAACTGGTCTCGGCTACCAGGTCTGTGGCGGCCACCAAGGGGGCGGATCTCCTCGTGGAGCCCCTGCTATACAACCCTCAACTTCGTGTGCAGGTGGCGGAAGAGGTTGGTCCTGGCAGAAGTCACCAGAGTCAGAGACCTCCTGGACGATGACTGAGGAGACTGGCTGGATTCCCTAACGCTTGCTCAGTGCATGGGGCTCTCTGGCCCTTGTACTCTCCGACACGTACTTCAGGAGGTGAAGGCCACTATGCTGCCTGCTCCTTGGGCCTACCTCGACCGAGTCCTGTGAGAGGCTGCCCCCGCCCACCCTGCACCCCAGGCCCTATGGACCTTTTCATCAGGCTCCTGCCCCGGGGACCCACCCGACCACCCAACCCCTTCACCGTGCAGCTGGCTCACTTCTGGACCGTGCGAAGGAAACATCTGTACACGCTATTGCTCCACACCCTTCACGTCCTCACCCTCACGTCTCACCCCAACATGAAGTGGCAGAACCTCCAACGGCCTCTGGAGGGTGAGGCACCACGGTGGGCCAGCCTAAACTCCACCGTGGTCCTGAGGCCCACCAGGGATATCAGTTGGCGGCTCCTTCACGAGGCCATGAGCACGGGCATGTTCTTGGCGCAGTTCATCCCCATCCCGGACACCTGCCCCTTATGCAGTGTGAGGGAGACCCTGGTGCATGTGTACTTGGAGTGTGCCAGGTTGCAGCCCCTATTCCAGCTCCTCCAGAACCTCCTGCTGCTGTTCTGTCTGTACTTCTCCCCACACTTGTTTCTCTTTGCACACCCTATCCATGGCCCCACTAAGTCATGAGACCTCCTCGTCAATCTCCTCCTGGCACTAGCCAAAGTAGCCATTTACACCACCAGAAAGAGGATGGTAGACGAGGGGGTGCTCTGTGACTGTGGGGCCTACTTCTGCTCCTCCCTGGTCTCACACATCCAGGCAGAGTTCCTCTGGGCGGCGTCCGCTGGCTCCCTTGACACCGTTGAGGAGCAGTGGGTGCTGTCCGGGGTTCTCTGCTCGGTGTCCCCATCCCAGCTGCGTAGCCAGGTGGAGGGAACAGGGAGAGCGATCCAAAAAAAAGGCGCCACCCGCTGCGGCGCTTTTACTCACCCAGCGGTGCCTTGGTGGCAGGCCCTCACTCGCTCCGGGTGTCTTCGGCGGCACTGAAGGTCCCGCCGCCAAGGTGCCACCGAAGACCTGGAGCGCCGCTGGGTGAGTAAAAGCGCCGCAGCGGGTGGCGCCTTTTTTTTTGGATTGCTCCCCCTGTTCCCTTAACAGGGGAAAATTTAAAAGGCTCCAAGACATTGACAAGGTGCCACTTGTACTCAATGGGGGAGCGGCCGCTGCCCCCCAGCTACACCACTGCCCCATCCGGTTCCCTTCGTTTAGTGCTGTGACCTCAGTCCCATCCCTGTTCTGTCTTTAGTTGTCCCCCATACTTAATTGAGATCCCGGTCCTTGCGGATCCCGCCCTTAGTCTGGAGGAGGTCCTTTAGTAGGGGGCAGGCTCTGCCTGCCCATCTCCAGGATCCCAACAGACTGCTGGTGCTGCTAGGCCCTGGGCCCTTGCTGCTGCTGCTCCAGCTACTCCCTCTCTGCTACCTGCTTGCTGGTGCCCTCAGACCCTCGGTTGATGCTTCTCCTGCTGCAGCCCCTTGCAGGGGCCTGCTCGTCCCCTCCCCAGAGGAGGGGAGTGAGGGACCCCTGCTGCAGCTGGTGCTGTTGCTGTGGACACCATCACCACCACCACTACCACCTGAGGAGGGTCCTTCCTGCCTGGCCACCAGACTGCCTGTTGCAGCCACTGCTGCTGTGCTTACTGCCTGGGAGCTGTTGGAGACTCGGGATAGAGAAGAAGGGGATTGTTTGCTGCTGAGGGAGCTCGCAGGGACTCTACAGAGAACCATGGAGGGGGCCTTCCAAGACTGAGTAAAACTTTTCAACTGTGCTCGTGGGGTGGGGTCTTGATTGTGTTTGTGGGGACAGAGGGGTGTGGCATGGAGCCTACTCCCTGGTCCATCCGTGTATCCCGCACCCCCATCTCCACCACGCCACCCCCTCCAGCACCTCCACTGGCTACTTACCATCTGCCTCAGTTCCTGCCTCTGGGACTCAGCCGCTTGCCTGGCTTGCCATGCCCTTTTACCACCATTTGGGCCTGGAGCAGCAGCTAGCATAAACTTTGACTTTTGCAAGTGCATGTAGGTGCATGTGCCCCCCGGACTGACACCCCCTCCCTTATTGCTGCAGTCCCCCAGCTTTTCCCCTTACTACCTACCCCACCTGCCCTTTGCAACCTTTGCTCACCCCCTTTTTGCCCCAGCCCCTCAGCAACTTCAGTTTGTTTGCCTGCCCCGCCCTTTTCCCTCCGCAGTTTTGTTGCTTGTTTGCCCCGCCCATCCTCTGGAGCTTGTCCCTTGGTTTCCCTGTCCTACCTCCAGCCTGTTCCCCTCCACCCACCGTTGTCCCCCTGCCCTGATTAGCCCCTCACTCCGTGCGCCCATGCCCCCGTCCTGTGCGCTTGTGCCCCTCCCGTTTTACTTGACCCCTGTATCACTGTACCCCCCCCATGCTATTATAACTTCTCCCTCCCCTAGTACAGCTAGAGGAGCTGGACTTCCATCTTGTGTTGGCGACTAAACCCCGTCTGAGTCCATAGCCCCCCTGCCCATCCAGACCTCCCTTTCCAGCACCCTCCTCCGCTTCCTTCAGCCTACCAGGGAGGAGTGATCGACCTGCCCCATGCCTTTCCCCTCTCACTATGGTGGGGGAAAAGGCAGGTGGGACCCTTGGGCAGCCCCCACTGCCCCCCCTCCACCTGCACCTCGTCATCCCCTGTGGCTTCCACCTCAATTGCCGCTGCCAAACCACCTGCTACCATCCCCGCTGGGGCACCAGCAGCAGTGGGCAAAGGGGTGAACTCCACTGCTGTCATGTCCCTTGCCCCCTCCAATTGTGGGGAGGGGCAGCTGATGGAAAAGGACAAGGGAGAAAGAAGAGCAAGGGCCCCGCCAAAACAGCGAAGACCTTCATAGTAAGGGCTGCCCCCTCTGCCATGGCCCCACCACCGGCCATGGCATCCCTCCCTGCTGCTCCCTCCCCCAGTTCTGCGGGTGCCACTCTCCCGGCCCCCAGGGCATACGCTCAGGTGGCGGTGGCTCCCCCGCCTGCCGCTACGTCATCTCTCCCGGCCACCACCTTGGCTGCCATCTATGGAGGCCTTCCCCACCTTGACCAGGAAGCACGGCGTCCGTTGCCTCCTGGTGCCCACCTCGCCCCAAGTGGAGACCTACATGTGGGCGTTGGCAAGGGTGGTGGGGCCCACGGCCATAGTGGCAGCCTCCAAAATGTATGGGAAGGTCATCTTCTTCCTGGCATCGGAGGCTGCTGCCCAGGACACGGTGGAGAAGGGCCTGGCGCTGGGGTGCATGTTCATCCCCCTGGAGCCGCTGGAGGACCTGGACGTCAGGTTGGTCTTGACCTGTGCCCCACCATTCCTCCCTAATGCTGCCCTGTTACCTGCCCTCTCTACCCTGGGGAAACCCCACTCCATAGTCAGTCCTTTCTCACTGGGCTGCAAAGACCCCACCCTCCATCATGTCCTCTCATTCCACCAGCAGGTGCAGCTTCAACTGCTGCTGGCAGTGCGTGATGGAGAGGCGCTTGAGGGGTCCTTTCTGGTTCCCTACCAGGAGGCCTGCTACCGGGTGCATTACTCTACAGGGGAGGCCCAGTGCTACCTCTGCTGGGCCATGGGGCATGTCCGGAGGGACTGCGCCTTGGCCCGGCACTGAGGAGCAGCTGGGACCCCCGAGCCCTGGCAGGGAGCCAGCCCCGTCATCACCAGCTCCCTGGCTGCCCAGAGCCGGGAGACGTCCCTCCTCCTCCCCAGCCTACAACTGCTCCCTCTCAGGCCTTAAGGGCACCTCCCCCAGCATGCCCAGATGAGCGGGAGGGCCCTGCCATCACTGCGTGCAGTCTGGCAGGGCCTATGGATTGATTGGGCCCATTTAACCAATAATGATGTGAGGCAAAGAGGGATTAATGGACTTGCCAATGCCCAAAGCCTGGCAGAGGTGAGAGCTCTATCTCCTGAGTCCCACTCCAGTGTCACAACTATAGAGCATCTTGTCTCAAGTCTGCCTGCGCCCATCACTAAGGAATCCCCTCCTAAGTCTCTGGGATTCCTGTAAATGAAAGGTGCTATAAAAAAGCCAAAGGTGGTGTTATCATCAGAGCTTCAGTGACATCTTTGACGAAGCCAGTGCACAAACAAGGAAGTAAATCAGAAGCTATGTTAATTATAAGCTTCGTTAGAAGCACAGGGGGGAGAAAATCAAAGTTAATTGATAAATGGAACAGAACAAAATTGTGGCAGAAAGAAATGTTAATGTTAGGCTCCGAGGAGAGTGTTATAGGAGTTTAAAAATATCAGAAAACCTTGAAGGGGAAATGACATGAGCATGTCCCTGTGAGATTGCCTGACACCCCTTCTCCTTGGACCCGCTAGTACCTAAAGTGATATTTTGCACATTCACAGCTGCTTTCATCTGAAGATCTCAAAATGCTTTTCAGATATTCATCCCAGAAGCCTGTGAGAGGGAACAACTGTGTGACTATCATCAGACCCATGCGAGGCATGGGGAAACTGAGCCACAGAAAGGGCAAGAAACATGCCCAAGATCACACAGTGAGTCAGTGGCAGAGCTAGGAATTGGAGCCAGAGCTCTTCGTTCTTACTCTTGTTCTTTCGGTACAAGGTTTTTATTAGTTATGTGTGTTACTGTAGCACCCTGCTGAGGTTGGTCCACACAAACTCCTAGGCCTTGTCCTCATTAGGAAACCAGATGTGTTCATGCTGGCTAACACACAGTGACTAACACAAGGTAAAATGCTAGTGAAGAGAAGGTGGTCTGTAGTGAGTTAGCAGGTCGCAGTAAATAAGGGGGAGTGAAGGGTTTATCCTGACCTGCTAACATGTTAAAATTACAAACTACCTTGTCTTCTCTAGGATTTTACCTTGTGTTGGTCACCCTGTGTCACTAACAGCTGAGTTAAGGACATGCCTCTCTTCCTAGTTCCCAGTGAAAATGCACCCAGTGTGAGAGGAAGTCTCTGCCCAAAAGAACTTAGGATAAACAGACATGACGGACCAAGGATGGGCAATTGACAAGATAATCCTTCCTTAATCTTACTTGATGAGCTGCCACAGGGACCCAAATGGACCATGGTGTCTGTCAGCAGAGGTAGCAGTAAAGGCAAACATGCATCTTGCCATGTACTATTATAGTGTTAACTGCTTCTTGGAACTCTGTGGTTTGTGCTAAGAGGACACAACACTGCACTTGGCAGATTGGCTTTATTTTTGCAATCTTGTGTGTGGGTGGTGGACAGGAAGATTATTTTAAAAGCCAATATTCTGGATAGCTGTGGAATTAGCAATGACACAAAGCCTTAGTTTACATTAGCACGTATCTTCACATCCCCTCTAACCCTACAGCTAGCAGTTCCACAAGGCAGGGGGGTGAGAAAACCAAACACATTTGCTTCAAGAGTTGGAACATAACATCTGAAAATATTTTGATTGTGTGTGTTCTTTTCCTTTCCCCTCAAGCTTTTTCAAATATTGCAATTTCCCTTGCCTGGGGCTCTGAACTCACAGGGAATCTGATGGCAGCAAGGGTGGTTGGGGGCTCAGCCAAAAGAGTTGGAAACAAAACAATGAAATAGAAAATAGAGTCAAGGGGACAAATGGAAGTTAAAACTACTTTTTCATGGCCTCTGCTTTGCTTCTCCCAGCAAGGCCCCAACAGAAAGAATGTGACTGTCTCAGAGTAACTGTAATCAATTGTGTTTAGATGCCAAGTTAATATGAGCAGATTGGTGGGTAGATACTAAAGTGAGAGCTGTCTTTACAAATGCAATCAATAGACTAGAATGGGGGGAGGGATAGCTCCGTGGTTTGAGCATGGGCCTGCTAAACCCAGGGTTGTGAGTTCAATCCTTAAGGGGGCCGTTTAGGGATCTGAGCCAAAAATTGGGGATTGGTTCCGCTTTGAGCAGGGGGTTGGTCTAGATGACCTCCTAAGGTCCCTTCCAACCCTGATATTCTATGATACGTTATAGCAGGTATCTCCAAATGGCACTGTTACAGAAGTCTTACAAGTTGTTGTTTTTCTTGGCATGAGAGCAAGTTTTTAGTCTTGGAAGAAATGCTGTGTGTGACATTCTGTACCTCGTGGGAACACCCTACACCCCCATGTTCATTCTTATAAAATCATTGTGTAGTATGCAAAGTTTGTCATGTTGGGTGTCTTTGGAAGGCTCATGATGCACTGAGCATTGTCGTTATAGTGATGTTATAGTAATTGTCATTACAGTAATGTTATAGGTTATAATTTCATGTATATAGCTATGAGGCTGAAAATGTATCCTCATGGCTTAAAGCAAGCCCAGGCAAAAACTCTCCAAAAGCAGAGAGGCAGTTTACACCTCATCAGGGCATGTATGGGACAAACCCAGCTCAGCCTTACAGGAACAAAGCACACTGGCCTAGGCAACAACAAAGGATCTGTTGGACTCTGCAGTGAGTCACCACCCTTCCTTTGGTCAGTTTGGGACTGCGATGCTCACCTGATTCTGAAGCGGGGGCAAGTGCCCCACCCCCTGTGAGAGTGGGCAAAGACAGGCCAGAGAGGCTGCACAAAGCGGCAGCAAATCAGGAAGGGCCTGTTAGAGAGCCAATCAGGGTTGGGCAAGAGGTGGCCAATCAGGGCCAGGCTCAGCCCTATATAAAGGCTGCCCATGAGTGGCACAGTCAGTCTCTTCCAGACCTCCAGTAGGGAAGGTCAGTCTCCTGAGTAAGGAAACTAGCACCTAGGATAGCACAGTCTGCTGGGCAGACTCAGGGGAGCATAGGAGAGCTCCAGCCTGTTACCTGCCAGGCTGTGGGCCCGGAGCAGAAGGGCCTAGAGGGTGCAAAGAGGTCAGAGGGGAAGTGACCCAGGGAGAGCAGACAGATGGGGGGGAGAGAAGGAGGGCAGGGAGGCTGTTGCTAGAAGGGCCCTGGGTTGGGACCCAGAGTAGTGGGTGGGCCTGGGTCCCCCCCCTTCCCTCTCTTATCTTGCACTTGGCTGTGGGAAGTGGCCATAATGGACTGCACCAGACCCCTGAGGGAAGGGGTTAGACTTTGGAGTGTGAAGAGGACGCCGCTGAGCGGGGAGCAACGTGGGTCCAGACACCAACAGAGGGCAAGAGATGGACAGGATGCCACTGGCAGAGGGTGCTCCACATGGACTGAGCTAATTCTTGGAGTCACCAGAGGGAGGCGCCTCTGCTGAGTCCCAACCCCGTCACAGGGGGCAAAGTCAAGAGGGAAGAAAGGACATGATAAAAGGGAGAGACATTTGCCATGCTCTTCCTCTCTCTTCCATCTGCATCTACAGATGCCACACCAAGCAAGTGAAGCGCTGATCAAAGGAGAGAGCCTGGCTGAAGGGAAAACCAGCCAGCCTGTGGTGAGAAGCATCCAAGTTTGTAAGGGCACTGAAAGTGTTTAGATCAGCTTAGAATGCATTTTGATTTTATTTCATTTGACCAAATCTGACTTGTTATGCTTGACTTATAATCACTTTAAAATCTATCTTTGTAGTTAACAAATTTATTAGTTCTACCTGAAGCAGTGCATTTGGTTTGAGGCATGTCAGAGACTGCCCGTGGGATAACAAGCCAGGTACATATCAATTTCTTTGTTAAATTAACAAACTCATAACTTAACACTGCAAGATGGAGGTTCCTAGGGTTGTATCTGGGACCAGAGATATTGGCTAGTGTCATTCGGTTGCACAATCCAAGAAGCAGCTTACATGCCCAGGAATGGGGGTTCTCACAGCAAAGCAGGGTAAGGCTGGCTCCCAGAGTCAAGGATTGCGGTGACCTAGGAGATCACAGGTCTAGATAACAACAGGGGAACGTCACACTGTGTTGCAGGTTTTCTGATGAAGTTTCTCTGTGGTGAGCTGTTTCAAGCAGCAGGAGAGTTTGATATTTGCCTCAGTCTCTCTGACTAGAGTCAGCTCTTGAGACAGAGGTGCTTGCTTGGAGGTGGGCACTGAAGTTCATGCTGAGATCCCGGGAAGAGGGGTTTAGTTGCATGCTGTTTGTGACCGCCTCTGTTCTAGGTCTGGTTTATGTGTACATTCAAGTTACACTATGCATGTACCTCACTCCATATCACTGATTTTTTTTCTCATTTGGCAAAGGGGTGGCAGACCGATTTGCAGATTGAAGAAGTACAGAGCTTTGAAAGCCCATGGGAAGAAAGAATGAGGATCCTAAAGTGGGTGGAGGGATGGATGTGATCTATCAGGGTACAATCCAGACTAATGAGCAGCTGTGTCATCCCAGCCCAGCAACCTTGCGTGTCTTACAATGCCTTGTTGAGGTGCCTAATTTAACACATTTTTGTTAAATTAGGCACCTCAACAAGGCACTGTAAAAGTCCAAGCAAAGTTTCTCACCACATGCTTTCAGCAGTCTCCATGACCAAACCCTGGAGGTCAGGACCCCTTCTCCAGAGTCCAAGGAGTGCTTCCTTTGTCACTTCAGGTCCAGTGAGTATGATGAGCAAGAAGAGAGAGAGGGTGCCTTCAGGTGTTTATCCCTCCTTTTTAGTTTCAGTCCCCCTGTGACAAAGTGGGGAGTTCTCTTGGTTTTTTCAATGGTTTGCATACAGAGGGGGTGGGACTCAGTTTCCCTGGGTGTTACTGGTTTAACAAGGTGATGGGAGAGGGAGTTTGTTCTTACAGAGGACCAGCGATGGAACTTGGGACCCCAGCCAATGACCTGGAGAACGGATAACCCAGCAACTGGTGACCAGGAGGCCCACTTTGGGAGTCACAGACACTTCTGGACAGTGGAAGGTTAATGGGATGAGAAGAGAAGACCCTGGTGACCTGATGAGCCAGTTCCAGCCAGAGGGGTGCAAAGGACGGCTGAGAGGAGAGGAGGCCCTGTTTACCTGGATAGAAGAGAATGGACAGTGGTAGAGCTTGGGGGAGGTGATATCAGATGCCCAGCTGGAAAGCATGGGGACTCAGGCCTGGAGAGAATGAGCAGGCAGAGCCCATGTGGAGGCAGGAGAGACTTAGATGTGCTGTGCTGAGGGAGGCCAGGCCAGAGGGCCCTGAGAGTTTCCTATCCTGTGTTCAGACGCTCAGTAAACCCTCCTGTTTTATGCTGGCTGACAGTCGCTCCAGTCTAGAGAACAGGGTTGCATTATTCCCTCTGGGAGTGGAGGCCCTGGGGGTCCAGAGTGAGCAGACTCCCTGAGGGGGCCCAAGGTGAGAGACAGGTGTGCTAAGGCTCAGAGAGGCGCAGTTCCAGGAGACAGAGGGGCTTAACCCCTGGGAGAGAGTGGACCCCCAATAAGGGCTGTCACACTGAAAGGGATTCTCCCCAGGGACTGTATGGGCCAAGACTGGGCAAGACCTGTGAGTCCGTGACAACGTGGTAGCAGAGGACGGTTTGTGGATGCTGTGACATTGCACTCTATAAGATTTTATGAAAATATGCTGATGAGTGTGAATATAATGTAACTAAAATATGCTTCATGCAAAAGGTCTCTTGTAAGGTATCATTACAAAGCTTATTGTCTACTGAATGGTCATCCTATTTGTATAAATGTATCCCTCTAGTATCTGAAACTAGAAATATGAAATACAACTGAGGGCCTATTGTAATTATGGAAAGTGTGGGCCATTAATGATGGTTTGGAATCTTAATGGTTCCCATCAGCAAGGAAAATTTGACTGTGGATGGCTCTGTTTGCAGGCAGGCCTTCCTGTGAGTCAGGCTTGGAGGAATGAAGGCTTGGAGTCTCACAGGAAATGTGACCATGTCACCTGGTACCAAAATCCATCTTAAACCTGGTGCTTTTCCATTTGCGGGACCACCCAGAGAGACAAAAGATTCCAGCCTTGTGCCAAAGCCATATAAAGGAGTGGAACAGAACAAAGGGAGCTGCAATCATGAGAGATCCCCTAGCTACCACCTGAGCTGGAACAAGGGCTGTACCAGGGGAAAGGATTGTGCCCAGACTAGGAAGGCGTCCAGTCTGTGAAAGAAACTTATTGAAACATCTCAGGGTGAGATTTTATCTGTGTTCGGTTTTATTACTGTATTAGGCTTAGACTTGCGTATTTTATTTTACTTGGTAATTCACTTTGTTCTGTCTGTTACTACTTGGAACCACTTAAATCCTACTTTCTGTATTTAATAAAATCACTTTTTACTTATTAATTAATCCAGAGTATGTATTAATACCGGGGGGGACAGCTGTGCATATCTCTCTGTGTTATAGAGGGTGAACAATTTGAGTTTATCCTGTATAAGCTTTATACAGGGTAAAATGGATTTATTTGGGGTTTGGACCCCACTGGGAGCTGGGCATCTGAGTGTTAAAGACAAGAACACTTCCTAAGGTGCTTTCAGTTAAACTGGCAGTTTGTGGGACGTGGTTCAGACCTGAGTCTGTTTGTGGCCAGCAAGGGTGTCTGGCACAGCAAGGCGCAGGCTCTGGAGGCCCAAGCTGGCAGGGAAAGCAGGGGCAGAAGTAGTTTTGGCACATCAGTTGGCAGCCCCAATGGGGTTTCTGTGATCCAACCCATCACAGATGCACCCTGTAGACAGTTGGCTGCGAGTGCAGGCATTTTGCAGTGAGTGGCTGCCAGTGATAAAAGGAGGGAATTGAAGGAACCAGTGCCGAAATGGCCTATAACCAGCTCTGTAAGAGGGACGTGGCATGTCTGGGCTGAGCGTGGGGACGCTCACTAAGGAGCAGCTGATGGCTCAGCTTGTAGAGAATGACCAGTCTGAGGAACAGGCTCCAGACCCCAGAGAGGCTCTTGGAGAGCTGGGACTTATCTTGGGGCAGTCTGTGTAGCAGCCGGGAGTCTATCAGACCCAACTCCCCAGTCAGGTTTCTCCCTGCAGGAGCTGCAGAGACTGGAGCTGGAATCAATGGAACTGGAGGAGCAGAGGCTGGCAGACCGTGCAGAACAGCGGAAGCATGAGTTGGAGGAGAAGTGGACCAAGAGGTCCTGTCAAGGAGGTAAGTGGCGAAGGGCCCCGAGACACCAGTTTTGTAGGGAATTATGATATTGACATGAACTTTGACTCTATAGATCATTGTTATAACCAATGTTATATATTTGCTGCAAATATTGCACAAAAGTTGTCGAGTGAGATGTCTATGAAAAGATTATGATTTGCTGGTTATGATGATGCTGTTTGTTTGTATGTGTGTGTCATTTTTGTAGTTAAAAGTATGAATATTGGCTATGTACTTTGTGACAGACTCAGACCAGAAGGATATAAGAGTAATCCCGTTGGGATCCGGGAGGTGAGTGGGCTTCTGCCCACCCACTACTAAAGGTCCTCCCCCCAGCCTAAGGGGAGGATCCACAGGTCTGGGATGCCAAATAAGTGCGGGGGACAACTAATGATACAACAGGAATGGGAGTGAGATTACAGGGCTAAACAAAGGGAACCGGAGCGGGACACCGAGCAGAGAACCCCAGACAGCACCCACTTCTCCTCAAAGGCATCAAGGGAGCCAGCGGATGCCGCCCAGAGGAACTCTGCCCAGATGCGTGAATGGACCGAGGAACAGAAATAGGCCCCACAGTCACAGGAAACCCTGTTGGTCAGCCTCCTCTCCCTGGTTTTGTAGATAGCCAAAATGGCAAGGGCTAGGAGGAGGTTGACAAGAAGGTCCTGCAACTTTGTGGGGCCACAGATAGGGTGTGCAAAGATGAATAAGTGGGGGGAGAAGTACAGCCATAACCACAGCAGGAGGTTCTGGAGGAGCCGGAAGAGGGGCTGCAACTTGGTGACTCCAGGTACATGTGCGCCAGGGTCTCCCTCACACCACAGAAAGGGCAGGTGTCTGGGATGGGGGTGAACTGCACCAAGAACACACCTGTGCTCACGGCCCCATGAAGGAGTCATCAACTGATACCCCTGGTGGGCCTCAGATCCGGGGTGGAGTATAGGCTGGCCCACCGTGGTGCCTCACGCTCCAAAGGTGGTTGAGGTCCAGCCACTTTGTGTCGGGGCAGGACATGAGGGGGAGGACATGAAGGGTGTGGAGCACGAGCATGTACAGATATTTCCTTGGCGTGGTCCGGAAGCAAGCTGGCTACAATTTGTGCAGGTGGCTCATGGTGAAGGGGTTGGGTGGCTGGGTGGGTCCCTGGGGCAGGAGCCTGATGAAAAGGTCCATAGGGCCTGGGGTGCAGGGTGGGCGGGGGCAGCCTCTCACAGGACTCGGTCGAGGTAGGCCCAAGGAGCAGGCAGCATAGTGGCCTTCACCTCCTGAAGTACGTGTCGGAGAGTACAAGGGCCAGAGAGCCCCATGCACTGAGCAAGCGTTAGGGAATCCAGCCAGTCTCCTCAGTCATCGTCCAGGAGGTCTCTGACTCTGGTGACTTCTGCCAGGACCAACCTCTTCCGCCACCTGCACACGAAGTTGAGGGTTGTATAGCAGGGGCTCCACGAGGAGATCCACCCCCTTGGTGGCCGCCACAGACCTGGTAGCCGAGACCAGTTTCCAGTTCTGGAGGAGGTCCTGGTAGAAGCCCAGCAGCCCGGAGAGGTCTTACGGAATGCCTCTCGGATGGAGATTGTGGAGATGAAGGAAGAAGGGGACATGCATCAGGGCCCTAATTGTGCCCTGGGTGATCGCTACTTCCCATCACCCAACACAGATGTAATGAGGTTGAGTAGTGCCCGTATTAGAGACATTAAAACTACTAATTATTCCTCAAAATGACTTCTGGCTATAAAGGCAACACAGACAAAATAAGAAAAGAAAAATTAAAGACCAGCACTGAATAAGGATTAATATAAATGGCAAGGTATACTGAAGACCAGCACAAGTACATGTATCAACTACTTACTACTATTCTTAACCCTATAGTATCGATGCAAACTTGAGATCAATTCAGCTTGAGCAACCAGACTTCTTCACTCCATAATCTTACCCTGCATTCATCCAAAAATACGTTACCCTTCAGTCAGCTGTTTTCCACACTGGCCAGGTACAGACAAGTGCACATCCCTTCGGTTCAGGGGGTGAGGATCAGGTTTCCCGATCAAAGAGGGGTCCCCTTATGACCCAAACACACACCTTTAGTCCTGTGCCTTTGTATTTTTTATCTTATCTGTCAACTGTGTTTTAAAACAGACCAACCAATCGGGTGGGCCAAATTCTTAGTGTGGTTGCTTTGATTTTATAAGCTATGTGCAGGTGCATAGCTTATCTCCATGTAGCTAATTATCTGAAATGCGGTCAATCTCTGTCGATAATCCATGTATGAGCACATATATTATCTCAGTACATATAAGTCATCCTAAAGTGTTATCTGGTTGCAGCACATCCTGACAAGTTTCCCCATGTCCCACCACCCCCGCGCTGAGGGAAAGGTGCACTGCTGCCCTCGCCAGGCCAGCCAGACCTCCCGTAAGGATGCCACGAAGCCCACATCCTCCAGCAAGCTGTTATTAAAATGCCAATAGGCTGGCCCCGGCCTCTCAGCACTGAGAGAGGCCATCACGGTCACCAGATGGTGATCCGAGAATGGGGCCAGCCGGATGCTGGAGGAGTGGGCCCGTGAAAGGTGACAGTGTGAAAGTAAATGCAGTCCAACCGGGAGTGGCGCTACTGATCGGCCTCCACCTGGGCAAAGGTGAACGTCGAGACATCAGCTGGGTGGTGGTCGTGCCAGACGTCCAACAGGGAGTGACAGTCTAGAGTGTCCGCAGCGGCCAGACACTGCCCGCCCCTGAGCCGTCCCGTTCAGCAAGGGTGGTGTTAAAGTCCCTGCCCAGGACCAGGCACTCGCGAGGATCCAAGGAGCTGAGGAAGGCGGACGCCTCCTGAAAAAAATCACAGCTTCTCTGGGCCCGATGTCGGGGCATAGACATTGACAAGATTGACCACCAGCCCCTCCCTGCAGAGCCAGGGGCCCAGCACAGCCTCGGCAACCCCTAGCACCTTGGGCCATAGGTCAGAGGAGAACAGGGTAGCCACTCCAGCCGTACGAGCTGTGAGGTGGCTGAAATAAACCTTGTCCCCGCACTCCAGCCACCAACTGGCTTCGGTGGCTGGATCTGTATGGGTTTCCTGCAGGAAACCCACAGAGTACCCCCCCCTGTCCTGAAGAAAGGAGAGCACCTGGCATCTGCAGAGACCCACCCTACAGCCCAGGGTGTTTAGTGCAGCGAAGGTGGTGGGTGCCATAGGGAGGACTGGGGGGGATCCTTGCTGGCAGGGATGCTCGCGGCCACCGTTGGGCCACACAACAATCTGTGACCGACCCCATATGTGAACAGGGAGTCATGGAAGCAGTGGGTCCGTTGGTAGGCCGAAGCGCCCAGCCTCCCCGCCCGGAGGATTTCATAAAACTCCCCCCAGAGCTGGAAAGCAAGATGTACCTTGTTCCAGGACCCATGGGCATCATGGAGAAACTCTCGCAGCTCGTCTCACAGCCTATCGGGGGGGTGGGGTCGCTGGCTCATGGCCGTCCTCCGGCGGGGCTCCTATCGAAGCCCCATGCCCTACTGAGATGGACAGGCAGGGGGCAGACCCCCGGCGTGACACCACGCAGCCCGCCTCAGACCCCGGCTCAGTGGAGGGTGGCGGAGGGAAAATAGCAGCCCATAGGGGGTTGTGACATGGGGAACACAAAGGCCACTCCCTGGGGGTCATCCTCTGGGAAGGGGAAGGAGATGGCCCCGGGGTGGCAGTAGCAGCACGGGAGGTGGAGGGGAAGGGGGCAGGGATGGCATCAGCGGCACGGGTGTGGCAGGGCAGGGAGCAGGAGCAGGGTCAGGTAGAGGTGCAGAAGCAGGAACGTGGGCCCCAACAGCCGAGCTACTGGGGGGTGGCACCTCTCGGCCCGGCTCAGGGGTCTGTGGAGCAGGAAGGGGGTCCTTGGTGATGCCAGTCCCAGGCTCTATGGTGAGTGTTTCAGCCACTACATCATCAGATGGACAAGCAGCAGTGGGGCCCATACCCAGGAAGGAGGTCGGCCGCCCCGCATCAGTGAGGAATACCCCTGTTAACTCTGGTCCAAGCCGCATGGCACTGGCCATCACCTCAAGTGGCTCGATGGCCCGTAGCAGAGTGCCATCCATGGCCGGGTTGGTAGAAGAGTTCAGGGATTCCTTGGAGGCGGGACCAGAAGCAGTGGTGCGGGGAGGGAGCATGGGGAAAGGGGGGCCGGGGCAAGGTCGCCCAGATCGAGGCCCGCTGGCAGAGGGTCGTCTTTCCCCTGGGTGACTGGGGTCAGACCCAGGGCCTCAATCTCCTCAAAAATGGAGGGAAGAACACCACCCACCATCCCAACGACCTCTTCACCAGTGCCTGAAGCGACGCTCGCCTTGGGGCTCGCAGGGGCCTGAGGTGGCAAGGGGACAGGAGGGGCTCTATCGGAGGCCCCCTCAAGGAGGGACTCTGGAGGAGGGGCAGTGCTACCCTCCATTGCTGCCACATCATCCCCAGCCAGCTCTAGCAGATGGGATGCACCCAGGGGCAAGGCAGAAGGCTCGGTGTCAGTGGCCCCTTTCCTGGTCTTAAGAGGGGCCTCTGCATCAGATGGAGAAGTGGAGCTTGAGCCTTCTGCTTGCCCCGTTTCCCCTGAACTTGGACCCAGCCCTCCATGGTATTGTCAGTGGGCTTGTGAACAGGGGTCAGGTGGGGGGGCAGGGGTGTTGGCACGGGAAGTCAGGGAGGTAGAGGTGAGGTGGCATGAGGGAGGGAAAACTCCCCCTGGGGCGGGTCCTTTCCCATGCCCGGCAGTAATCTCTCCGCACTCTCCTCCATAGGCCCCACCAGACTGCATGCAGCAGGGGAGGAGCTCTCCTGCTCATCTGGGCGCGCTGAGTGGGGGTGCCTCCAGGGCCCAAGCGGGAGCAGTGGTGGGCTGGGCAGACAGGGCGGCTGGCGATGACAGGGCCAGCGCCCTGCCGGGGCTCGGGGGTCCCGGATTCTCCTCCTTGCCAGGCCAAGGGGCAGTCCCTCCAGACATGCCCCATCGCCCGGCAGAGGTAGCACCGGGCTTCCCCCATAGAATAATGCACCTGGTAGCAGGCCCCCTGGTAGGGGACCAGAAAGGACTCCACAAGTGCTTCTGCGTCACGTGCGGCTGGCAGCAGTTCAAGCTGCACCTGCTGGCAGAACAAGAGGACATGATGGAGGATGGGGTCTTTGCAGCCCAGTGAGAGAGGACCAACTACGGAGATGGGTTTCCCCAGGGTAGATGGGAAAGATAACAGGGCGGCATTAGGGAGGAATAGAGGGATGGAGGTCAAGACCAACTGGACGCCCAGGTCCTCCAGCGGCTCCAGGGGGACGAACACGCCCCCCACCGCCAGGCCCTTCTCCACCGCCTTCCTGCCAGGAAGAAGACGACCTTCCTGTAAATTTTGGAGGCTGACAGTCTTGCCGTGGGCCCCACCACCGTCGCCAACACCAGCACGTAGGTCTCCACTTGGGGCGAGGTGGGCACCAGGAGGCAACGGACACCGTGCTTCCTGGTCAATGTGGGGAAGGGACCCCGGCCGCCAGAGATGGTAGCCGAAAGGTGGCCGGGAGAGATGATGTAGCAGCAGGCGGGGGAGCCGCCGCCACCTGCGCATATGCCCTCGGGGCTGGGAAAGGGGCACCTGCAAAGCTGCTGGAGGGAGCAGCAGGGAGGGACGCCGCGGCCGGTAGCGGGTCTGCAGCGGCGGGGCAGCCCCTACCATGGAGGCTTCACTGTTTTGGTGGGGCCCTTGCCCTTCTTTTTCCCTTGTCCTTTCCCGCCGGCTGGGGGGCGGGAGGGGGCGAGGGACGTGGCAGCAGTGGAGTCCACCCCTTTGCCCGCCACTGCCGGTGCCCCAGCGGGGGCCCTAGCAGGTGGTTTGGCAGCGGCGGGTGAGATGGGAGCCAGAGGGAATGACGGGAGGGCAGGTGGAGGAGAGTCAGTGGGGGCTGACTGCGGGGTTCCACCCACCTTTTCCCCCACCATAGTGAGCAGGGAGGGAGGAGGGGAAACAGGTCAACCACTCCTCCCTGCTAGGCTGCAGGCAGGGGAGGAGCGCACTGGAAAGGGGAGGGCTGGATGGGTGGGGGGCTATGAAGGATTTGGGGGTCCAGTCACCTACACAAGATGGAATTCCAGCTCCTCTAGCTGCACTAGGGGAGAGTGGCTAGAATAGCTTGGGGGGTGCAGTGAGATGGGGTCAACTAAAACGGGAGGGGCACAAGCATATGAGAGGAGGGCATGGGCGCACGGAGTGAGGGGCTAAGTAACCAGGCTCGAGGTAGGACAGGGAAACCAAGGGGCTAACTGCAGAGGCTGCAGCGGGGCAAACAAACAAGTAAAACTACAGAGGGAAAAGGGTGGGGCAGGCAAGGAAACTAAAGCCTGAAGCTGCTGAGGGGCCAGGGCAAAATGGGGGAGCAAAGGCTGCAAGATGGAGGTAGTAAGAGGAAAAGCTGGTGGTCTGCTGTGTGTGGGGGTCAGTCCAAGGGGAGGGGGACATGCGCCCACGTGCGCTTGTAAAGAGGCAGTTGATGCTGGCTGCTGCTTCAGGCCCAAATGGTGGCAAAAATGCGTGGCTAGTGAGGCAAGCAGCTGAGTCCCATAGGCAGGAGCTGAGGAACATGGTAAGTGGCCAGTGGGGGTGGTGGAGGGGCATGGGGGACACAGATGGACCAGGGGCAGGCTCCACGCCACACCCCCAGTGTCCCCACAAAGACAGTCAAAACCCCCACCACAAGAGCACAGTTCAAAAATTACTCAGTCTTGGAGACCCCCTCCATGGTGGTCTGCAAAGTCTCTGCGCACTCCTCCAGCAGCGAACAATCCTCTTCTTCTCTACCTCAAGGCTCCAGCAGCTCCCAGGCAGCAAGCACAGCAGCAGTGACTCCATCAGGGAGCCTGTTGGCCAGGCAGGAGAGACCCTTTCCAGGTGGTAGTGGTGGTGGTGACGGTGTCCACAGCAGCAGCAGCAATGGCCAGGGCTGGGATCCCTCACTCACCTCCTCTGGGGAGTGGGCCAGCAGGCCCCTCCACCAAAGGGCTGCAGCAGGAGCAGCAGCAACCGAGGGTTGGGGGGGTCCAGCCAGCCAGCAACCATGTAGCAGAGAGGGAGTAGCTGGAGAAGCAGCAACAGCGAGGGCCCAGGGCCCAGCAGGAGTAGTAGCCCCCTGCCTCCCTCCAGGCCAAAGAGGAAGGCAGGGAAAGTAGCTACAGAAGGAGCAGGTCCCTGTTCCCTGGATAGCCAAACAAAGACTACTCTAAGCCAATCAAGACACCTGACGCCAATTAACCAGTTAAGGTCCTTAGGCTAATGTTGGTATCTGACCCCAATTAACTGGCAAAGCATAAGTTACAGCCGTTAGGCTAATAGAGACAGCTGGAACCAACAAGGTCTCGCTCATACTGCTTAAAAGCTCTCCTTTCCAGCCCCCTTGGGGGAAGCCCAGGTGAAAGGAGTTGGAGGAGAGGAAGTATTGCTGTATCCTAAGGTAAGGGTGAAGCTAGGAAAAGGGGACCACGGGGAAGTAGCCCAGGGAATCAAAGCAGCTTCAGTGGTGTAGGAATATCCGCCAACAGCTGCTACCATTAGGGTCCCTGGGCTGGAACCCAGAGTAGAGGGTGGGCCCAGGTTCCTCCCACCACCATGCTCTACAGAGATCACCTTGAGAGGGGAAGCAGGCCTTGGTCCAGTCAGGAGGCCAAACTGTGCCTACTGAGCGCTAGGGAGCAACAAAGACTGTGGGGTATTTCCCCTTCCCATCTCCCATACTGGCCTGTGATGAAAGTAACTCAATAGGCTGTGACTCTTGCTGCTACACTGTGAAAGGAAGGTCACATTGGGGCCTTAGTGAGTTTCTGAGGCCATTGAATCAGCCTGGAAGCGCAGGACCCACCAATTCAGGCTCGGAAATTTGTCACAACTTGTATCTCAATGTGTTTGATTGTAAGTAGCATTTGTGAAGCATTTGGTCAGCTTCTTGAGAAAGGAATTTGCAGATTAAGTGCCCAATGAAGAAATACTTAGCTGACAACGGACCTTGGGAGACTCCAAACACTTAACTAACAATGGACCTTGGGAGACTCCAGTCCACATGAGAAGTCTTCATGGGAACGTTCAAGATAGCATGTGAGCAATGGCTGCTCTTCCTGTAAAGATCTGAGTCGTGCATGGACATGTGACTTGCCCATGTGACTCCAAACTCCATCTTGCTGTTGTGACTTTCCACAGTAAGAACAAAGGGGTGTCCTTCCACATGGCAGAATATATAAAAGGCCCTGGAAACCCCTCCATCTTGTCTTCAATCCTGCTTCTTACCTCTGGAGGAACTTTGCTACACTGAAGCTCTGAACAAAGGACTGAATGAACCATCCAAGCTGTGGATGTACTCCAGAGACTTGATTTGAGCCTGTAGTTTATTCCATCACTGCTAGAAGCCTGAACCAAGAACTTTGCCATTACTGTATGTAATTGATTCCACTTAACCAGTTCTAGCTCTCATCTATATCTTTTTCCTTTTATGAATAAACCTTTAGATTTTCGATTCTAAAGGATTGGCAACAGCGTGATTTGTGGGTAAGGTCTGATTTGTATATTGACCTGGGTCTGGGGCTTGGTCCTTTGGGATCAGGAGAACCTTTTTTCTTTTACTGGGGTATTGTTTTTTTATAACCATTTGTCCTGATAAGGAGCAGTGCTGGTGGTGATACAAGGGAACTGGAGTATCTGAGGGAATTGCTTGTATGACTTCTGGTTAGCCAGTGGGGTAAAACCGAAATCTTCTCTGTTTGGCTGGTTTGGTGTGCCTTAATAATAAAGGACACCCAGCTTTGGGCTGTGACTGCCCTGCTCTAAGCAATTTGTCCTGAATTTTGATACTCTCAGTAGTGTCCTGCCAGAGGCTGCATTGTTACAGGAATCTAGACACTAAACTGCTGCCCCAGTTTAAGGAAGGGGGGGAATACTGATGCCTACTTCACAGCCTTTGAGAAGGTGTGTGATAGGCTCTGCTGTCTACCCCCCCTGCTTGGTCCCAAGGCCATAGAGGCATTCAGCCAAATGGATGATATTGAGATGGGGGACTATGACCTGTTCAATCAGGCTTTGCTGCTGATGTTTTAACTGACCCCCGAGGCATACAGGAAATGATTCTGGGGTGTATGCAAGACCCCAAGGAGGTCACCAGCCTTCTGGGGAATATCTCAGTAAGTGTGGGAAGGATGAAGGTGTTATGCTATACAAAGCACATGAGATCTTTTATAGGGGAGAAGGCAAAATGCCACATTTATTGAGAATAGAGCAGTTAGCATATCTTTTTCAGTCACACACACACACACACACACACACCATGCACACAGTCCCATCAGTCAATGTTTATAGTTACCAGTCCAGAGTCTGGATCAATCTTGTGGACAGCCAGATTGGTCGCAGAGGGGAGCCGGGCTCTGTCGGTCACAATCCAATGCTCCTGGAGTAGTGGCAAGCCGAACCAAAGTCCCATGGCAAAGACCCTGTTCTTATAGTCTTTTTTTCTCCATTGAAATCTGTGGATTTTGCTGTGTCAGTCTGTGACCGGTTATTCCTTAATCAGTGTTATCTTTTGATGTTAACATTCCAAAGCACCTTCCAGAGGGCCATCCTGTCCTTTTGATTTAATCAATTGTCTTGTCTTTAGGGGTGCCAGCCTCCACCTCAGGGTCATCAATTTGCCTTCCCTCAGTCATGGAAGTGCATTGACAGTTCTCTGGTGTCGATAAGTCTGTCAAATTTCTTCACTCCTCCTCCCTTGACCATCTGGCTCTGATAATGGCCTTCACACCTTATCTTTTCCTGATGCATGCATTCCTCATCACACAAACAGTCTTTTACAGAGACCTTTGAGAATACAAACAGCAGTATTTTATATTGAGCGAAAAGACATTGTAAATTAAACCTTGCTAAATTTTATAATCAAAACAGTTCACACTGTGGCTTGGGCCTTCAGTATTCCTCTAATCTAATTAACAGAGACACAATACATGACCCTGTCTTTTACTCACTAAACCTTAAAACAAAGAAATGACTAGAGGGAAGTTTATAATGCATATAGAAAACAAAAGCCCATCTTTTATAATACAACTTGTCCTAAAACCAGTGCCCCAGAGGGTCATTCCTTTATCCTGCCAGCCACCCTTTTTGAAAAGCAGAAACTATGACCTTTACTACAAATATAAAATCCTACCCCTACACAGGGGCTACTACTGCAGAGGGTATAACCTGGTGGGGTTGAAGCAGCTGTATGACATCTGCCGTCCAGACCTTAAGATGTGGTTAGTGGACCAGAAGCCTAAAGATCTGCGCAGTGCCGGTGCACTGGCAGATGAGGAGATTGGGAGCAGGAGGGAGACTCACATCGGGGACTCAGAAGGGGAGTCACCCAGAGTCCTCTCAAAGGTGGGACTCCAGGGGTGCCCGTGAATGCTGGGGCGGGCCAACGCCCCTCGTGGGACTTGAGGGACCTGAAATGTAATTATTGTGGCCAAAAAGGACACAAGGTAGTGCAGTGCCTGAAGATGAAGGAAATGGCAGCCAAGCAGAACCTGCGGGGTGTCAACTGGGTGGAAGCCCACTGAGAGGGGGCACCACCGGTCCAGGGGGCTGTAGTCGATAGGGCTATGCCAGGGGGAAAGACCACCAGGCCAGCAGGGGGAGCGTGGGACAGACCCCGGGGAACAATCACCACATCATCCCCATTGAGGTGGGGGGAAGGAGCATCCAGGATTCTGGGACACAGGTGCAGAGGTGACACTTGGGTGGCCCAAGGTGGTGGACCCAGATCAGCTAGTTCCCTATGCATACGTGACCCTGGGGGGAGTGTTCGGGCCCCCCGTCAAGGTGCCTGTAGCGAGGATACACCTGAAATGGGGGGCTAAGGAAGGACCAAAAGAGGTTGGGGTGCACAATCACCTGCCTACCAAGGTGCTAATAGGTAATGACTTGGAGAACTGTCCGGATGACACTCAGAGCACCCTGGTCTTTACCTGGAGCCAGAGCTAAAGGGGGATGCGGGACCTCCCGAAGGGGCAGACTGAAGGGTAGGGCTTGACAGGGCTGGGCTGGAGCCTCTGTCCCAAGGTGGGGAAACTCTGGCACTGCAAACCAGGGCAGTACCCTCAGATCCAGCAGCTGAATTGTAGATGGAGCTGCAGGAGGATCCCTGCTTAGAGAAGCTGAGGGCCCTTGCTGGCTACAGTGGTGCACAATCCCAGGGGGAGGATTGCTCAGAGAGATTCCTGTGGGAGAAGGGATTCCTGTACTGGGAATGGGCTGGTTCGGGGCAAAATGAACCTTGGAAGGCCAGGAGGCAGTTGGTGATCCCCCAGAGGTACCACCGCAGACTGTTGTACTTGGCCCATGATATTCCCCTTTCAGGACATCAGGGCATCCAGCACACCAGGAAGAGGCTGCTGCAGAACTTTTACTGGCCCGAGGTCTTTGGCTCTGTCCAACAGTATTGCTGGTTCTGTGACTCCTGCCAGAGGGTGGGGAAGGCCCAGGATAAGTGTAAAGCAGCTCTGAGACCTTTGTCTATCATAGAGGAGCCTTTCCAGAAGGTGGCTATGGACATAGTGGGGCCCCTCAGCAGGGTGACTTGATTGGAGAAGAAATACATTCTGGTGGTGGTAGATTTCGCTACGCGCTACCCCCAGGTGGTGGCCTTGTCCTCTATCGAGGCAGACACCATGGCAGATGCACGGTCATTTTCAACAGAGTGGGATTCCCCAAGGAGGTCCAGAAGTGTGGGGTCTGACACACCTGGGCCTTGGCATATCACCCTCAGTCCAACGGGCTGGTGGAGAGGTTCAATGGGACCCTAAAGATGATGCTGAAAACATTTATGGACCAGCATCCATAGGATGAGACAAGTATTTACCCCATCTACTGTTTGTTTACAGGGAAGGGTCCCAGGAATCCACAGGGTTTTCCCCATTGAGTTGCCGTATGGGAGGAGAGTGAGGGGACCCTTAGACTTGATGAGGGACAAGTGGGAGGGGAAGGCCTCTCCCGATGGAGAATCAGTAGTGGAGTATGTTCTGACCTTCGAGGAAAAGCTCATGGAGCTCATGGGCTTGGCTAGGGGAAACATAGCCAGGGCACAGAGGAAGCAGAAGGTCTGGTACGAACGCTCAGCACGTGCCCGTTCCTATGCTACCGTGGACCAGGTGATGCTTCTCATCCCCGTCAGGAAGAACAAGCTGCAAGCTGCCTGGGATGGCCCCTTCAAGGTCATCAGACAGGTAAACGAGGGGAACTATGTAGTGGAACTGTCCAACCAGGCACACAGCCACCAGGTGTACCACCAGGTGTACACAGCCACCAGGTGATCCCCTGGTGGGACTCCTCTCTGAGGTGGGGGCTGACCCCTCACTGGAATCAATTCCCCTCTCAAACCAGCTAACCCCTGCCCAGCAGGCTGAGATCAGAGAGGTGTTGCATTCATACTGGCAGCTGTTCTCCAACCAGCCTGGGCTCACTAACCTGGCTGTTCACCGGGTGGAGACGGGAGTCAACCTTCCCAACAGGTGTTCACCATTCAGGGTCACTGGGAAAACAGCCCAGGACCTGGAGAGAGAGGTCGGAGACATGCTGGCTTTAGGGGTGATCCAGCCGTCCTCGAGCCCCTGGGCCTCTCCCATGGCGCTGGTCCCCAAGAAGGATGGGTTGATCCGGTTCTGTGTGGACTATCAGAAGCTCAATGCCATCACTGTCTCAGATGCCTACCCCATGCCTAGGACCGATGAGATCCTAGACAAGTTGGGAGGTGCCAGGTACCTCACTACCATGGATCTCACCAAAGGCGAAGTCTGCCTTCACCAGCCCAATAGGGCTCTTTGAGTTCCTGGTCCTGTTTTTTGGCCTCAAGGGGGCACCTGCCACCTTCCCTCCCCTGGTGGACCAGTTACTAAGGGGGATTGAGGACTTTGCTCTAGTGTATATTGACGATATCTGTGTCTTTAGTCAGACCTGGAAAGAACACGTGTCCCAGGTGAAGAGGGTGCTGGGTTGCCTCCAGGATGCAGGAGTGACTATAAAAGCTGGAAAGTGCAAGGTGGGGATGGCAGAGGTGTCATACCTGGGCCACAAGGTGTGGAGTGGCCACCTGAAGCCAGAGCTGTCCAAAGTAGAGGCAATCAAGGATTGGCCCACTCCCCAGACTAAGAAGCAGGTCCAGGCTTTCATTGGGATGGTGGGGTACTACCAGAGGTTTGTGCCACACTTTAGCTCCCTGGCATTTCCCCTCACAGAGCTTTGTAGGAAGGGAAAGCTGGACAAAGTGGTCTGGACCAAGCAGTGCCAGAGGGCTCTCTGTGGGCTAAAGGGGCATCCAAAGCCTGGTGCTGGTAAACCCGGATTTTAAAAAACCTTTCCTGGTGTTCACTGACACCTCAGACACCGGGCTGGGTGTGGTGCTGATGCAAACTGATACTAAGGGGGAGAGACACCCCATTGTGTACCTGAGCAAGAAGTTGTTGTCCAGGGAGCAACACTATACGGCCATAAAGAAGGAATGCCTGGCCATGGTGTGGGCCCTTAAAAAGCTGCAGCCATATCTATTTGGGTGGCGCTTCACTGCGTACACTGACCATTCGCCCCTGACGTGGCTGTCAGGTGTGCTAAGACTCAGAGAGGTGCGGTTCTAGGAGGTGGAGGGGCTTAACCCTCGGGAGAGGGTGGACCCCCGAGAAGCGCTGTCACACTGAAGGGGGTTCCCCCCCCCCCAGGGATCGTACAGGCCAAGAGTGGGCACGACCTATGAGTCCGTGACACCCCCATCTTAAAAAACCTTTCCACCGGAGCACCAGGAGACAAAATGTCTATGTGGGAGGATGTTCCCTGCTGCCTTTTTCCCACCTGATTGAGCTTCCTTTTTCCCCTGCCTGCTTGACTCTGTTTACTGCTTAAATGCAAATTAAGCAAAGCACCCATTCCTTTGAGAACAGACCTGTTTGCCAATTTCTGTTTGGCCAGGACTGTGGAGTTTGGAAATTGTGTTAATAACACCACGTGGGGTATCTTGTAACTTCACATACCATGTTGCCACACCTTTCACCAGGGCAATAATGACCCACAAATTGAGCTTTCAAATGATACCTCACAGAGCAGATGTCATATAAAAGGGTGTAAATACAGAGGTACATTCTGTCTGTGTGTGTCGGGGGGAATAATGTGCTGTGGAGATGAGATTGTATGTAGCAATGTCTAATACAGCTCAGGATCTGAAAGAGTTAAAAGTACAAAGGATTCTCTTACCCTTCCCCCACTGGTGAAGCATGGGGGTCATTCAGCTGAGGAAGAGAATAGATCTGGATGAGTTTTAAGTAGCCACAAAAATGAGACTGATAGCAGCGGGAGATGCCATACAACCCCTCCTCCCCACCACCCAGCTTTCTGAGCATCCTCACAGCCCTGACACTTCCACTCAGTCCTATCTCATAGTGTGTCCTGGTCCTGCTATTCCCATCCTGAGCTCAACCCCAACACCCCTGCTAATGAACCTCAACCCTGCCCTGCAGCCCCCCTGCTATTCTAGCCCTGGGCTTCCACATACAGCTCTCCCTGTGTACCTCTCTCCCTGTGTACCACTACCACCTGCTATCCAGGGCTACACACTCATCAGAGACATCTGGGAGTTGAAGGCACTCCGGGGCTGTTCCTGGAGTGGTGCATCTTACACAGGCAATGTACTGTGCTGAACAGCACGCTCTAGCTCTGTGCAAGTTCCTTTGCTGATCACTATGGTGATCCAAAGCCCACAGAATTCAGTGGGAGTCTTTCCATTGACTTCCAGGACCTTTGCATCACAGCCTGTATAGCTGGGATTTTTGTCAAAGGCCCTACTCATTTCACAGTCCAGACCAGAGCTTTAGCCTCTTGAACATGGTTTTTGGGATAAACAGCGAGGCGTCAGGTCCTCAGCTGCTGTAAATCAGCATGTACGATGCCAGTAATATCTCACACACGTGTAACACTTTTTTTCAGCTGAAGTTCTCAGTGCTTTACAAAGGAGGTCAGTATCATTGTCCCCATTTTACAGCTGGGGAAACTGAGGCACATAGAGGGCCATGATTTGCAGACCAGTGGTAGATGTGAGAACTGAACCCAGGTTTATTCTGGAGCTATGCCCATTTTAAGCTATCTGAGAATCTGGCATACTTAATACTGAAATATTAAGCAAAGTGAATATTGATCAACCAAAGTGTTAATAGCAAGTATTAAACCAGAATATACTGTACTAGTGAGCACATCAATTGGGGAGTTAATCAAAGAACTAGTTCTTCTTGAAGCTTCTATTGTTGCTTAATAATAATAAGGCAATTCCTTTCAGACCTAAAGATTCACGTAAACAGTGATTGATTCAGGGGAGCTGACCCAGGACTTTGGTTGTTTTTTTATTGGTGATTTTTAATTGTTAGGATTTCCTTGCTATTAAACAATCTCAAGGTCAGCTAGGGAATCTTGTATATTGGAAATGTTTACCTTTCATGCCATGGCCAGGGCACTGTCTTTGCACACCTGGCTTCAAATATTATTTGTATTACGGTAACACATAGAGTCCCCACCTGAGGTCAGGAACACATTGTGCTAGGTGCTGCACAGAAACATAGGATATGGCCACACCACACAGCAACTGAGAGGGTGTTTGGGCTAGCTGCCAGAGTGTAATCCCATCTAACCCCCTCTGTATGTAGTTTGGCAGTTAGCCCAGGTCACCGACCATGCTGCCACAGCCACACTGCTGGTTTTAGCATGCTTGCTAGCACATGTGGGTCTGCCTGAGCTGGTCAGCATCCTCTCTGCTGCTGTATAGACAGGCCTACTGTGAGACAGCCACTGCCCTGAAGAGTTCAGACGAAATAGACAGGACAGGCAGATGAGAGGGGAACCAGAGGCACAGGAAAGTGAGGTGATTAGCCCAAGGTCACACAGCCAGTCAGTGGAAGAACCAGGAATAGAGCTCAGGCCTCCAGGATACCCCTCACTGTGTGCATATCAGAAGCTTTTCATTTGGGGGTATTGTAGGGTGACCACCTATCCTGAACTGGGTGGGACAGTCCTGAAATGCAGAGTTAAAGTCCTGGTCCTGGGCTGAATGACTCTGGGATAGCATTTGTCCCAGATTCCCTGCGGTGCTGATCTACACCTGCCCAAGGCTCAAGGGTGGCATGGTACTAATCTCTTCCCAGTGGAAGACAGCTGATGTGTCTCCATTCCCCGGGACACACTGCCCAGGGCTAGGGTTGCCAACTTTCTCATCTCAAAAAACAGGCCCTGCGGCTCCACCCCTTTAGCCCCTCCCCATTCACTCCATTCCCCCCTCCCTTTGTTGCTTGCTTTGTCCCACCCTCACTCACTTTCACCAGGCTGGGTTGGGGTGCAGGAGATGGGTGAGGGCTCTGGCTGGGGGTGCTGGCTCTGGGTTGGGGCCAGGAATGAGAGGTTTGGGGTGCAGGAGGGGGCTCCAGGCTGGGGCAGGGGGTTGGAATGCAGGGGGATGAGGGCTCCAGCTGGGGGTGTGGGCTCTGGGGTGTGGCTGGGGATGAGGATTTTGGGGTGCAGAAGAGGGCTGGGGCAGAGGTGTAGGGGGTGTCATATTCCAATGGCCCCCTCCCTCAGGGAGTCTCTGGGGAAGGCAGATCAGCATTGTATGTGGCTAACACTGTTGAAAGCACCGCAAAGCATTTTGGGGAGGGTCAAAGGTGTGTGAGTGGAGAGTGGAAGTTTCCTTTGCAGAATACGAGAGGCTGGATGATGGGGGGGAGAAGAAGAGCAGAGAATGGGTTAACTCAACACTTCAGCTAGCTCCATGTGAAGATAAGATGCTGGCCCAGCCCAAGATCATGGGCTCGACGAGAAATCAGCAGCTGCCCAGCCGTGAAAAGCGGAGAACTAAGTTGAGCAGTATCAGAGGGGTAGCCATGTTAGTCTGGATCTGTAAAAGCAGCAAAGACTCCTGTGGCACCTTATAGACTAACAGACATATTGGAGCATAAGCTTTCATGGGTGAATATCCACTTCATCGGATGCATGTAGTGGAAATTTCCAGAGGCAAACCTAAGTTGAGCAGAGCTGCAGAGATGGCAGTGAGAACAGTGAGAACAAATGAGACAGCGACAGTGAAGGCCAATAGAAAGGAAAACAAAGTCTCTGGAGCCGGGATGTTTTGGAAAACTGAGAAGGCCACAGCAAGCCAGTTTGGACTGGCACAAAGAGCACCAGAAGCAGAGGTCCCTGAGTGGAATCCCTCCCTCCCTCCCTCCAAGGAGCCCAGGACTTACAATCCTCCTGAGAGATGGAGCAACTCGGAGATTTACAGCAGACCTTGGACGACCTGGGCCCAGGACAAGAACTCCCGTCCACCCCCCACACTTTCTTCTTAAGTTACACCCAGGCCTGGCCAGCCTCAGATAGTACATGTGTGAGTATTAAAGTGGGTTAGGGCTTGGGGTACTAATGCTTTCTTCCTTCCTCTGAGTGACGTGGGGAGCACCCATCACTCTCCGCTGTTATTTTGTTGTTTTATTAATAAAGCTTTAAAATTTAGACACTTGATGTGTTCCATACCTCCTCTCCAAAGATCCTGTGACATCAGCCTGATCAACTGATGCCCCAGGCAGATTGGTAACGAAAATCTGTCACGGGGGAGTGCAGGCTCCAGGAGGGAGTTTGGGTATGGGAGGAGTCTCCGGACTGGGACAGGGGGTTCAGGTGTGGGAGGGGGTGCAGGATCTTGTAGGTGTTTGTCTCTGAGGGGTTGGAGCAAATCCCCCTCAGACAGAGACAAACACCTACAAGATCTCTATCAAGCATTCTTACAACTACAATACCCACCTGCGGAAGTGAAGAAACAGATTGATAGAGCCAGAAGAGTTCCCAGAAGTCACCTACTACAGGACAGGCCTAACAAAGAAAATAACAGAACGCCACTAGCCGTCACTTTCAGCCCTCAACTAAAACCCCTCCAACGCATTATTAAGGATCTACAATCTATCCTGAAGGATGACCCAACACTCTCACAAATCTTGGGAGACAGGCCAGTCCTTGCCTACAGACAGCCCCCCAACCTGAAGCAAATACTCACCAACAACCACATACCACACAACAGAACCACTAACCCAGGAACCTATCCTTGCAACAAAGCCCGTTGCCAACTGTGCCCACATATCTATTCAGTGGACACCATCACAGGGCCTAATAACATCAGCCACACTATCAGAGGCTCGTTCACCTGCACATCCACCAATGTGATATATGCCATCATGTGCCAGCAATGCCCCTCTGCCATGTACGTTGGTCAAACTGGACAGTCTCTACGTAAAAGAATAAATGGACACAAATCAGATGTCAAGAATTATAACATTCATAAACCAGTCGGAGAACACTTCAATCTCTCTGGTCACGCAATCACAGACATGAAGGTCGCTATCTTACAACAAAAAAACTTCAAATCCAGACTCCAGCGAGAAACTGCTGAATTGGAATTCATTTGCAAATTGGATACTATTAATTTAGGCTTAAATAGAGACTGGGAGTGGCTAAGTCATTATGCAAGGTAGCCTATTTCCCCTTGTTTTTTCCTACCCCCCCCCCCCAGACGTTCTGGTTAAACTTGGATTTATGCTGGAAATGGCCCACCTTGATTGTCATGCACATTGTAGGGAGAGTGGTCACTTTGGATGAGCTATTACCAGCAGGAGAGTGAGTTTGTGTGTGTATGGGGGTGGGGGGGTGAGAAAACCTGGATTTGTGCTGGAAATGGCCCACCTTGATTATCATGCACATTGTAGGGAGAGTGGTCACTTTGGATAAGCTATTACCAGCAGGAGAGTGAGTTTGTGTGTGTGTGTGTTTTTTTGGGAAGGGCGGGGGGGTGAGAAAACCTGTATTTGTGCTGGAAATGGCCCACCTTGATTTTCATGCACGTTGTAAGAAGAGTGGTCACTTTGGATAGGCTATTACCAGCAGGAGAGTGAGTTTGTGTGTGTGGTTTTTGGAGGGGGGTGAGAGAACCTGGATTTGTGCAGGAAATGGCCCACCTTGATTATCATACACATTGTGAAGAGAGTGGTCACTTTGGATGGGCTATTACCAGCAGGAGAGTGAGTGTGTGTGGGGGGGGAGCGGAGGGTGAGAAAACCTGGATTTGTGCTGGAAATGGCCCAACTTGATGATCACTTTAGATAAGCTATTACCAGCAGGAGAGTGGGGTGGGAGGAGGTATTGTTTCATGGTCTCTGTGTATATAATGTCTTCTGCAGTTTCCACAGTATGCATCCGATGAAGTGAGCTGTAGCTCACGAAAGCTCATGCTCAAATAAATTGGTTAGTCTCTAAGGTGCCACAAGTACTCCTTTTCTTTTTGCGAATACAGACTAACACGGCTTTTACTCTGAAAAAAGAGTCTTGCTTTTAAAAGGTTCTGCTGCTTTTTTGGCTCATGGAAGCAGGTTCTCAATGTGGTTTTTTGATACTCAAAAGCAGCCTGAGGCTGAGGAAGTTTCAGCCCTGGGAATTGAGGCCCATGAGATGAGCAAGCAACGCACTCTCTGAAGCAGCTGCGGCTTGCAAGGAAAGTACCTTAGAGTAGACATCTGCTCCAGAGGAAGTGAGCCTAGCTGTTAACTAGCCTCTTGAGGCTGAGGTCTCTTTGGGGCCTGGCAAAGGGCTTGTGAGGTGAAGAGTTACAGCTCACTCTGGGGATGGGATCAGCCTAATTTGGGCAGGCAGCTGGCAAAGGGGATAACTTTATCCTCCAGGAGGAAAGGCAGCTTGATGGGGCTACTCGGGAGACATGAGGTTAGCACTGAGGCCCCCTTACAAAGAGATCTTAGTGTGTATAGCTTCCTGAAGCCAAATGTCCCTGAGAGACAGAAAGTGCTGGATAGTTGCAATATACCTTGCAGGAGGAGATACCTGGAGCCCGCTTGGGAACATCAGCCGGTATAGGAGGCAGCTCCACGGGCTGCCAGGTTCATTTACAGGTGCAATTCAAGGGAATTTCACCTACAAAACTCTTTCTGGCTTGTGACTGACGTAGCATTGTATCAAACTGTACTGTATTAAACTAAAACAGGAGCTTTACCCAGAGTCCATTCCCAGCTATCATAGAATCATAGAATATCAGGGTTGGAAGGGACCTCAGGAGGTCATCTAGTCCAACCCCCTGCTCAAAGCAGGACCAATCCCCAATTCAATCATCCCAGCCAGGGCTTTGTCAAGCCTGACCTTAAAAACTTCTAAGGAAGGAGATTCTACCACCTCCCTAGGTAACGCATTCCAGTGTTTCACCACCCTCCTAGTGAAAAAGTTTTTCCTAATATCCAACCTAAACCTCCCCCACTGCAACTTGAGACCATTACTCCTTGTCCTGTCCTCTTCTACCACTGAGAATAGTCTAGAACCATCCTCTCTGGAACCACCTCTCAGGTAGTTGAAAGCAGCTATCAAATCCCCCCTCATTCTTCTCTTCTGCAGACTAAACAATCCCAGTTCCCTCAGCCTCTCCTCATAAGTCATGTATTCCAGACCCCTAATCATTTTTGTTACCCTTCGCTGGACTCTCTCCAATTTATCCACATCCTTCTTGTAGTTTGGGGCCCAAAACTGGACACAGTACTCCAGATGAGGCCTCACCAATGTCGAATAGAGGGGAACGATCACGTCCCTCGATCTGCTCGCTATGCCCCTACTTATACATCCCAAAATGCCATTGGCCTTCTTGGCAACAAGGGCACACTGCTGACTCATATCCAGCTTCTCGTCCACTGTCACCCCTAGGTCCTTTTCCGCAGAACTGCTGCCTAGCCATTCGGTCCCTAGTCTGTAGCTGTGCATTGGGCTCTTCCGTCCTAAGTGCAGGACCCTGCACTTATGCTTATTGAACCTCATCAGATTTCTTTTGGCCCAATCCTCCAATTTGTCTAGGTCCCTCTGTATCCTATCCCTGCCCTCCAGCATATCTACCACTCCTCCCAGTTTAGTATCATCCACAAATTTGCTGAGAGTGCAATCCACACCATCCTCCAGATCATTTATGAAGATATTGAACAAAACCGGCCCCAGGACCGACCCCTGGGGCACTCCACTTGACACCGGCTGCCAACTAGACATGGAGCCATTGATCACTACCCGTTGAGCCCGACAATCTAGCCAACTTTCTACCCATCTTATAGTGCATTCATCCAGCCCATACTTCTTTAACTTGCTGACAAGAATACTGTGGGAGACCGTGTCAAAAGCTTTGCTAAAGTCAAGAAACAATACATCCACTGCTTTCCCTTCATCCACAGAACCAGTAATCTCATCATAGAAGGCGATTAGATTAGTCCTGAATTGCATGGCAGAAGAACCTTAACTGGGAATAACACAGAGTGCATTCCAGGAAACACAGGAGGCCAGCTCGAATTCCTTTTCCTCAAGGGTTCAAAGCCCACTGAAGTAAATGGAAAGACTCCACTGATTCTAGGGGCCTTGGATAAGGCCTCAAATGAGCAGTCCCTGGAGTCTCTAACTGTGGGGATTCTTTTTGTCTTACACAAGCATAGAGTTTGTTAGCTGACTTTTTACACGTGTGGCAATGATAGATAAATCTGAGGTTAGAACTGAGCAAATCTCAGGTTGTTAACCTGAGACTTGCGCTTCTGGGTGTGTTTCTCAGCCCCTCAGGACTACTTCCAAAGCCTCAGCCCGTCAGACAATTCTGTCATGCCACTTCTATGGGGGCTACGGCAAGCAGCACAGACCAGTAGGTCTAGTCCAGGAAAGATCTAAAGAAGATGATTCTAGAGCACAAGCTGTTGCCATTGTCTGGCTTGCCTTAAAGTCAGGGATATTGATTATTTCCTGGTATTTTAATCACATCTATTAGTTTGCAAGCTCATCTTCAAATGGCCAAGAGGAGCCAGATGGAAGAGTCAGAGGCTAATCTAGATTTATTTTTTCAGGTTCCCATGGCAGTGGAGCCATCACTTACAAACAGAGCTGATGGTAAAATAGATTTTCTGTCCCACAATCTTTTTGAGATTAAAAAAAAAATTAGTCCTGAATTAGGGTGAACAACCAAAATTTTGAAATTTTTGTGGAAAAATTGTTTAGACTCAGGTTAATCCAAATTTTTTGTTTTGATTTTGACCATTTTAACTTATTTTCAATTAAATATAGTCTCTATGAAACAAAGAATTAAAACTCTTTTCTGAAAATGTCAAAATGGGCTGTTCTGATGGTCTCAACCTCTGTCTCTAGCATCGCCAAAGCTGAGAGGTCTTTAGACTAGGGAAGAAGGAATTCCACACTGAGGCTGAGGCTGAGACTTCAAGGGAGTTAGTTGCCCAAATCATCAGGGGCGGGCCATCCATATAGGTGAATGTAGGGGCAAGGTTACGGAAGATTGGCGAGGAGCTAAGTGGCGGACCACGTACATGACTGAATGTAAGCGAAGGATGCAGGCAATTCAATGAACTTTGTCCGACAGACCCTGCCAAAATATAGTTTAGCATTGTTCAGCATATTTTTTGCCTGTAAACAAGACAGTTTATATAACAAGCATAAATCATGAATGTAACGGATATAACCAGCTGTTGACCCCATGTAACCTCAAGATAAGCGCGGAAAATATAACACCACAGAGGACTCCCCCCGGCAGAGTCCTGCCTGGTCAGCTGTCCCGAATGGCCAGCGTCCCCTGCAGCCCCTCCGCGAGCCTTAGGGACTCTCCACACAGATTGGAGCGTAAGTTCTTACTTCAATAAAGCGTAGCTTGCTATTCTTAGGCCTGAGTGTCATCCTTTCGCTGGTATCTCCCCGCACCTTGCGGGCACAATTGGCATCACAAACAGGATACCGGTGGGAGGATGCCTCTTTAGGGAAGGAAGGATAAGGGGGAGGGAGAGAGCCGCATCCCTGGGTGGCCCTCCACAGGACGGTGGGCACCGGTGGCTTGCAAGCTGGCGGGCTTGGCTGTCCCTGCTGCATGGCTGGAGCTTAAGCAGGAGACGGGGTTTACCCCAGTTAGGCTGGAGGAATTGATGTCCAAGCTCCAGCTGGACAAAGTAGGCCCCACGGAGCAAAAAGTGGCGGGAGACCTGGGATGGGTCTTCCTGACCGTGGGCCCAGCCAGGAGTGATCTGCTTGGGTATACTTTGGTCGGGGTCTCAACGTAAAATTCCACAAAAGGCCATCAAAACAATTACCCACTTCCCAGAGCCCACTAGTGTAAGCCAAGCCCAAACTTTTCGGGGCCTCCTCAGATATTGGCGCACATTTATTCCCCATCTAGGGTACATCTTGCAGCCCATACATGCAGTAGTCTGGAAGAAAGTCACTTTTGTTGGGGAACCAAACAGCATGCCGCATTCCAACAGGCTAAAGAGGCACTCAGCCAGCATGCAGTGCTGAGCCCAGGCAGACGAGGCACCCCCTTTGAACTTGAGGTAACGGTGGTTGACCATGTGGCCGCATGGGGGCTGTGGCAGAAAGCTTCGTCTCGAAAGGAGCCCATAGGGTATTGGTCACGATCCCTACGAGGCTCGGCTGAGCGTTATACACCCGTTGAACAGCAGCTGCTTGCAGTAGTATGGGCCCTTCAGCAAACTGAGCCCATAACGGGTGTGGAACCTGTAAAGGTGCGTAGCCCGCTTCCAATTATGGGTTGGGTCTGGGACGAGAGCCCACTCACATGGACCGGGGTAGCCCAGACCCAAACCCTATGGAAATGGAAGCACTACGTGCAGCTGAGTATGCAAATGACCCAGGCAAGCATTACCGTTATGCAGGCGCAGCTTCTAGGCACTGTTATTGTCGAGGAACTGCCCTCTGTAGGTCAGCATGCTTATGCCCCCCGGGTCGAGGTATCTCAGCCCCCCTGTGCGGAGGCCCCTCCCTATGCCTCCCTGACTGAAAAGCAACACGAAGCCACGTGATTCACTGATGGATCAGCCTCGTATAAGGGGGCAGAACGATGGTGGCAAGCAGCCGCATATAATCCCTGCCTTGAGGAAATATTGTTCAAGACTGGCCCCGGCCTGTCTAGCCTGTGGACTGAGCTACGGGCAGCATTTATGATGATCACAGAGAACCCAGCACCCCTTTATCTATATACGGATAGCTGGGCAGTCTACAAAGGCATGACACAATGGATGGCCGTCTGGTATGCGGCTGGCCGGAAGGTGCATGACAAACCCCTTTGGGGTTATGACATGTGGCCTACCATTTGGGATGCCTATAGTCAGAGGCCCGTTGCTGTTCATCATTCCCTGACGGGGGAATCGGAGGAGGCCCACTTCAACAGAGAGGTAGATGATATAGTCACAGTATATGTTGTAGCTGCCCCCGGCCCGGCCAAGTGGATACATCAAAAGAGCGGTCATCTGGGAGGGGAAAAGGCAATGCAATGGGCCACCGATTGTGGCTTGCAGACCACGTTCGGTGCGCAGCGGGACACCCATCAGCACTGCCCACAGTGTACTAGGCTCTCCCCCCAGCACTTAAAAGCAGAGAAGGGGTACCTGAAATGAGGCCAGAAACCTGGGGAAGTATGGCAGGTGGACTACATCAACCCGCTGCCTGAAAGTCAGTGACATAAATACGTGCTAACTGCGATAGACAACGTATTTAGGTCTGCTCTTTGTATACCTGTGCACAAGCGCCACACAGGAGCAGACTATAAAGGGGTTGGAAGAACTCATCTGCTATTACGGATCTCCCCTCAAGGTGCAGAGTGATCAGGGAACCCATTTTATGGGAATGGAAGTAAGAGAATGGGCTAGGGGACGGGGATTGAGTGGGTGTTCCACATCGCATACGCAGAGGGCGCAGGGCTCACTGAATGTATGAATGGCTTGCTTAAAGAACAGTTACGCAAACTATCTCCCACTGAATCCCTGGCTGGGTGGAGCCATAATCTTCGCCAAGTCGCGGCTGCGCTCAATGACCACCCTCTGTATGGTTCCACCCCGTACGCTAGATTCAAGGGGGAGGTCATTGAGCGACCCTGTGTGTTGCGAGTGCAGCGTCTGCACCCGCAAGGCCACTTCCCCATTAGGGCCACCCTGGGAAGTGCTGCTCTCAATCTGCGGGTCCCTCAAGAGAGCTTCACTCTACAGCCCAATAGCCAAAACCTCGTAAGTACTGGCCTACCCATTGGACTCCCACAGGGCTATTATGGGCGCATTGCCCCATGCAGCAGTCTGGCCCTTAAGGGCATAGATGTTGCGGCAGGAGTAATCGACGTTGACTATACCGGGGAGGTTAAGGTGCTTTTGGTTCATAATGGCCAGCAGGCAATAACTCTCCTCCAAGGCGAACGTGTTACACAGCTGATTTGCGAGCACATTGGGTTGCCTGATGTGCAGGAAGTCGATGCGCTTGCACCCACAACTTGAGTGGGGGGGTTCGGCTCAACTAGACGTGCAGTTTGGGTTCATGACCCCACCAAACATAACCCACTCGAAGGGGAGATCCTAGCTGATGGCCCCGGGGACACTCATCTCGTGCTGCTAAAAGGGGAAGATGCCCCAATTTATGTGCCCTCTAAGTGTCTTTCTTCCAGGCAACCATAACTGCCGCATTGCAATTCGGGCAGCTCCGTGGAGTGTCCCAGTTGCGCCACCTGAAGACCGACACCTGCGTGATGTCTCTACAGCATGTTCTCTATGGCATAATCCTCGAACTAATTTTAGTTGCAACTGATGTCCAATCCACATGGCACCACAACTCAGCCGTCCAGTGGATGCAATCGGTGGTGCTAGCAGTTAACTAGTAGGACTGTTGGTACTGCGCGCACGCCCTGTAATTGGCATTCCATGGGCTGCAGTGCCATGGAATGAATCCTGGGCCCTTAATGACACCACCTTTCTCACCAAGTATAATGAAGCACCCCCAAGGGACACCAGTAGTGGTATTGGGAGATGCTTATTGGTGTGTTCAGCAACCTTCGGTGATTGATGCCATTCATCCCATTGGAGAATTTCCCCCGTCCTCATGCGCAGTGATAGCAGAATACCTGCCAGACACCGGGCAATTTAATGTTACTGCCGGCCCATCAGAATTGCACAGTAAGTGGATGGCTGGAAAGACATGGGTCTCAAGTGATAATTGTTCTGGTTCTTCCAAAACCAATTTGACTTATACCAATGGCAGCACCCTTTGCCTTCGGTGGTGGTGTTGGGGCGAGTGGGGACTACATACCCATGGTTTTCTGTATTATTTCAATGTTAGTGCCCCCATATGGAGAACACTTCTCAGTACAATTAGGCGTGGGCAAATCCGGAGCGCACATTACTGGTCTCAGTGTAACCAAAGCTCCAATAGTTCATGTCGCAACGCCTCAGATAGCACATGGCTCCCCACGGCAGCATTGCCGGGGCTGTACTGGCTATGCGGCCGTTGGTTTGGATGGTGCACATTGGGACGGCTCCTTCCCTATACGTATGGAATGCAAACCATGCACGCTTGTGCAGTGCATACTTACATATTGGTGGCACGTCCACAACGAAGCCCAAACCCCATTGTGCAGAGACCCACGGGCTTTCATCAGTTTGTCTGCACTTTACTCCCCTGGCTACGGGTGGCTGAATTGGAGTGTGCTATTGTAAATATTTCAGCCACGTTAGAGGTTATAGAAAATAATACCATAGATGTAATCTAAGCCCTGCAATTAGAGGTAACCTCTTTATCGCAAAGTGTATTACAAAATCGTATGGCGTTAGACTATCTATTAGCCGCTCAAGGCAGCATTTGTGCCTTGATTAATTAAAGTTGTTGTTTTTACTCAAATCAGGATAAGCATATGGAGACTGATGTTCATAATATAATGGACCACTTGAAGGTGTTATATGACGTGGGCTCTGAGACTTCTGCATGGGATGACCCTTGGTAGTGGCTAACCTCCTGGCTTCCGGATCTTGGCACCTGGGGGAGATGCATTGGGCTGCTGCTATTGATTGGACTAGTGGGGTTTGTATGTGTGTTTGTCCTTCTTCAATGTTGCGTGAATTGCTCCTCCGCCCTCCTGGCCTGACTAGCAACCCCCAAACCAGTGAACACGCTCACCGTGCGCTGGTGGCAGTAATGAACATACCGCAGTCCGCCAAGGGGTGGAGTGTAGGGGCAAGGTTGTGGAAGATTGGTGAGGAGCTAAGTGGCGGACCGTGTATGTGACTGAATGTAAATGGAGGATGCAGGCAGTTCAATGAACTTTGTCCGACAGATCCTGCCAAAATATAGTTTAGCATAGTTCAGCATACTTTTTGCCTGTAAACAAGTCAGTTTATATAACAAGAATAAATCATGAATGTAACAGATGTAACCGGCTGTTGACCCCAAGTAACCTCAAGATAAGCGCGGAGAATATAACACCACAGAGGACTCCCCCCGGCAGAGTCCTGCCTGGTCAGCTGTCCCAAATGGCCAGATTAAAAAGGTCCTTTTACATCTTCTGGGCTTTTCCCTTTCTCTGGAGGTGATAGATCGGATCACCTTCCTAACAGCCCCATGTTGACTAGTTTGGAACGTGAGGATGTGACCGTTCGCTTCCCAGCTCATGGCTGCCTCTGCTGCTTAGCCAAAGGCATTGGTCTAAGAACAGGGCCTCAGACTGTCACAGTGAGAGAAGGCCCTTACACAGATTCTTTCTTGTATACCTCTATTACTAGCTAAATGATAAACATATACCTAAATTCTTAAAGTATACGCCTTTACAGGCAGGCCTGAATATCTATATCCTAACAGGGAGGGAGAAAGCCGCATCCCCAGGTGGCCCTCCACAGGACGGTGGGCACCGGTGGTTCGCAAGCCTGAGGGGTGGTTGCCCCCACCACATGGCCGGAGCTTGAGCAGGAGCTGGGGGTTACCCCAGTTAGGCTAGAGGAACTGATATCCAAGCTCCGGCTGGACAAAGCAGGACTTGCGGAGTGAAAAACGGCAGGAGAGCTGGGATGCGCCGCGTGGTGGACGAGGCACTGCTGGCTCAGAGTCAGAGGATAGGACGATTAGAGACTGATTTGAAGCAAGCAATGAGGCCCGTTCACTAACCCAGGAAGTCATCACCGGTACAGCCAAATGGGCTGAGTGGTTAGAGCACAAATGCGTGGTTATGGCAGCTCGCATTGCAAACCACCAGCGGCGAAAGGGGGGACAGTGGGACGTGCACCCCCTTGCCGTATGCGCCCTGGTGCACAAAAGTGACTGGGACCCAGAGACCTGGAATGGGGACCTTTGGGAGACAAGCGAGGACGAGTCACCCGTGGATGGGGAGGGCGGGAAGGCAGGGCTGTACCCGCAACTGTGGCCCATTGTTGAGACATGATACAAGGGACCGCACGGGGATAATGATAATATGGTATGAAGGGATACTATCCGGGAATTTAAATCCTCTGAGATACAGGATTTCGTGCAGCATTTCAAGCAGCATCCCAAAGAATCACTGCTGGCCTGGCTGCTGCAGTTGTGGGACAAGGGAGTGGATGCGATTAGCCTTATCCCCACTGAGCTAGGCAGGATGAGCTTGCTAACCATAGACCCCCTCCTTCGTAGAAGTCTCAAGGCAGGGGCCGCTATGGAGGCGGACTTCCTGTATCCCTCCCTTATGTCATGGTTGACCATGGCTATCAAAACCATCTGGAGTTCGCCCGCAGACATGGATGACGGGTTGGGACAGTGGGCTTCCATCCCAGAGGGGGTTAGCCAGCTCCAACAGCGGGGCATGCTTATCGGCATATTTGTCGAGGATTTTGAAGGGGCCTGACGCCATGGAGCTGACCCGCACCATCCATACCTGGCTTCTGTGGAATGCCCCCCCACAAAGGCGATGATCCTTCCAATGGTTGGGGAGGCCATAGGGTCAGTGGGAGATGCAGCACAGCTCATGATGCAATTAACAGATATTGATGGTATGATGAAGACCACAAAGCCGTGGCAGGTGAATGTGAAGCAAAAGGAGAGGGTTAACCACAATACTATGTTCAAAGACCTACTGAAAGAGAGGATTCCCTTGGAGGAAGTGGATGGGAAAACCAACGCTAAGCTGTTAAGACACTGCTTACAGCTCAAGCCGGAACAGCGTACCAAGGAAAGGGTGGGGGCCCCGATGAAAGGAGGGCCCCCAAACAAGGTAGATAGTACCCCTCAGTGGCCCCAACCGACTGCGCCACTGGCAGACTTTATTGAGTGGAAGCTGCCCACCCAATATTGACGGGGTGGTGGGCCTGAGTGTCATCCTTTTGCTGATATCTCCCCATCCCCCCCTTGCAGGCACAGTGAACTAGGCAGTCGCCTAGGGTGCCAAGTTATATGGGACACCAGATTCGAGGAAAAAAATCAAATAAAAAAAATGAAAAAGATGAAAAAAATACAAATAAAATAACAAAAAGATGTCATTATTTCAATTCCTGTGAGTGTACGGAGGGAATATGAATTATAATTAATTTCTCTACATTTCTGAGAATTTATTAATATGTCAAATCTTTTATTTACTGCAAAAATAAATATTTTGGCAAAAAAAATGTCAATTTGCAATGTAGGGTCCAGATGACCCACTCCGCAACTTTGATAAGTAATAACTCAGCCACAGTGAAACACATCTGCCACCAGCAAGAGCTGCAATGCTAGTGACACCTAACTTGAATATACATCAAGGTCACATAGCCAGAAATTCATGTAGCGCGGAGATATTACAAGTTGATACATGTCAATGGTCATTTTAACACGTCACAGTTAGATGGTTTAGAATTGAGCCAATACTGTGGAAAATTGTGTTTCTTCGTGCCAAAGGATAAAAAATAACGTCTTTCAGCATTATAAATCCAAAATGTGAGTATCTTTAAGCATTATTAAACCTTAGCATTATTATTGTGCTGTATAATTATGAACTTTTCTTTGTTATAGCTGGTTCACATGTAATAAATAAGGTCCATAAAAGAAAAGTAACAGCATTAATGCTTAATAGACTACAAAAGTGATGATGTCACACTCCAAGCGGGTAACCGTGAGGAAAGGGATTAGTTTCCAAACAACCAGTGTCAGCTTATAACGTTGAAAAAGATCATTTTGTTTCCGTGTAAACACTGTAACTAACTGTTATAATAGGTAAGGGAGTGTATGTTACTAATCATTGAACCTTTAAGCAGTGAAAAGACGTATTAGGATGGCTGCAATGTGGTTTACGTCACCAACCATGTGGTGTGCCAGCCATCGTTAATGCTATAATGCTTGCAGTAGGGAGCACAGTACATAATATTCAAATGTCCCATGGCAGAAAAAGAAAACCCTCAGGAGCTGAGTATCGTAAAAGAAAGGCTGAGAAGAAAAAGGACCAAGCAAAACAGCAGGGATCCTTCCTGAAATATCTTCTCTTTAATCCAAATAAAGATGGAAGCAGTTCACAGCATTCAGATGAAGGAATTTTACTTGGAGAGGAGGTTAGCTCACATCCTCATGGAAACAGTTTGGAACATCAAGATGAAGGTATATTACTTCAAGATGAGGGTAGCTCACATCCACAAAAAAGAAGTTTGAAAACTCAAGATGATGGAAATTTACTTCTAGATGAAGGCAGCTCACAGCATCAGACTGATATGGAAGTGGAGAAAATTTATTCACCTTCAGAGACATATGCAGAAATTGAAGTAAATGAAGTAGAAGGAAGAAAGGATGAGGAAGTTACAAACAAGTTACAGTATGGGGACCCAGCTTCATGGCCTAGATGTGATGACAGTGAGCAGCAAATCCTTGTGGAACATGGACCCGAACAATTTCAAGAATTTCCCTTCCCTAAGGATGGAAATAAAAGAAAATTCTCTGCTCAGTATTACAAGAGAAAACTCATTAATGGGGAAGAAATTCATCAAAACTGGTTACAATATTCAGTGTCGAAAGACTCTGTGTTTTGCTTTTGCTGCAAGTTGTTTAGAAATCAAGCAATTGGTACATCACTTACTGAAAATGGTTCGAAGGTCTGGAAAAACATATTTTTTGTTTCAATTCTCTCTTCACATGAAAGAAGGCCAGTCAGCCTCACCTCAGTCCCTGGAAAAATCATGGAGCAGGTCCTCAAAGAATCAATCCTGAAGCACTTAGAGGAGAGGAAAGTGATCAGGAACAGTCAGCATGGATTCACCAAGGGAAGGTCATGCCTGACTAATCTAATCGCCTTTTATGATGAGATTACTGGTTCTGTGGATGAAGGGAAAGCAGTGGATGTATTGTTTCTTGACTTTAGCAAAGCTTTTGACACGGTCTCCCACAGCATTCTTGTCAGCAAGTTAAGGAAGTATGGGCTGGATGAATGCACTATAAGGTGGGTAGAAAGCTGGCTAGATTGTCGGGCTCAACGGGTAGTGATCAATGGCTCCATGTCTAGTTGGCAGCCGGTGTCAAGTGGAGTGCCCCAGGGGTCGGTCCTGGGGCCGGTTTTGTTCAATATCTTCATAAATGATCTGGAGGATGGTGTGGATTGCACTCTCAGCAAATTTGCGGATGATACTAAATTGGGAGGAGTGGTAGATACGCTGGAGGGGAGGGATAGGATACAGAAGGACCTAGACAAATTGGAGGATTGGGCCAAAAGAAATCTGATGAGGTTCAATAAGGATAAGTGCAGGGTCCTGCACTTAGGACGGAAGAACCCAATGCACCGCTACAGACTAGGGACCGAATGGCTAGGCAGCAGTTCTGCGGAAAAGGACCTAGGGGTGACAGTGGACGAGAAGCTGGATATGAGTCAGCAGTGTGCCCTTGTTGCCAAGAAGGCCAATGGCATTTTGGGATGTATAAGTAGGGGCATAGCGAGCAGATCGAGGGACGTGATCGTTCCCCTCTATTCGACACTGGTGAGGCCTCATCTGGAGTACTGTGTCCAGTTTTGGGCCCCACACTACAAGAAGGATGTGGATAAATTGGAAAGAGTCCAGCGAAGGGCAACAAAAATGATTAGGGGTCTAGAGCACATGACTTATGAGGAGAGGCTGAGGGAGCTGGGATTGTTTAGTCTGCAGAAGAGAAGAATGAGGGGGGATTTGATAGCTGCTTTCAACTACCTGAAAGGGGGTTCCAAAGAGGATGGCTCTAGACTGTTCTCAATGGTAGCAGATGACAGAACGAGGAGTAATGGTCTCAAGTTGCAATGGGGGAGGTTTAGATTGGATATTAGGAAAAACTTTTTCACTAAGAGGGTGGTGAAACACTGGAATGCGTTACCTAGGGAGGTGGTAGAATCTCCTTCCTTACAGGTTTTTAAGGTCAGGCTTGACATAGCCCTGGCTGGGATGATTTAACTGGGACTTGGTCCTGCTTTGAGCAGGGGGTTGGACTAGATGACCTTCTGGGGTCCCTTCCAACCCTGATATTCTATGATTCTATGATTCTATGATTCTATGAAGTACAGAATATTTGGAGTGTTTTCAAAATTGGAAAGTACTTGAATTATGATTGAAAAAAAGGAAAAACTATCGATGAAGAAAATTTACGTGTGATCAAGGAAAAAAGAAGAATATTGGCAACAAATATTAGAGTCTCTGATTGCTTTAGTGAGAATTCTCGCTGGGCAAAATTTAGCATTCCACGGCCACAGTAGAAATTAAAAATTATACACTCCAGGTAATGGAAACTTTTAAAAATTTGTTGAATACCTAGCTTTGTTTGATCCAGTCACGAAGGAGCATCTACATAAAATAACTGATCATGAAACACAGGTTCATTACTTAGGAAAAAATATGCAGAATGAATTGATTCAAATCCTAGCAAATGCCATTAAAAAGAAAATTGCAGAAACTTCCCATTCTGCAAAATACTTTTCAATAATACTGGACTGTACACCAGATGTGAGTCATGTTGAACAAATGATGGTGATCATTTGTTTTGTGGATATGGAAAAGTCTGCAGATGAAGATAATGTTGAAGTGCTCATAAAGGAACACTTTTTGGGTTTCGTACCACTGAAGGAGACGACTGGAGCATTTATGATTGAAACTATTCTACAAGAGCTTGAAACAATGTCATTATCTGTTGAAAACTTACATGGCCACAGCTATGATAATGGGAGTAATATAAAGGGTAAAGACAATGGTGTGCAAAGAAGAATGATGGAAATCAATCCTAGGGCCTTTTTTGTTCCTTGCAGTGCGAATTCTCTGAATTTGGTTGTCAATGATGCTGCTAGATGCTGTTTGGAGGCAAGCAGTTTCTTTGCCCTGGTGCAATGTGTTTATGTGTTTTTCTCAGGCTCAACACACTGTTGGGAGATTCTGACTCGCCATGTGAATTCTCTAACTGTAAAACCACTTAGTCAGACAAGATGGGAGAGTCACATTGATGCTTTGAAGCCTCTTCACTATGAACTTGGAAACATTTATGATGCCCTAATTGAAATTTCTGATGATATTACCTTTACTGGATCATCTGGCAATACGGCACGTTCAGATGTGGAAGCTCTTGCAAATGGCCTTTCCAAGTTCAAATTTGTGACTTCACTCATTTTGTGGTATAATATCCTTTTCGAGATTAACCTCACTAGTAAGCAGCTTCAGGAAAAGAACTTGAACATACATTCTGCTATCCAAAAACTGCAGCAAACTAAAAATATTATGGAGGAATTCAGAAGTGATGAAGGGGTTGAAAGAAAACTGGTAGATTCTCTCGAGCTTGCTGAAGAAATAGACTTTCTGACAGAATTTGAACCAGAGCCAGTTCGCATTCAGCAAAAGCAACAGCAGTTTTCATATGAAGCATGAGACACCCATTCAGAACCCAAAACAAAGGTTCAAAGTGAATTTCTACTTCGCAGTCCTCGACTCTGCTATTCACTTGATTGACAAAAGATTTCAACAGATGCAGCAGCTAGAGTCAGTATTTGGCTTTCTATTTGATATCCACAGCTTGCAAAAGAAAACAGCAAAACAGATAAGAGAATTTTGTATAAAACTGGAGTCGGCATTGACTCATGAAAATTCAAAAGACATTGATGCTGCAGATTTGTTTAGTGAGCTTCAGGCTTTTTCAAGACAACTTAAACATTCCACTCCTGAAGAAGTACTGAAGTTTATGAAAATAAACACAGACAGTTTTCCAAACATTTTTATAACTCTAAGCATTCTTTTAACTTTGCCAGCTTCCGTAGCTAGTGGGGAACGTAGCTTCTCAAAGTTAAAATTGATAAAAACGTATCTGCATTCAACAATGGTGCAAGAGAGACTTGTTGGACTTGCCACAATGTCAACAGAACATGAAAACTGGATCTAAAAGAACTAGTGACTGAATTTTCAAAATTTAAAGCAAGAAAAGTCATGTTTTAAGAGCACAGAGTGTTTTTTATTCAGAGTGTTTTGTAAATACAGGTTAAAGTTCACTGAAGAGTTTTCTTATTTCTTTCTATATTGGAAGTGGTAGTAATGGCAGTTAAAGCAGGATAGCGTAATGGACGATTTTGGATTTGTAATAATAAAAATTATAATTAACATTTTTAATGCATTTTTATTTGAAATTGGACTGAAATATCATCTAACTGTTGTGTACAAATCTATTCTGAAAATTGTGTCTCTATTTTATGTGATCTCAGAAACATTGGTTGGACAGATGGACAGACGGACAAACCGAATAATTAAGCCTCCGTTTAAAAAAAAAGCTTAAAAAGCATTAAAAGGAAAAAAGGGGTCAAATGTTTCCCAGCTTACCAAAAACCTCAGCCTAGATCTGCTCTTGAGGTTTGGTGGGCATCAATTGCATGGTTCGCCTAGGGCGCCAGTTGCTGGCAGCTAGTCTAGGACCGCCCCTGCAAATCATATTGACATTCAGTGGAAGTTGGGTCCCTGGGCTCCTTTTGAAGATCACAGCTCACATGGTCAGACCATGAGGCTGTATCTTACAAAAGAGCCACTGCCGATGAACTGAGCCATAATGGAGTCAGTCTCTGAGCCATCTAATGCAGACTCTAGTCAGGATCCATACCACTTGCCCATATCTTCAGTGACTTCTTCTACCTTCAGTGGATTGGCCAGCAATGTGTTTGGGAGTGTCCTAGCATGATGGATGGTGGCAGTCATAGCAAGGCTTTGAAGATGCAGGACAAGGTTACAGCAATATCTTGGCATAAATCCACAGCCAAGCCAAGTTTGTCATCACTGTGCATGTGCAACACACTTAGTGCAGCAGGGCCACAGAGGGGGATGAGTCTGCTACAGCCTTGGCTAGTGGAAGTAGATCTTAGTTCAGACAGAAGCTCATGCTGTGATTTCCAGGGTATGATGGGTTTGACCCCTTGGGAAGTCACCTGATGTGCTGAGATACCACTGAGCCTACTTGTTCTGCCAGCATGGGCCCCCTTTTACCTGTCTTGCTGAACCAGGCTCTTAAAACCTCCTCTAACACACACACAGGCATGGCCACACCCAGCTGCAGATCAGCTCTGTGAAGACTCAGCTTAAGGGACTTGCTCCAGCACTCAGATGTCCACCTCCCTTGGAGTACAGACCCAAAGATATATTATATTCACCTCTTCCCTCAATGTGGAAGAGAGTATGCACAATTTCTCACCCCCAACCCCAGTTAGAAATCACATAAATTGGGTTGTATTATGAACCAGAAATAAATTTATTAACTATAACAGGTGTATTTTAAGTAGTTAAGGAGGTAGCACACAAAACAAGGCTGATTACTAAGAAAATCATAGAAGATTAGGGTTGGAAGAGACCTCAGGAGGTCATCTAGTCCAACCCCCTGCTCAAAGCAGGACCAACACCAAATAAATCCTCCCAGCCAGGGCTTTGTCAAGCTGGGCCTTAAAAACCTCTAAGGATGGAGATGCCACCACCTCCCTAGGTAACCCACGCCATAAAATAAAATAAAACAGAGCATGCATACTAAGCTTAATACATTAAAGAAACTGGTTACATGTGAGTTCTCACCCTAAATGTGGTTCTAATAATCTTCTTCACATGCCAGACACCATTCCAGCCTGGGTCCAGTTCTTTCCCCCAGTGCCCTAGTGGGGAGCCAGCTATGGTCACTCAATTAGGGTGAACTGGAAAGAATGGGGTAGACAATCCCCATAAAGCTGGTGGATATTCCAATACTTAGATTTACCAAGACAGCATAAAACAGCTTCTTTATTACCTTACTGGTTACTCAGAAATCCAAACAACACAGTTCCCTTAAAGTGATGCAGCCTCAGGCCTCCATCTAGGTACCCATGTCAAATAAGATGAAAATTTCTGTAAATCTTATTTCATCATATAAAAGAAAAGGTTCTACCAATCCCAAAGAATCGGACACATTACCTCCCAGGTTATTGAATATTCCATATCTTACCCAAATATACGCTACAGCCAATTCTTATTAACTAAACTAAACTTTATTAAAAAACCAAAAGAGAGAGAGTATGGTTAAAAGATCAATATACATACAGTCCTGCTTTGAGCAGAGGGTTGGACTAGATGACCTCCTGAGGTCCCTTCCAACCCTGATATTCTATGATTCTCTATGATTCAGACTTGAGTTCAGTTCATTTAGGTGCAGATTCATAGCAGATATGGTGAGCTTTGTAGTTGCAAAGAGTTCTTTTAGAAATAGTTCATAGGTTATAGTCCAATGTCCAAATATCATATTCAGGGCATACCAACATAATTGGGACCTCAGTCTTGTGACTCAAACTTCCTCTGATGAAGCCTAAGCAGATCTGAGATGACAGAATCAGGACCCAAGGGTCTTTTTAAGCAGTGTCCTAGCATCCACTTGACCACACAGTCCTGATTAAATAATAGGCTTTTGATGTAACCCTTTGCTTTCTAAACACCGCTAGTAATTAGTTACAAAAATTAACATAGGACAAAAAGAAAAGGAGTACTTGTGGCACCTTAGAGACTAACCAATTTATTTGAGCATGAGCTTTCGTGAGCTACAGCTCACTTCATCGGATGAAGTGAGCTGTAGCTCACGAAAGCTCATGCTCAAATAAATTGGTTAGTCTCTAAGGTGCCACAAGTACTCCTTTTCTTTTTGTGAATACAGACTAACACGGCTCTTACTCTGAAACCTAACATAGGACAATTTATCCATTAGGCAGTCGATTACAAACTTCAAAGAGACATATAGGCAATGACATTATTTTACCCAAGAGTCATCCAAATGTTAATATTCCCTTTTGATCTCTGAATCAATAGTTAGTGACAGACAAGAACTGTCTGTTTACGGGTAGCATCTAAGATACATACAATTAGTATTATTTCTAACAATATAGGTTTGCGTTTCAGAGTTCTAGCCTATTTAGCATGAATGGCCCTAATTATAATTCACATACCTTTCCAACATGACTTTAAAGGTGGGCTTTGGGTCTTCCAGCCCGCAAGCTGTTTAACCTTTTCTAGCCATGCGTCACACCCCCTGTTCAGTCTTAGTTGTTCCAGCAGTCATGTTGGGTAGGGTAGCAGGAGAGAACTCAAGGCCAGGATTACCTCACTCCCCACCCTTAAGTAGGATTTGCATAAGGCGGGAAGTCCTTTGTTTCCTAGTTTGACACACACACACCCCAGCTTCTCATGGAAATGTACAGAATTCAAAATGGATTCCAGTATCATGTGACATGGTCACATGCCTCTGTAGGGCCCCTGTAGCCATTCTTCACAGGCTGACTCATATGTTCACAGGAAGACTAAGCTCTTTTACAGTCCATTGTCTCTTGTTGATGGGCCAACAGCACTGTCAGGTTTTTTCATTGTTGTACCTGAAGTGTTAGCAGGGGGTGTCACCCAAAGTAACATACTTGAAATAAAAAGAAAAGGAGGACTTGTGGCACCTTAGAGACTAACAAATTTATTAGAGCACAAGCTTTCGTGAGCTACATCTCACTTCATCGGATGCATACAGTGGAAAATATAGTGGGGAGATTTTATATACACAGAGAACATGAAACAATGGGTGTTACCAAACAGACTGCAACGAGAGTGATCAGGAAAGGTGAGCTATTACCAGCAAGAGAGCGGGGAGATGGTGGGGGAAAAGGGTTTGTAATCCAACCCCTCAGACAGAGATAAACACCTACAAGATCTCTATCAAGCGTTCTTACAATACTCACCTGCTGAAGAGAAGAAACAGATTGACAGAGCCAGAAGAGTACCCAGAAGTTACCTACTACAGGACAGTATGAAAATAACAGAATGCCACTAGCCATTACCTTCAGCTCCCAACTAAAACCTCTCCATCGCATCATCAAGGATCTACAACCTATCCTGAAGGATGACCCATCACTCTCACAGATCTTGAGAGACAGGCCAGTCCTTGCTTATAGACAGCCCCCCAACCTGAAGCAAATACTCACCAGCAACCACACAACAAAAACACTAACCCAGGAACCTATCCTTGCAACAAAGCCCGTTGCCAACTGTGTCCACATATCTATTCAGGGGACACCATCATAGGGCCTAATCACATCAGCCACACTATCAGAGGCTCATTCACCTGCGCATCTACCAATGTGATATATGCCGTCATGTGCCAGCAATGCCCCTCTGCCATGTACATTGGCCAAACTGGACAGTCTCTACATAAAAGAATAAATGGACACAAATCAGATGTCAAGAATTATAACATTCAAAAACCAGTCGGAGAACACTTCAATCTCTTTGGTTACTCGATTACAGACCTAAAAGTGGCAATTCTTCAACAAAAAACCTTCAAAAACAGACTCCAATGAGAGACTGCTGAATTGGAATTAATTTGCAAACTAGATACAATTAACTTAGGCTTGAATAAAGTCTGGGAGTGGATGTGTCATTACACAAAGTAAAACTATTTCCCCTTGTTTATTTCCCCTCCTACTGTTCTTGTAAAGTGCTGGAAATGGCCTACCTTGATTATCACTACAAAAGGTCCTCTTCCCCTTCCCCCCCCAGCTCTCCTGCTGGTAATAGCTCACCTTTCCTGATCACTCTTCTTACAGTCTGTATGGTAACACCCATTGTTTCATGTTCTCTGTGTGTATAAAATGTCCCCACTATATTTTCCACTGTATGCATCCGATGAAGTGAGCTGTAGCTCACGAAATCTTATGCTCAAATAAATTTGTTAGTCTCTAAGGTGCCACAAGTACTCCTTTTCTTTTTACAGATACAGACTAACACGGCTGCTACTCTGATAGTTGAAATATGGATACATAGTCAATATTCCTAATTTCAGATACAGAAATGATACATGCATACAAATAGGATAATCACATTCAGTAAATCATAACCTTTCCAATGATATCTCATATGCCATCTTGCATAAAGTATATCTGTTATGTCATATTCATATCGTAAGAATATTTTAATAAAGAATATGGAATGACATGTCAGACCTCCCTTCTGAGGTTACTGCCAGAGGGTTGGTCACTGACCAATGCGGAGGCAGTATGCCTAAAATCCCTTTTTGTGGTTATACAACCTCCAATTACCAAAAACTGTAATGTAATTCATAGGTGTTTTTGCAAAGTTCTGGGTTTCTGTTCCCAGGTTGCCAGAAAACATTGTGGTGCGTAGCATTGTGTACATAATGCATAATGTCAGATGTTAAAGTGTAGGAGTCTTGGCATTTAGCCACCAATGCCATGAAGCAGTGAACCTCAGTTTCCCCTTCCACGCACCAGTCTAGATTGGTTATGCTTTCTCTTCTCTGCCCAGCTTTAAGCCTGTCTACAGATACTAGCTGAGAAGCAGTACTCTTATAGGACTTTCTTGTTACCACTCCCAGTCTGTACCAAAGGTTTTTCCAAAAATCATGCATTTTACATATTTTTATAGTATTTACCACCCGTGTCCAATTCTTTGTTTTAACCCACACAGTGTGTAGTAAGAGACATAAAATTGCCAGCAAATTCATGACAGGGAGGCGCTTCCAAGTATGATTATCATAACATGCCTTCTATCTAAACAGTTCAGTTTGTTTAGAATTTACTGTATTTCTCACCCCCACAGTAAAGGTTCTTACTTCAGGTATGTCTTTGGGGTTTTGGCAAGGAAAGGGTGTAAGAAGACCTCCTATGTTTCTGGCCCACCCCCTGCTGTGTAGCATTTCCTCTCCAGTGTTAAGCCCATATAAAGGATCCACCTCCTCTCCTGAGATTCCTTTGTGTTCATCACCCCCATCACTCAATGTCTGATGCTTAGCTGTGGGGAGGGGTTTGCCTGCCCGGGAAGTGGAAGTGGCTGTGTCTGCCCCTTCATCAGGTGGATCATTAGCATGTTCACAGTCACCAAAATGCTTGGAAGAATCCCCCTCCCCTGCCTTAGCATAATAGAATATCAGGGTTGGAAGGGACCACAGGAGGTCATCTAGTCCAACCGCCTGCTCAAAGCAGGACCAATCCCCAACTAAATCATCCCAGCCAGGGCTTTGTCAAGCCTGACCTTAAAAACCTCAAAGGAAGGTGATTCCACCACCCTCCTAGTGAAAAAGTTTTTCCTAATATCCAACCTAAACCTCCCCCACTGCAACTTGAGACCATTACTCCTTGTTCTATCATCTGGTACCACTGAGAACAGTCTAGATCCATCCTCTTGGGAACCCCCTTTCAGGTAGTTGAAAGCAGCTATCAAATCCCCCCTCATTCTTCTCTTCCGCAGACTAAACAATCCTAGTTCCCTCAGCCTCTCCTCATAAGTCATGTGTTCCAGTCCCCTAATCATTTTTGTTGCCCTCCGCTGGACACTTTCCAATTTTTCCACATCCTTCTTGTAGTGTGGGGCCCAAAACTGGACACAGTACTCCAAATGAGGCCTCACCAATGTCGAATAGAGAGGAACAATCACGTCCCTCGATCTGCTGGAAATGCCCCTACTTATACAGCCCAAAATGCCATTAGCCTTCTTGCAACAAGGGCACACTGTTGACTCATGTCCAGCTTCTCGTCCACTGTAACCCCTAGATCCTTTTCTGCAGAACTGCTGCCTTGCCATTCAGTCCCTACTATGTAGCGGTGCATGGGATTCTTCTGTCCTAAGTGCAGGACTCTGCACTTGTCCTTGCTGAACCTCATCAGATTTCTTTTGGCCCAACCCTCTAATTTGTCTAGGTCCCTCTGTATCCTATCCTTAAAGAAACAGAGTTAGTTTTCACAAGTACGGCAAGAAAATTTTTTTGCCAAAGTGGGGCTAGGAGTGGGATACCCTCGGTCACCCCTCTCTCTGTTCCCAAGAGGTCAGCTGTATGGCTGCTCCCCTCAGGGTGGCCAGATACACAGTTCCCCCTTAAAACCTAAGCCACAGGTAAGGTGCCTTGGATTACAGATGCAGATCCAGCAACTTTCTCCTGGGCAAACCCTCCCTTGTAATGAGTGGGGAGACACTCCTGTACTCCCCTCACATTCCTTCTTAATTTCTTTCTCGGGGCCCTCATCAGGGTAACCTGTCCCCTGTTCAGCTGTAGGCTTCCAGCTCCCAGCCATGACAGATCCTTCCCTGGTGCAGCAGTTTCTTCACCCCTCCTGCAGCAGTTTCTCAGATCCCATCTTCCCCCTCTAGGGCAGTGGTTCTCAAAGCCGGTCCGCCGCTTGTTCAGGGAAAGCTCCTGGCGGGCCGGACCGGTTTGTTTACCTGCCGCGTCCACAGGTTCGGCCGATCACGGCTCCCAGTGGCTGCGGTTTGCCGCTCCAGGCCAATGGGGGCTGCGGGAAGGTTTACCTGCCACGTCCGCGGATTCGGCCGATCGTGGCTACCATTGGCCGCGGTTCACCGCTCCAAGCCAATGGGGGCTGCAGGAAGCAGCACAGGCCAAGGGACATGCTGGCCGCCCTTCCCGCAGCCCCCATTGGCCTGGAGTGGCGAACCACAGCCACTGGGAGCCACGATCGGCCGAACCTGCGGACGTGGCATGTAAACAAACCTGTCCGGCCCGCCAGGGGCTTTCCCTGAACAAGCAGTGGACCGGCTTTGAGAACCACTGCTCTAGGGCACATCTCCCTATGCATCCTAGAACAGGATTTGTCCCTTACTTAGCTGCAACTTCCTGGCAGCCAGCAACCTGGACAGTCTCCCTAACCATAGGCGGCGAGTTCTATGGGCCCATGGTGCCCGGGCACCAGGAATATTCCTGTCCCAGGGGCCCAGCTCCAGCAAAGTTTCCCACCTCCCCCCTACACACACACTCCCCCCGCGCTTCCCCCGGCCCCACCTGCCGCCCCCAGGAGATTTAAAACAGCCCGGGGGCTCCCACTGCCACCCAGCAGCGCAGCAGGGCTGAGCGGCTTCCTGCGCCCTCGTTCCACGTGGCTGCTGGCAGGTCCTTGCAGCCCGTGTGAGGGGGTTGTGCCGCTGTGTGCTGCCCCCGCCCCAAATACCCCTGCGGCCAATGGGAAGCTGCAGGGGCGGTGCCTGGAGACAGCAGCTTGAGGAGACCCTCCCCCCCCCCCCGCCAGGCCTGCCCGGCCTCGGAGCCGCTGCATCCCCACCCCTTCGTGCACCCCAATCACCTGAACCCCAGACTCCCTCCCCCACCCAAACTCCCTCCCAGTGCCTTAGGCTGGTGTGTGTGTGGGGATTCTGGGTGTTCTGGGCACCATCAAAATTTCTACAAACCTCCCGCCCCTGTTACCATCAGGCAAACCATTCCCCAGAGAGAACAGCCACCAGACAGGAGCTTTCTACCCACCCCCACCCCTTGTGGCAAATTGCTTTGCATTCCTGGAGAGGAATTAAAGAAACACTCTCCCATTTCCACAGAAATTTCTGCACCAATATCTCTCCATGCAGGGAGTTCCTTGCCCTGCACTCTGGCAGCCTTCATGTGCTTACTGGCTGGCTGTGTAGTGGCAACCTTTACAAATTCTGTGTGATAAGTGACAACTGCCTGAGGTGTCTCTGAGCTCTGAGTAGCAGCTTTCAGAGACACCTCAGGCAGTTGCCACTTATCACACAGGATTTGTAGAGGTTGCCACTACACAGCCAGGGAGTAAGCACATGCCAAGCCAGATGGCAGAGGTTTTGTCAGTAGGGGGTCACAAAATCATTGCAATAATAAGCAAATGATTGTTCAATCCATAGAACAATGTACATAGTAGAGGATGAGTGAGGCAAAATCCTTTCTCTGGCTTGGAAATTACTGAATATTTTGGGCCTAAGAATGGATAGTTTACAGGGAGAATTTCCAGAAAATAAATCAGGGAAAATGGCCCTTGAGGCTGTTGGAGGATATGGCACAGAGGAGGTTAAGGTCTTATTTATGATCAGATGGTAAGTATTTCTATTGAGATGCAGATAAAAGTAATAACGTGTCTTCCATTTAGGCTAGCACACAAATGAAGTTTAAAATGCATTACCCTGCTGAAAGCACTTACCAGCCATGGCTGAGAAGTACAAATGAGTTATCTGGAGACACGTCTTGCAATAATGGTTTTCAAAGAGAGGACTCTCTAAATGCCATGTCTATATGCAAGTAAAACTACCGTATGCCAGGTTATAAACTTAATGTATAGAACTCATTAACCAGAGGCCTTTTAAAGAGGAACGAATGAACGTTGTTATCTGTATGTGCCTGAAAAAACAACCAGAGGCCAGAATAGATCAGGTTATGTACGCCACAAATCAAATGGGCCTGAAACTGGTAATATTGTATCTTGTTAACAAGGGTTGCTTATTTCTCGTGAACTGGCCACAAGGATGACATTTAAGTGATCCTTGCCAAATTTAACCCTGTGCGGCTACAGGGGTGCGTGCCTCAGACATGTTGACAGATGCAGGGGTGTGTATGGAGATGGGTAGATAGAGCTGTGTCTGCAGATGGACAGACTGACTGGGATGTTTCAGAAGACATGTATGTGAAAGTAAGAAAACTCAGGTAGGTAACCATATCCGATGAAGTGGGTTTTAGCTCATGAAAGCTTATGCCCAAATAAATGTGTTAGTCTCTAAGGTGCCACAAGTACTCCTCGTTTTTTTTGCTGATACAGACTAACACAGCTGCCACTCTGAAACCTGCCAGCATGAGGACAGAATTTCATTGCTGAATCAGGAACCATGGGAGCCAGAGCATGAGTTCACACCTATACATTTTTCCCAGGGCACATCCCCCAGCTATTCCAATGCCCCCACCCCTTGCCCCTGCCCAAGCTCTCATAATGAACCACACTCCTGGGGAGAAATCCTGGCCTACTGACTGCAGAGGGACTGGGAACTCACCCTGACCTGCAGCAGCCGCTTCCATGACACCCCACACAAGCTCTGTTGGTGAGCCACAATCCTGACCTGTAACACCTTCTGTTATTCCAGTTCTGCACCCTAACCCCCCTCCCCACAAGGGCACACACACACTCTGCAGACTGAACCAGCTGCACCCCTGTTATACCAGTCCTGGGTCCCACACATCTCTGCCAATGCACCTCAGTCCTAACCTGCAGCCCCTGCTATTCCTGTTCTGAACTCAACACAACTCTTCGCATGTACCTCCCATGTAGTCTCTGGAGACAGCTGAGAAGAAGGATGATCAAGGGGAGCACCAGCCAGAGACTTGGGAGCCCCAACTTCTATTCCCTGCTGGGCCATGTGACCTCGAGCAACTCATTTAGTCTTTCTCTGCCTCAGTCCCCCATCTGCATAATGGGGATGATAGCTCTGGTGCTGTGGGCATAAATACATTATAGGTTGTGAGATGCTTGGATACCACAGTGATGGGGACCAAAGATGTACCTGAGATTCATCAGGGTCATCCCCTTTTGCCAATGCCAAGGGCAGGTAGGGTCGAGGTTATGAGCAGATTCCATCCATGTCTATTTTGAGCCACGATGTGAGCCTGTTGGGGGTTTGACTGGATGGTAGGACTGTCTCCTTGAACATGCACAGCCTCTTTTCCCTACAGAACAACTTTAGGCAGTCAGGATGGGGGTCATTCCAGCAACATGCCCAAACCATTGTAGTTGGTGCCTGTTGGTGATTGTTGTCACACACTGCATTTTCACTCTTCAGATTAGATGGCACAGGTGAAATCTTGGCTCCAAAGTCAATGGAGGGGCGAGTTATATTCCCTTGTGGTGCCCAGGCTCCAGCAATATTCCGGGCTGGGGGCCCTGCTCCACCAATGTTTGGAGCTGGGTCTCTCTCCTGGCCCTGCCTGGAGCGGCCCCTGGTTCGGAGTGTCCGCCCTGGCCCCCGCCTGACCCCCCCCAACCCGCCTGAGTGAAAGCAGCGCAGTGCAGCTCTCGGGCAGCAGGCTGAGGCAGTTGCTACTACTACTGCACCTCAGGAGGGGGAGGAGGCACACAAGTGCTTGGCACTTGACACCGAGGGGGCTTCCAGGGGGAGACATCTGGGGTGGACCTCCTTGACTCACCTGAGCAGCTGCTGGGGCTTCGGTGAGTGTTTGACCCTGTGAGCCACACCCCCCACTCACCCCCAGCCACCACTCCTACAAACACTGGACAAGGGGCAGCCCCAGCCCCCAGCCCCAGTGAGGCTATGGCGAGGGGGAGCAGGGGAGGAAGGAAGTCACATGTGATGGCAGTCCCCTCCCCCCAGCACCCACCACCCCCTCCCAGAGCCCACACCCCCTCTCCGGCCCCCAGCCTCCCTCCCAGAGCCTGCACCCCCAGCCTAGAGCCTGCACTCAAATTCTGTCCCAGAGCCTTCACCCCTCACCCCCTCCTGCACCCCCAGGCCCTGTCCCAGCCCAGAGCCTGTAGCCAGCACCCAAACTACGTCCCAGAGCCTGCACCCCCACCCCCTTCCCACACACCCCCACCTGCACCCAAACTCCCTCCCAGAGCCTGTACCCAAACTCCCTCCTACACCCCCACCCCTTACCCCAGCCCAGAGCCTACAACCAAACTCCATTCCAGGGCCTGCATCCCCTCCCTCCGGCCCCCTCCCTCCCCTCCCAGAGCCTGCACCCCTCCACCGATCCTGCACCCCCACCCTGTGCCCTAGCCCGGAGCCTGCACCCAGCACCCAAACTCCATCCCAGAGCCTGCACCCCAGACTCCATCCCAGAGCCCAACCTCTCAACCGTCCTACACCCCAATTCCTTGCCCCAACCCAGGGCCTGCACCCCAGACCTCCTCCACCAACCCAAACTCCCTCACAGAGCCGTAGGCAGGTGGGGGCGGAGTTCAGGGGTGGGCTCTGAGCATTCTGGGCACCACCGAAATTTCTACAAACCTGCTGTCCCTGCTATTCACTTTGAATGGAGCCAGAATTTGACTTCTACTTGGGATGTCAGATTAGAGTGAGACCCATCAAACTTATTGCATTTGTCACCTAGACCTAACATTTGAACCCAGGGTTCCATCAAGGAAGCAATAACGTGCCTCAAACTCATCCCACCGAAGGTCTCTGGGCTTGATGTTCCACAGCTACTTTTGTTCTCCCCTGTGGCTGGAGAGAGATGTTGGAAAAGGCTGGCAGCTCCATGCCTTTTCCCCAGGACATATAATTTGTTTTTGCATGTTTATATGAGATTTCAAAGGGGAACACAAATACATTATGGGGGGAGGGAGGAAAGAATAATAGCAGAAGTGCTGACATTGAAAAGAAAGCTATTTTTTCTCTGAGTAATTCTCTATGAAATTGTTTGGCAGAAGCATATCTTGAAAATTAAATGGATCAGAAGGAAAAGGAGAAAATTCATTTTGATTATTTTCTTTTAATCTTAATTTCTTTTCTTCTTGTCTGGGAAGAGAAAAGCTTTTTGACTGGTGAGAACAGAGGTCATTTCTATACTGAGGAGGGAGGAATCCTAGCAACAGAGTGAAGAGGTTAGAAGCACACTTCATTGGGGGTATACAATAACATCTAGAGCAGATTCCTTTTCTATTAGGGACTGCATCCATGACTCATTCCAGGTGGGTTTAGAAATCTAGTCCAATTTTTCCCCACCCATTGAAGAGCCAGGACAGATCCTCCCAGAAACAAAGATCTCTCTGGGTTGCCATGACCACCTATTCCGGAGCATTTATCAGGTCAGTGATGTGCTCATCTAAAGTAGAGGGGCATGTTCATACCCTTTGTTTGCCAGCTTGAGAAACTGGCTGGGTGAATTTAAAGGTGAACTGTAAAGCAAAACAAAAGACCATAAACCTCCTTGATTGGGAGACAGTCTGGCCCAGTGGAGAGTGCACTCGACTGGGACTCAGCAGACCTGCATCTATTTTCAGTTCTCTTGCTGGTCAACCTTGGGCAAGTCACTTCACTGCTCTGTGCCTCAGTTTCCCAATCCCTAGAATATTTAAGGAACTAGCCAATGCAATCTCTGAACTATTAACGGTTATTTTTGAGAACTCATCGTAGAATATCAGGGTTGGAAGGGACCTCAGGAGGTCATCTAGTCCAACCCCCTAGTCAAAGCAGGACCAATCCCCAATTTTTGCCCCAGATCCCTAAATGGCCCCCTCAAGGATTGAACTCACAACCCTGGGTTGAGCAGGCCAATGCTCAAACCACTGAGATATCCCTCCTGCAAGGGTGGGTGAGGTCCCAGAGCACTGGAGAAGGGCAAACGTTAATACCTATCTTGAAAAAAGAGGTCTCAGGGAATTATAGACCAGTCACCCTAATGTCAATACACAGAAAGATACTGGAACAAATTATTAAACAGTCAGTTTGTTCAAACCTAGAGGATAATAAAGTGTTAGGTAAAAGCCAGCATTCACTTGTTAAGAACAAATCTTGGCAAACCAGCCTAATTTCCTTCTTTGACAGAGTAATTGGTCTAGTGGATGTGGGGAAGCAGTAGATGTGATATATCTCATTTTCAGAAGGCTTTTGACAGAGTCCTACATGACATTCTTATAAGCAAAAAGGGAAATATGGTTTAAGTGGGTGCACAACAGATTGAAGGACTGTACTCAGAGTAGTTAACAGTGGCTCAACGCCAAACTGAGGGGACATCAAGTGGGGTCTGTTCTATTAATTTAGATGGGGTATAGGGGCCAAAGTTGTTAATATCACCCAGTCACTGTCCAACAGTAAAGAATGTTAAACAAGGTGCAGGGTATGGTATACAAAGAACTTCAGCCTGCTTAGTACCATGGCGCGCTCACCATAAACATCCCTTTAATAATCTATTAAAGATACAGAAAAGAAGGAAACACAGTTAAAGCCTTTGAAACATACAAATGAAAACTTTATTTAATGCTTTACAGCATTTTTTGTTCCCTTTCCCTTTAGCTGGAGGAAGTTTTAGGAGGAACCCCCTGTAGTGAGGGGACAGCCGCGGCCAACCCGCCAGAAGCCGGGAACACTAAGGAGCTGTTGGGGCTGCCACTCGCCATTTACCCCAGCGAGACCGACAACAACCCCAGAACCCCAGATCTAGGAGGGTAGGAGGGAGCCCAGGGAAGCCGAATAGGGTTTGGCTGTCAGGGCTGGCTCTAAGTTTTTTGCCACACCAAGCAAAAAAAAATTTGGCTGCCCCCCCCGGGCCTTTTTTTGGCTTTTACACATGTTTGCACTTTGCAGTGTTTTTTGTTTTGTTTTGTTTTTTGACTGTTTAAAATTTTTAAAAAAATGAAAACAGACAATTTGTAGTTAGTGAAATAAAACAAATTTCTTACTAGCGTACTCGTTTACTCACCTGGCCAGCCATGGAGTGAGCTGGGCTGCGTCTGCCTGGGCAGAGCTGGGGCTGCCCCTGCACCGGAGGCCTTGGCATAGGCAGGACATCAGCGCCGACCCCAGGGCTCACATGGTCTGTGCGGGACGGACCAAGTCATGCTGCTGGCGGGGTGCCCAGCCCTGCTGTTGCTGCCGAGTAACCAGAGGGGCCTGGAGCTGCGTGGGAGGCACCGAACTGCTCTGCCTCCTGTCTCTCTTTCCTCTTGAGCACGCCTGGGGACTTGACGCTGCCCTCCGGAGCTGGGCGTCACAGCCCCGTGCCAGCAGGAGCAAGCAGCGGGCTTTGGGGGTGGGGCGAAGGGGGCTGCTCAGTCCCTCCAGCTAGGGCACAATCACCTCCGCTCCCCTGGTGCCAATCCCAGTCTGAAATGGCTGTAGCAGCCCTGCCCATGGCCCCACATCTTGCTATGCAGTGTGGGAGCTGTGGGCAGGGCTGCTACAGCCATTTCAGACTGGCATTGGTGCCATGGGAGCGGAGGTGATTGTGCCCTGGCTGGAGGGACTGGGCAGCACCCCCCAACACTCCCTGCTTGCTCCTGCCAGCACGGGGCTGCAACACCCAGCTCCGGAGGGCAGCGCCAAGCCCTGGGGCGTGCTCGCGGGGAAGGAGACAGGACAGGCTCTAGGCACCAGCAAAGCAAGCATGTGCTTGGTATGGCCGAATGCTGCCCCTGGAAATGTGCGGCGCCAAGCACGTGCTTGCTTTGCTGGTGCCTAGAGCTGGACCTGTTGGCTGTGTTACTGAATACAAGCCGACCAGCGTATTGCGGCTGGATTTCCCAGCTGGCAAGATGACGGACACTCTGTCACTGTTAGGGCCCTAGGTGGGGACTCAGTGGAGCAGGTGGGCCTGCGTTCCCCTACTTCCTGCCACCCCACCATCAGGGGTGGCAGCCTCCCCACCTTTAGGCCACGAGGCCTACATTGGTCTGACGCCCACTGAGCTAGAATGCCAGATGGTTTAGCTGGCTCTCCCATCAGTGAACTAATCTCCCCCTAGACTGCTGGGCTGCTCTGCCTGACAGCAGGCCAGAGCCACCTTACCTGGTTGCTGCCCGCCCTGAGTGAGGGTCCCGGTCTGCTAGACTTACTACTGAGTGGCCTGACTGCAAGCTAGAGGCATTAACTGAGTGCGGCCCCATCCTGATTGAAGGTGCGGGGCCTAGACATGTGCTGCTACCCTGCCTGACTGTGGGCCAGACCCATTAACTGTGTGCTGCCCCACTCTGGCTGAGCGTCGGGGCTACCAGATCCAATTTATACCCAGCCTGGGATTGAAGGCTAGGGTCTATTAACTGGTGGCTAATTCCCTCAGAATGGACTTGCTCTAGGAGCATCGCAGCAAGGGGGTGTGGTCTCCCTCCCTGACAGATGGGGAGAGAACTGCGACCACCTTACCCATGGTGGAGAATGCAGGCAGCGATAGTGCCCTGAGAAAGAGTGGGGACTGCCCTTGTGCTTAGACAACAATCTTCCTGAACACCGCTATGGAACTCGAGCAACTCATGAAGTGGTGGGCCGAAATCCAACAGCAGCGGTAGGCTGCCCAGCTACAGCAATAGCAGCAGGCTGCTCAACTCTAGCAACAGCTATGTCAGCAGCTGGGGACCAACAGCTGCTCCTGGAGCTAGGGACCCTGCAGCAGGATCAGCAGAGGCAATGTTTTCGGCAACTGCCTGCACTGCTACCCCACTCCCACAGCTCTGGAGGAGAGGCGGTGTTGGTGACCCCCATGCTGCCAGAAGATGACCCTGAGGCATTTTTGATTACCTTTGAGATAGAGGGCTTGGCATCTGGGTGGGCCCTGGAACAATGGGCTATGCTCTTAGCCCTGTATTTGACGGGGGATGCCCAGGCCACCTATCAGGGTCTTCCTAATGAGGGGGCCCGCAACTATAGAGCAGTCAAGACTGCCATCTTGGACGCTCTGGACATTACCCCTGAAACATTTCAGTGTAGGTTTTGGGGAAAGACATATCCTCATCATGGCCCAGGGGCTGAAGGATGCCTGCTGGTGGTGGCTCCAACCAATGCAGCAAACAGCCACCGAACTTGCTGAGCAGGTGGTAGTCGAGCAGTTGGCACACATCCTCCTGCCCCAAGGGAGGGCGTGGGTCCTGCGGCACCGACCCACCACCCTGAAGGTCACCGTTGGCCTCAAGGAGGACTTCTTAGCTGCAGAGGCCCCGACGGCACCAGGACCCATTGCCCCAGTGCAGACTCTCCTGACTGCTGGAAAGCCTTACGGGCCTCCAACGGCAACCCACCCAGCCCCGGGCTGTGAAGATAGCCATTGTGATGGAGGCCCACCTCATTCTACTCTGAAGCCCCATGGTACACCTAACAACCATGGCAAGGAACAAAAGACCCCCACCGAGGGAACCTCCTGAGCACCCTCAGAACCCCGAGACCCGCAGAGATCCCGGTGAGATCGGGCCCTGTTTGAGTTGTGGCCACTTTGGACACCTCCAGAGGCAGTGCCCCACCATGGACTGCTCCTTTGGCAAAACCTATGCTGGAGAAACCCATGCCCGATAGCACCTCAACCCCAACATGATGGTCCCTGCTGGACTTGATGGGAGACAGGTGGACACCCTAGTGGACTTCGGTTGTGGCCAGACTATGGTGCAGAGGTGCCTCACCCAGATAATAACCTGATCCACGGCCCAATATGACTTTGCTGCATACACGGTGACATGAAAACCCAAGCACTCAACTATCCCTAACAACTGATGGGATAACCCGGCTGATAACGGTGGGGGTTGCCTCAAGCCTCCCATACCCCATCATCCTTGGACTGGACTAGCTGGAATTCAGGCCAGGTCCTGCACGTGGCAACCCTCCGGGCTGCTCCAGAGCAGCGGGCCCCCAAGGGGAACCCCTTTGAGGATGACAAAGAAGGACCTGAAGGGAGCCCCCTTGGGGACCCTCCAGCCCATCGGGTGGACAGCTTAACAACCCTCAAGATGACAGTCTGTCCCAGCCGGAAGACGAAGAACTCTTGGTTTGTCGGGAGGGGGACTTCAGCCAAGACCAGAGGGAGGACCCCATCTTGAGTAGGCCCTATGAACAGTTGGCTTCTGTCAATGGTGTCGCTACAGACCCACAGCGCACCACCCAATGGCCGCTCTTTGAACTGAACTTTGAGCGCCTCTATAGGATTTCCCAGGACCCTCGTACCTACAAGCCCCAATCCTAGCTGGTTGTACCCTGCTGTCACCGGCGGGCAGTGTTGAGGATGGCCCATGACATTCCGGCTGCGGGCCATTTGGGCCAAGAGAAGACCTTAGCCCGAATCTTGGCCCGCTTCTTCTGCCTGAGGGTACACCAAGACATTAAGAACTTCCGCGCCTCCTGTCCAGATTGTCAACGGGTGGCGCCCCAGGAATCCCAAAGGTCCCCCGGTGCCCTTGCCAGTAAGGGTCAACATGGATCTGCTGGGGCCCCTCAAGAAGAGTGCAGCAGGCTACTGTTACATTCTGGTAGTCATGTACTATGCCACCCGCTTCCCCAGAGCCATCTCCTTACGGTCTGCCAGTGCGCGGAACATCACTATAGAGTTTCTAAAAATCTATGCTCGGGTAGGATTACTGAGTGAAATCCTAACCGACCAGGGAACTAACTTCACCTCCCAGCTGCTCCGTGAAGTCTGCAACCTCCTAGGGATCTGAAAGCTACGAACTTCTGTTTACCACCCTCAGGCAGATGGCCTCATCAAGCAATTCAATAAGACCCTTAATGGGATGATGTGTAAGTTTCCTCCAGAGGAGCTGTGCCATTGCGGCCGACTATTCACACCTTTGCTGCTTGACATTCGGGAGGTACTGCAAGCCTCCACCCAGTTCTTCTCCTTCGAGCTGCTCTTCAGCCACAGGGACTGTTAGACCTGATGTGGGAGACCTAGGAACAGATCCCATCCCCAACCCAGGGGTTCCTTCAATACATCCTGCAACTGCACGAGAACCTGACACAAGCCGGCAACCTAGCAAAGAAAAACATGCGAAGGGCCTGAACCTACAACCGGGGGGCCTGAACACAGACCTTTGAACCCAGGGACTGGGTCCTTGTGTTGCTCCCCTCTGAGGAGTCCAAACTGCTAGCCCGGTGGCAAGGCCCCTCAGAAGTCATCCGCCAAGTTGGCCCCGTTACTTATGAGGTCCACCAGCTGGAGCGATGGAAGAAGTGCCAGGTCTATCATGTAAACCTCTTGAAGGCCTGACATGAGCGGGAGGGTGTGTTATTAACCCCATATCCCCCCAAACCCGAATTAGGACCTCGGATCCCCACTCCAGCAGAAGGGGGAGAACCTATCCTTGGGGAAACCCTCACCCCCTGAGTATCAAAATCAGGCAAGTTGCCTGTTGGAGGCCTTCCCCCAGATGTTCACAGCAATACCAGGACAGACCCTGCTGGCCCAGCATGTCATCTGGACCCCCACAGGAGAGGGAATTAGTGAAAACCCCCGACCCCACCCACGCTACCTGCGAGACACGGTGGAACAAGAGGTACAGGCGGTGCTAGAGCTAGGGGTTATAGAACTGTCATAATGTAAATGGCACAGCCCCATTGTGGCTCCAGACCATGAAAGACCCTAACGCAAGGCTAATGAGGTGGTATCTTACCCTTCAACCGTTTGCATTTACCATGCAATATAGGGCAGGTAAGGAGAATGCAAATGTGGATGGTCTCTCCTGGTTGTGGGAGGGGGACCAAACTAGCCCTGGAGAGTGGGGGCTGGACTTGAGGGAGGGAGTGTAGCGAGGGGGCATGGTCTCCCTCCCTGACAGGTGGGGAAAGAACCGAGACTGCCCCCTGGTGGTGGAACCAGGATACCCGCAGCCATCCCGCCGGAAGCAGAGAGGCAAGATAGGAACCGGAACTACAAAAGGCAGGTCCTCTGGCTCAGTTGAGGCACAGCTGCCAGAGAAGCATGACATATTTCCCCCTCCCCCCCGACTCGCCCGCTGCTGAAGCCTGGACATGACAGAGGTTGCTATAGTGCCAGAAACCCAGAGGGACTGCTGAAGCTGCCAGATACCGGGGACACCAGGGAGATGTTGGGGCTGCCACTTGCTGTTTTCCCCAGTGAGACCAATGACAACCCTGGAACCAGGTACCCCCGGACTTGGAGTGCAGGAAGGAGCCCAGCGAAAGCAAATAGGGTTCGTCTGTGTTACTGACTGCAAGTCAGCAAGTATGTTGCAGACTGATTTTCCCGCTGACCCAGTTGCAGACCACTCTGTCACTGTTAGGGTCCTGGGTGGGGATGCAGTGGAGCAGGTAGGCCTGCGTCCCTCTACCCCCTGACACCCCACTATCAGGGGTGGAAGCCTCCCCACGTTTAGGCCAGGAGGCCTGCATTGGTCTGACGCCTGCCTGAGCTCAGACACCAGATGGGTTAACTGGCTCTCCCATCAGAGAGCTAATCTCCCCTGAGACTGCTGGGCTGCTCTGCCTGATAGCAGGCCAGAACCCCCTTACCCGATTGCTGCCCCACCCTGAATAAGGGCCACAGACAGCTAGACTCACTACTGCTCTGCCTGACCGCAGGCTGGAGCCCTTTACCTGATTGCTGCCACGCCCTGAGTGAGGGCCCCAGGCAGAGAGACTTACTACTGCGTGGCCTGACTGGAAGCCAGAGCCATTAATTGAGGGCGGCCCCATCCTGATTGAAGATTCTGGGCTATAGACTTGCCACTACCCAGCCCGACTGCGGGCCAGACCCATTAACTGTGTGCTGCCGCGCTCTGGCTGAGTGTCGGGGCTACCAGACCCAATTGATACCCAACCTGAACTGAAGACTAGGGTCTATTACCTGGTGGCTAATTCCCCCAGAATGGAATTGCTCTAGGAGCATCGCAGCGAAGGGGCATGGGGAGAGAACTGTGACTGCCTTACACGCCCCTATTCCCCTATCTTAGGTGGTAGCAAAAATAACTGTCCTTTTGGGAGAAAGAGAAAAAATTAGCTGAGATAAGCACTAGCTGCTGTTAAAGTCCAATCCTGTTTCATCCCAGGTGGTGGTTGGGATTCAGCTGGAGCTCATACGGGTGGCCATGTCACCTAGATTCCTTCTCTCTTTAGCTTGGGTTGCTCAGGACAGGTCTCAAAATTAGAATGAAGAAGGTTTGGGGTTCCAGGAAATGGTGGGGTGATAGCCATGATGGAAAAGCTTGCTCCAGTAGTCTCTCTGTCCTGATTCCCCCACTCAAGTCTACCCAAAAGGGAGTGATGGGTAGAATAGCCCATCCCCTTATTTTGTCCACCAATTAGACCTAACATCAGACACACCCCTTTTGGGTCATTAATATCTGATTCCACATCTTGGTGGGTATTGGTGAGTATCTGAGTGTCTATTGTGTGGACAGTTTGTCAGTTTGACTGTGTGCTTGATTGTCTGAAAAGTGTGAATTGGGAGTGCTTTTTTCCAGGTGAGCCTTGAGTGGGCCTGACTGTTATAAAAAGCCAGTCACCTGTGAACCAGCTGAGCAGCAAACAGCGGAGAGGCTAACAGAGGGAGTTTGCCTGGGGAGAACCCACTGAGGCTTTCATCTTGCAGACTTCTCTGAGTAGTTACTACAATGCCTGAGGAAGCTCTTAGAAGGAAGGTAATATGGATGGTGAGCGTTGAGCTGTTGTTACCTGCACAGGATGTGCCATGTTTGTCTTTCTTCCACAGGACAGAAGCGACTTTGTCTCTCCAAAGTGCAAGCTGGTCTCCATATTGGAAGAGAAGGTTCAAGGTCTGGAGAAAAAAGTATCGACCTTGCGTTGCATAAGAGAAACTGAAGATTTCCCGGACAGACGTCAGGATATGCTTCTACAGACACAACATTCTGAAGATTCAGAGCAGGCTGCGCAGTGGGTCAGAAGGACGGTGAAGAAATTTGGCAGCATGTCACCTCCAGAAGAAGAAAGGGGAGCGTCCATGTACCAGATACAGGTAAGCAACCATTTTCATGTTCTCTCCACAGGTACTACCGCAGAGCGTGGACTAGATGATACATCTGAGGGAAGGGAGCAGAAGGAGACTCTACCGATTGGAAGGCATGAGATGCACTGTCCTATGGTTGAGGGTTCCACGACCACCACTCCCAAGAGAAGGAGGCGGGTGGTGGGGTTGGGGAGTCTCTCCTCAGGGGGACTGAGTCATCTATCTGCCACCCTGACCAGGAAAACCGAGAAGTCTGCTGCTTGCCAGGAGCTAGGATTCACGATGTGAGGGAGAGAGTGCCGAGACTCATCAAGCCCTCGGATTGCGACCCCTTCCTGCTTCTCCACGTGGGCACCAATGATACTGCCAAGAATGACCTTGAGCGGATCACTGCAGACTACGTGGCTCTGGGAAGAAGGATAAAGGAGTTTGAGGCGCAAGTGGTGTTCTCGTCCATCCTCCCCGTGGAAGGACAAGGCCTGGGTAGAGACCGTCGAACCATGGAAGTCAACGAATGGCTACGCAGGTGGTGTCGGAGAGAAGGCTTTAGATTCTTTGACCATGGGATGATGTTCCGAGAAGGAAGAGTGCTAGGCAGAGATGGGCTCCACCTAACAAAGAGAGGGAAGAGCATCTTTGCAAGCAGGCTGGCTAACCTAGTGAGGAGGGCTTTAAACTAGGTTCAACGGGGGAAGGAGACTAAAGCCCTGAGGTAAGTGGGGACATGGGATACCGGGAGAAAGCACGAGCAGAAGAGCGCAAGAGGGGAGGGCTCCTGCCTCATACTGAGAAAGAGGGATGATCAGCGAGTTATCTCAAGTGCCCATACACAAATGCAAGAAGCCTGGGAAACAAGCAAGGAGAACTGGAAGTCCTGGCACAGTCAAGGAATTATGATGTGACTGGAATAACAGAGACTTGGTGGGATAACTCACATGACTGGAATACTGTCATGGATGGATATAAACTGTTCAGGAAGGACAGGCAGGGCAGAAAAGGTGGGGGAGTTGCATTGTATGTAAGAGAGCAGCTGCTCAGCTCCAGGTATGAAACTGCAGAAAAACCTGAGAGTCTCTGGATTAAGTTTAGAAGTGTGAGCAACAAGGGTGATGTCGTGGTGGGAGTCTGCTATAGACCACCGGACCAGGGGGATGAGGTGGACGAGGCTTTCTTCTGGCAACTAACGGAAGTTACTAGATCACAGGCCTTGAAGTCTCCAATGAGAACCAATCACCCTGATATCTGCTGGGAGAGCAATACAGCGGTCCACAGATAATCCAAGAAGTTTTGGAATGTGTAAGGGACAATTTCCTGGTGCAAGTGCTGGAGAAACCAACTAGGGGAAGAGCTCTTCTTGACCTGCTGCACACAAAACGGGAAGAATTAGTAGGGGAAGCAAAAGTGGATGGGAACCTGGGAGGCAGTGACCATGAGATGGTCGAGTTCAGGACCTTAAACAAGGCAGAAAGGAGAGCAGCAGAATACAGACCCTGGACTTCAGAAAAGCAGACTTTGACTCCCTCAGGGAACTGATGGGCAGGATCCCCTGGGAGAATAATATAAAGGGGAAAGGAGTCCAGGAGAGCTGGCTGTATTTTAAACAATCCTTATTGTGGTTACAGGAACAAACCATCCTGATGTGTAGGAAAAAATAGTAAATATGGCAGGCGACCAGCTTGGCTTCACAGTGAAATCCTTGCTGATCTTAAACACAAAAAAGAAGCTTACGAGAAGTGGAAGATTGGACAAATGACCAGGGAGGAGTATAAAAATATTGCTCAGGCGTGCAGGAGTGAAATCTGAAAGGCCAAATCACACCTAGAGTTGCAGCTAGCAAGAGATGTTAAGAGTAACAAGAAGGGTTTCTTCAGGTATGTTAGCAACAAAAAGAAAATCAAGGAAAGTGTGGGCCCCTTACTGAATGAGGGAGGCAACCTAGTGACAGAGGAAGTGGAAAAAGCTAATGTACTCAGTGCTTTTTTTGCCTCTGTCTTCAGAAACAAGGTCAGCTCCCAGACTACTGCACTGGGCAGCACAGCATGGGGAAGAGGTGACCAACCCTCTGTGGAGAAAGAAGTGGTTCAGGACTATTTAGAAAAGCTGGACGAGCACAAGTCCATGGGGCCAGATGCACTGCATCCGGGAGTGCTAAAGGAGTTGGCAGATGTGATCTGGAGGATGGCCATTATTTTTGAAAACTCATGGCGATCTGGGGAGGTCCCGGACGACTGGAAAAAGGCTAATATAGTGCCCATCTTTAAAAAAGGGAAGGAGGAGGATCCGGGGAACTACAGGCCAGTCAGCCTCACCTCAGTCCCTGGAAAAATCATGGAGCAGATCCTCAAGGAATCAATTCTGAAGCACTTAGAGGAGAGGAAAGTGATCAGGAACAGTCAGCATGGATTCACCAAGGGCAAGTCATGCCTGACTAATCTAATTGCCTTCTATGAAAAGATAACTGGCTCTGTGGATGTGGGGAAAGCAGTGGACGTATTGTTCCTTGACTTTAGGAAAGCTTTTGATATGGTCTCCCACAGCATTGTTGCCCGCAAGTTGAAGAAGTATGGGCTGGATGAATGGACTATAAGGTGGATAGAAAGCTGCCTAGATCATCGGGCTCAACGGGTAGTGATCAATGGCTCCATGTCTACTTGGCAGCCAGTATCAAGCAGAGTGCCCCAAGAGTCAGTTCTGGGGCCAGTTTTGTTCAATATCTTCATTAATGATCTGGAGGATGGCGTGGATTGCACCCTCAGCAAGTTTGCAGGGAGGAGTGGTAGATACGCTGGAGGGTAGGGATAGGATACAGAGGGACCTAGACAAATTAGAGGATTGGGCCAAAAGAAATCTGATGAGGACAAGTGCAGAGTCCTGTACTTAGGTCAGAAGAATCCCATGTACCACTACAGAATAGGGACCGAATGGCTAGGCAGCAGTTCTGCAGAAAAGGACCTAGGGGTTACAGTGGACGAGAAGCTGGATATGAGTCAATGGTGTGCCCTTGTTGCCAAGAAGGCTAATGGCATTTTGGGCTGTATAAGTAGGGGCATTGCCAGCAGATGAAGGGATGTATTCTTTCCCCTCTATTTGACATTGGTGAGGCCTCATCTGGAGTACTGTGTCCAGTTTTGGGCCCCACACTACAAGAAGGATGTGGAAAAATTGGAAAACATCCAGCAGAGGGCAACAAATGATTAGGGGACTGGAACACATGACTTATGAGGAGAGACTGAGGGAACTGGGATTGTTTAGTCTGCAGAAGAGAAGAATGAGGGGGGATTTGGTAGCTGCTTTCAACTACCTGAAAGGGGGTTCCAAAGAGGATGGATTTAGACTGTTCTCGGTGGTAGCAGATGACAGAACGAGGAGTAATGGTCTCAAGTTGAAGTGGGGGAGTTTTAGGTTGGATATTAGGAAAAACTTTTTCACTAGGAAGATGGTGAAGCACTGGAATGCGTTACCTAGGGAGGCGTGGAATCTCCTTCCTTTGAGGTTTTTAAGGTCAGGCTTGACAAAACCCTGGCTGGGATGATTTAGTTGGGGATTGGTCCTGCTTTGAGCAGGAGGTTGGACTAGGTGACTTCCTGAGGTCCCTTCCAACCCTGATATTCTATGATCTTTTGTACCAAGCAGGATTTTCACATAGTCCTTGAACCATAGGAGTAGGTCCTTTTGTTCAGATTAATTCAGTCTCTCTCCTTTTCATTCCTTTCCCCATCAGCATTTGTTATAGGTCATTGTGACATGTTCTGAACTTTCACATACTTTTTACCGTTGTACTAACAATTAGAATAAAGTTGTAGGATCAATAATTACAGCAGGTCCCGTAGACTATCCTGGGTCTGGTAATGTTCAATATTTTCATTTAATGCCTTGGATGAGAGAGTGGAGAGTATACTTATAAAATGTGTGGATGATCCCAAGGTGGGAGGAGTTGCAAGCACTTTGGACAACAGGATTAGAATTCAAAATGATCTTGACAAATAGGACAACTGGTCTGAAATCAACAAGATGACATCCAATAAACCACTTCACTTGGGAAGGAAAAAGGAAACGCATGACTGTACAATGGGGAATAACAGGCTAGGCTGCAGTAGCGCAGTATTGCAGAAAAAGATTTGGGCCCAATCGTGAATCACAAACTGAATATGAGCCCACAGTGTGATGCTATGGTGAAAAAGGCAAATGTCATTCTGTGGGGTGTCAATAGGAGTGTTGTATGTAAGACATGGGAGGTAACTGTCCCACTCCACTTGCCACTGGTGAGGCTTCAGTTCGAGCTCTGGGCACCACACTTTTTAAGAAAGCTGGGAACATATTGGAGAGAGTCCACAGGCAGCAATAAAAATGGTAAAAGGTTTAGAAAACCTGCCCTATGAGGAAAGGTTGAAAAAACTGGGGATGTTTAGTCTTGAGAAGAAAAGTCTATGGGGGGCGGGGGCGGCTGATATAAAGAAAAGGAGGAGGATTAATTATTCTCCAAGTCCACACCAAGGGTAGGACATGAAGGAGTGGCTTAGTTTGCAGCAATGGAGATTTAGGCTGAACACGAGGAAAAGCTTTCTGATGATAGGTAAGCACTGGAACAGGTCACAAGCGGAGGTTGTGGAATCCCTGTCATTGGAGGCTTTCAAGAACAGGTTAGATAAACACCAGTCAGGGATGGTCTAGGATACTTGGTTCTGCCTCAGTGCAGAGGGATGGTCCAGATGACCTCTTGTCAATGATTTCTGAGATATTTAATGTAATGCGCCATTTTACAAAACCATCCATGGTCAAACACACTCTTTTGCTCTTAACTATAAATCAGTTCGTTCGGTTTAAAAAATCTGGCTGCTTAATAAATTTGACTCTGCTAAATCGCCCGATAATTCAATAACATGATTTTTAAATCACTTAAAATATTTATGTAATTAAGTTGCTAATTAATTGCTTCTTAAATAAATTAATACACAATACTAGCAATTATTTTAATTTGCTGGAAATTTCCAGCAAAATGGACAGATTCTTTGGCTAATTTGAATGAGCATCACTTAGAATGTTGAACTAAATGTTTCTGTGAGGAACTTGTGGGTGACGTAGATCAGAATTCGGGAATCAGTCAGTGCTGCGGTCTCCAGCACAGACACAAATGGGTGTCTAGTTCTTTGTGTCTAATCCTTCAATACACTTCCCAGGTCCACACCTTAGCTATGAAAGTCAAAAGATTACAGAGGAGATTTTTGAAAGGCACAAATGGGACCTTGATGCCCAGTTTCCACTGAAAATCAATGAGATTTGCCTGCCTAGCTCCTTAATTGCCTTTGAAAATCTCAGCCTACGTCACTTCAGACATGTCTCAGAGATGGACACAAGTTAGAACATCCAGCTCTTGGCTCATACTTTAAACACCCCTCAATGTTGATTGGCTGAGCTTGCTGGTTTCTACACCCAGCTTGATGGCCTTGCTCTATCAGGTGATTCAGTGACTTTTGAACAGCTCCACTGATCAATTCCAATCTGTCAGGGAATGTTCTGGGCCCTGATGGTCAGAATCTTGTTGATTGTGAGGAAAATTGGAAAACCCGAAGAGGTAAGTGGGCAGACGCAGGGAGCCCCTGGTATCTGTTTAGCAGAGCAACAGCTTCAGGCACTTCTTTAATTGTATGTGGATCAAAAAACTGATTGATGGCATGCATTAATGCCTCCCAGCATAATACCCCATCCCTTCTCTGCCCAGCCTCCCAGCAGGGGTTAGCATAGAGTCACTGATTCTTAGCTAAGCATACTGTGGCCCTGAATAGCTTGTCTCCCAGACAGAGTGAGAAATAATAATAGTGAGGGGGAAGCACTAAAGAGGTGTACATGTTTGGGGGAGAATGGGGGACTCTGGTAAAAGGGTATGGGAAAGAAGGACACACACAGATCCCTTGGCATATGGCTAAGGGGGGATAGGGTGTGGGAGGAAGGGATAGTGTGGGGATCACAGCCATAAGGGTGGGGGGGAGAATGGGAAACCCTGTTATGGAGGGATGGGGGAATGTGGGGCATTCAGATCACTGGCTGTGGGAGATTGGGGAGGGAGGGTAAGTGGCGGGGGGGGGGGGGACGGGACAGAGACTGTGGCCTGGGGGGAAAGGAGAGAATGGGGAGGTACATAGAACCCCGTGACATTATTGACAGAATCTGTAACCATATAGATTGCTTTTGCCATGTGATGGACAGCTTGTCTTTGGAACAAGCTGCTGCAGCTCCTCCATTTTGTCTTCAGTCTTGCTTCTTACGTCTGGAGGGACTTTGCTACACTGAAGCTTTGAACAAAGGACTGATGACCCATCCCAGCCGTGGATGTACTCCAGAAACTTGGAATAAACTGCAGGCTCAAATCATTACTGTTACAAGCTTGAACCAAGAACTTTGCCATTATTCTATGTAATTGATTCCATTTAACCAATTCTAGCTCTAATCTATATCTTTTTCCTTTTATGAATAAACCTTTAGATTCTAAAGGATTGGCAACAGTGTGATTTGCGGGTAAGATCTGATTTGTATATTGACCTGGGTCTGGGGCTTAGTCCTTTGGGGGGCGGGAGAACCTTTTTTCTTTTACTGGGGTATGGGTTTTCATAACCCTTTGTCCCCATAATGAGTGGCAGTGGTGATGATACTGGGAAACTGGAGTGTCTAAGGAAATTGCTTGTGTGACTTGTGGTTAGCCAGTGAGGTAAAACCAAAGTTTTTTCTATTTGGCTGGTTTGGTTCGCCTTGGTGTGCACAGAAACCCCAGCCTTGGGCTGTAACTACCCTGCTTTAAGCAAGTTGTCCTGAATTGGCACTCTCAGTTGGGTCCCAAAAGAACCAGCATCGTTACACCCTGGCTGGGGGAAGAGGGCATAGAAAGATGGGGAATAGGGGTGAACACACAGCCTTAGACATGGGGGAGAATGGGGGACAGTGGTATGGGGGAAAGAGGCATGGGGGATTGTCATAAATATTCAGTTAAGGGTAGCATAAAATCCCTCCTTTACCTGTAAAGGGTTAATCAGTTCCATTAACCTAGGTGGCACCTGACCAGAAGGACCAATGGGGAAAGATACTTTCAAATGCGGGGGGCGGGAGAGGTTTTTATTTGTGCTTTTTGTTGTTCTCTCCAAGACAAAGAGAGAGAGACCAAGCAATCCAGCTCCTACTGAATGATACATCTAAAATTACAGAAATAGTAAGTAATAGCAAGGAAATGCATTAGAGTGTCTTTTGTTTTAGCTTGTGAATTTTCCCTATGCTAAGAGGAAGGTTTATTCCTGTTTTTTGTAACTTTAAAGTTTTGCCTTGAGGGGAATCCTCTGTTTTAAATCTTATTGCCTTGTAAAATTACATTCCACCCTGATTTCACAAAGGAGCTTTTTACTTTTTTTCTTTAAAATAAAGGTCTGTTTTTAAGACTCTGATTGGGGTTTTTAGTGTCCTAAAAACCCAAGGGTCTGGTCTGTCCTCACCTTGGTTACTTTCAAGCCTCCCCAGGAAAGGGGGTGAAGGGACTTGGGGGGATATTTTGGGGAAACAGGAACTCCAAGTGGTCCTTTTCCTAAATCTTTGTCTGTCTCACTTGGTGGTGGCAGTGATACCATCCAAGGACAACAAAGAATTTGTGCCTTGGGGAATTTTTTAACCTAAGCAGGCACAGCATGCTGAAGAATCTGAGAGGGCAGTGCAGAACAGGGAAGAAAATTGGCAGCATGTGACCTCCAGAAGAAAGCTCTCTGCACAGGTACTATGGCGGAGAATGGTTTGGAAGAGTCATCTGAGGGAAGGAATCAGAAGGAGAGCCCATCAACTGGAAAGCATGGGATGCGTTGTCCTAGGGATGGGGGTTCCACGACCACCACTCCCAAGAGGAGGAGACAGGTGGTGGTGGTCAGGGATTTCCTCCTAAGGGGGGACAGACTGCTGTCCCGACTGGGAAACTCGAAGTGTGCTGTTACCTAGTTTTCACTAGAAACCAACCCAGGGTTACACTTACATTGATCCAATAGCAGCATTTAATAAAATCAAACAGAAAAGGGATGTAGCTTATTCATGCACGCACATATTCAACGCATTCATACCCTCATGCACTCACACACTCATACAGGCAGAGAGTTACCGGAGACAGCAGAGGAAGCCGAGAAGCCAAAGCATAGTAGATCTGGTGTGTCTGCCTGCAGTCACGGGTCTGGGCCAGGAAGCAGGTAAAGAAGAAGGGCTTGTGAGTGTGCTTTCTTCCTTTTATTGGAACTGGGCGGCTCATGTCACTTACACTGAGTTTTCCTTCTGTGTCCATCAGAGAAGCATTCCCAGACCTCGTTCTTTTCATGCATACCAGGTTCTTCTTTTCTTTACAGCACCCCGTGATTGCCTTCTCAGGGCAGATTAAATTAGACACATCTATCTCCGGGCTCTTTTCTCCTTGCAGTTCCCCTCCATCCAGTCCCACACTCCCTTGTTCACACTCTCCCTGATCACGTGATGGAATATTGCAAAGCTTGGAAGTTATAGAAGTGGTAACTGAAAAGGTTACAAAGCTTTCAAAAGTTACAAAATTTAAAAGGCTATGCTACCAATGACTAAAAGTTACAAAGTTTGTGAAAGGTTACCCAACTTAATAGCAATGACTGAAAAGTTTCGAATATTACAATCGCATTTTACTGGATTGAGCAGAGGCTTTACACAACATGTGCTGCTTGCCTGGAGCTAGAGTTCAGGATGTGATGGAGTGTCTGCCGAGACCGATCAAGTGTTCGGACCCCTACCCCTTCCTACTTTTCCATGTGGGCACCAATGACGCTGCCAAGAATGACCTTGAGCGGCTCACTGCAGACTACACAGCTCTGGGAAGAAGGATAAAGGAGTTTGAGGTGCAAGTCATGTTCTTGTCCAGCCTCCCTGTTGAAGGAAAAAGCCCAGGTAGGGACCATAAAATTGTGGAAGTAAATGCATGGTTATGCAGGTGGTGTTGGAGAGAAGGCTTTGGATTCTTCCACCATGGGATGTTGTTCCAGGAAGAAGGATTGCTAGGAAGAGATGGAATCCACCTAACGAAGAGAGGGAAGAGTTTATTTCCAGGCAGGCTTGCTAACCTAGTGAGGAGGGCTTTAAACTAGGTTCACCAGGGGATGGTGACCTAAGCCCGGAGGTAAGTGGGGAAGTCGGATACCGGGAGGAAACACAAGGAGAAGGGTGCAACGGGGGGCCTCCTGATTCACACTGAGAAAGTAGGGCAATTGGCTAGTTATCTTAGGTGCCTGTACATGAACACAAGAAGCCTGGGAAACAAGCAGGAAGAATTGGACATCCTGGCACACAAGGAAATAAGTCTCTGTTATTCCAATCATATCTTGGTGGGGTAACTCACATGACTGGAGCACTCTCATAAACTGTTCAGGAAGGACCAGCAGGGGAGAAAAGGTAAAGGAGTTGCACTGTATGTAAAGGAGCAGTCTGATTGCTCAGAGCTCCAATATGAAACTGGAGAAAAGCCTGTTGAGAGTCTTTGGGTTAAGTTTAGAGGTGAGAGCAACAAGGGTGATGTTGTGGTGGGCATCTGCTATAAACCACCAGACCAGGAGGATGAGGTAGACGAGGCTTTCATCAGACAACTAACAAGTTTCCAGATCACAGGCCCTGGTTATCATGGGGGACTTCAATTACCCTGACATCTGCTGGGAGAGCAATACAGCAGTGCACAGACAATCCAGGAAGTTTTTGGAGACTGTTGGGGACAACTTCCTGGTACAAGGACTGGAGGAAACAATTAGGGGCCGTGTTCCTCTTGACCTGCTGCTCACAAACAGGGAAGAATTGGTAGGGGAAGTAGAAGTGGGTTGCAAACTGGGCAGCAGTGACCAGCTTGGCTTAACAGAGAAATCTTTGGTGAGCTTAAACACAAAAAAGAAGCTTACAAGAAGTGGAAACTTGGACAGATTACTAGGGAGGAGTATAAAAATATTGCTCGAGCATGCAGGGGTGTAATAAGAAAGGCCAAAGCACAATTGGAGTTGCAGCTAGCAAGGATGTGAAGGGTAATAAGAAGGGTTTCTACAGGTATGTTAGCAACTAGAAGAAGGTCATTGAAAGTGTGGGACACTTACTGAATGGGGGAGGCAACCTAGTAACAGATGTAGAAAAAGCTGATAGTACTTTTGGACTTTCCAAAAGTACTTTTTTTGCCTTGGTCTTCACAGACAAGATCAGCTCCCAGACTGCTGCACTGGGCAGCAGAGTATGGGGAGGAGGTGAGCAGCCCTCAGTGACCCGCCCCTCAGGCAGGGGAGCGCCAGCAAGAGTCAGTGACACTCCCCTCAGGCAGGGAGGCGCTGGCAACAGTCAGTGATGGTCCCCTCTGGCAGGGGAGTCTGGCAAGAATCCTTAGCACTTTATTGGGGTTCTGCCACCCTGAGGCAGGGTGGCAGGGGTTGGGAAACACAGCACCACCCAACTCCACTAATTCCAGCCTTGGGTCCTGTCAGTGGCAAGAGGAGAGGATCCCGCCACTGGGTCAGTGAGGATCTATCCGCAACACGCTGACCAAACACTTACTCACCGCACTGTCCAGTTCCACTCCTGGGCTACTTCCTACCCAGGTCTCTTGAGTGGGTCCCTCTGGTTCCTCCCTCTCATCAGGGTATTCAGATGCCGGTAGCCCCAGTAGCTCCAGCTCACCCTCAGCATCAGGCTCACTCGGGCTGCTGCCCAGCTCCTCAGGGTACTCTGCCGCCAGCAGTCCTGGTAGCTCAAGTCCTTCCTCTGGGTCAGGTTTTCCCTGGTCTAAGGCGTCCCCTGGTTCGTCAGCAAGCAGGCCGGCCGGCCAGCTAGCTAGCTGGCTGGCTGGCTGGCTGTCTCCCTGGTGCTGACTTGACTGAGCTAAGGGCCCCACCTTTTGTACTTCCTGTTCCATCCCTCCCCTTCTGCGGGGTGGAGTAAGCTTGGCCTGGCTCCACCCACTGAGGCTGAGAGAGTGGCTCTTTACCCTCTGGTTCAGAGGGAGGCCACCCCAGCTCCCTACAGAGAAAACAAACCTTATGACCTTACGCTGTAAATTCCCTGTGCAGTGCAAGATGGTATAATTTTGGGTTTATACTCTAGAGGAGGTGAGGAGCTAGGAGGTACCCTAGCTGGAGCCTTCCCATTCAGGTTTGCAGCTTGTCACAGCCGTACAGTATAAAATGGAGCCCAGGCTGGTGGGTCAGTGGGGCTCAGTGGTGACCCAGCTCCAGGTGGCCCCCTGGGGGGAACCTGTCACAGTGGGATTCTGCGTCTGCACAGAGCCCCTCCAATTTCATGGGGGCTCCATGCCAGCACAGGGGTCTGGGCCTGTGGTTCTCAGTTCAGGACTGGGACTGTAGACTGAAAAGGTTTGTTGGAGGGTTTGATTTAGCATGTGCATAAGGTTACAGGATTTTTTCTATGAGGACAAGGGAGCATTGTTGGGCTTAGTGGGAGCAATGCACTTCAAGGACAGATTTTAAAGCAGAATCTGATTCTATCCCTCTGCTCATAACGATGGTTTCTGAGCCCATTCTGGTAGGGAAGGTCTTTGCAGTGTAGTCCCATGGGGAAGTGCCTTTGCGCAATGACCATGGCTGCCTACATAGACCTCTGTACGGACTCTAGCCCAGAGAGTGAGGCCTGAAATCTCTATTGCTTGAGCTAAGAGTCCACCTTGAGTTATAAGGCAGCAGGAGGCTGTACTTACCAGGACCAGCCAGTAGAAAGACACTGTCACATATGCCAGACTGGTGTATTGCACAATGACTGTTTCACATATAAACAGGGAGCTGGGGGCATATGAAATTACCTGTCCATGCACATAGTTTGCAATCATAGTGGGATGGCAATGGGTTGCTTAATTCTGCAAATGAAATCCTTAAAATCTCCCTCCTCATTTCTTTTGTGTGTGTGTGCTTTTAAATCTTTTCAGCAACCATGATGAGAAGTTGCAGGAGCAAGCTCAGATAACAGGGACTTCAGAAATTCCCCTCTGGGCTACAACCAGAACTGCCCACAGGTTGTGGGAACCACCACTGCAGTATATGGTGTGTAGTGTCTACCTTGTAGACTGGGAAAGAGTGTGAGTGGAACAGGGCGTGTGTGTAGCTAATGGAATGACAGCAGCTTAATGGCTCTTGTACTAGATGACTGCAGTTCACCTGCGCACAATATGTGATCTACTGATAATTGTTTTAATTGTTTAATGAACATGGTGCTTAAGAAAAGAGCGAGGAGAGGGGGAAGGAGGAGATTGCCAGGGGAGGTAAAAGGGGTGGAGGGATGAAGTCACAGTCAGAGGACATCAGAGTACTGGATGGAACATGGCCAAGCTAATGAAGTAGATGAAATTTACACTCATTACACTTGCAGGCTTAACCACTAGAACAAATAGCCCAAAGGGCTCAGGGGGAGCTAAGAGAAAAGCAAATCACCTGTCACGGAGTGTGGGGGAGTCCAGGCCCTGCACCCCTCTTCCTGGGATTCACTGAGACTCTCAGGCAGCCAGTAAAACAGACGGTTTATTGGACAACAGGAACACAGTTGCTTTCAGCAGATGGTGCAGTAGGACTGCTAACTGTCATCATCGAACCACCACTTCCGCGGCAACTCTGCTCTCCTGAATCCACCTTGCAGGTCCTCTCGTCGTTCTCTATAAATATCTATTCTCATGGCATCCGTCGTCAGCCACCACTTCTGCTGCAACTCTGCTCTCCTGCAGACGCCATACCACGGCAAGCATGGAGCTCGCTCAGATCACCGCGGCAGTTGTGAGCATTGTAAACAGCTCGCGCATTATCCTCCAGTATGTGCAGAACCAGAATCTGCAAAAGCAAGCGAGGAGGTGACGGCAGCACGATGACAAGAGTGATGAGGACATGGACACAGACTTCTCTCAAAGCTCAGGCCCCGGCAATTTGGCCATCCTGGTGGCAATGGGGCAGGCTCATGCCGTGGAATGCCGATTCTGGTCCCGTGAAACAAGCACAGACTGGTGGGACTGCATAGTGATGCAGGTCTGGGATGATTCCCAGTGGCTGTGAAACTTTCACATGTGTAAGGGCACTTTCATGGAACTTTGTGACTTGCTTTCCCCTGCCCTGAAGTGCAAGAATACCAAGATGAGAGCAGCCCTCACAGTTCACAAGTGAGTGGCAATAGCCTTCTGGAAGCTTGCAATGCCAGACAGCTACCGGTCAGTTGGGAATCAATTTGGAGTGGGCAAATCTACTGTGGGGGCTGCTGTGATCCAAGTAGCCAACGCAATCACTGAGCTGCTGCTATTAAGGGTAGTGACTCTGGGAAATGTGCAGGTCATAGTGGATGGCTCTGCTGCAATGGGATTCCCTAACTGTGGTGGGGCGATAGACGGAATGCATATCCCTATCTTGGCACCGGAGCACCAAGCCGGCGAGTACATAAACCGAAAGGGGTACTTTTCAATGGTGCTGCAAGCACTGGTGGATCACAAGGGATGTTTCACTGACATCAGTGTGGGATGGCCAGGAAAGGTACATGACTCTCGCATCTTCAGGAACTCTGGTCTGTTTCAAAAGCTGCGGGAAGGGACTTCCTTCCCAGATCAGAAAATAACTGTGGGGGATGTTGAAATGCCTATAGTTACCCTTGGGGACCCAGCCTACCCCTTAATGCCATGGCTCATGAAGCCATACACAGGCACCCTGGGCAGTAGTCAGGAGCTGTTCAACTACAGGCTGAGCAAGTGCAGAATGGTGGTAGAATGTGCATTTGGATGTATAAAAGCACGCTGGCACAGTTTACTGACTCGGTTAAACCAAAGCGAAACCAATATTCCCATTGTTATTACTGCTTGCTGTGTGCGCCACAATATCTGTGAGAGTAAGGCGGAGACATTTATGGTGGGGTAGGAGGTTGAGGCAAATCGCCTGGCTGCTGATTACAGGCACCCAGCCACCAGGGCGGTTAGAAGAGCACAGCAGGGCACACTGTGCATCAGAGAAGCTTTGAAAACCAGTTTCATGACTGGCCAGGCTACGGTGTAACAGTTCTGTTTGTTTCTCCTTGATGAACCCCGCCCCCCTTGGCTCACTCTACTTCCCTGTAAGCCAGCCGCTGTCCCCTCCCCCCTTCAATCACCACTTGCAGAGGCAATAAAGTCATTGTTGTTTCAAATTCATGCATTCTTTATTAATTGGTCACACAAATAGGGGGATAACTGCCAAGGTAGCCCGGGAGGGGTGGGGGAGGAGGGAAGGACAAGGCCACACTCCAGTTCAAAACTTATTGAATTCCAGCCTTCTGTTGCTTGGGCAGTCCTCTGGGGTGGAGTGGTTGGGTGCCCGGAGCCTCCCCCCAATCCCCCCCCCTTCTTGGGCATCTGGGTGAGGAGGCTATGGAACTTGGGGAGGAGGGAGGTTGCTTACACAGGGGCTGCAGCAGTGGTCTGTGTTCCTGCTGCCTTTCCTGCAGCTCAACCATACGCCGGAGCATGTCAGTTTGATCCTCCAGTAGTCTCAGCATTGCATCCTGCCTCCTCTCATCACGCTGCTGCCACCTATCATCTTGCTCCGGCCACCTCTCCTCTCGCACGTCCCTCCTGTCCTCACATTCATTTTGTGCTTTCCTGGACTCTGCCATTGCTTGCCTCCATGCATTCTGCTGAGCTCTTTCAGTGCAGGAGGACTGCATGAGCTCAGAGAACATTTCATCGCAAGTGTGGTTTTTTTCGCCTTCTTATTTGCGCTAGCCTCTGAGACGGAGATGATAGGGGGCGCATTGAAACATTTGCAGCTACGGGAGATAAAAAGGGAGAGGAGTATTTAAAAAGACACATTTTAGAGAACAATGGGTAGACTCTTTCACGGTGAACCAAGCTGTTAACATTAAATAGCACATGTGCTTTCAGTACAAGGTTGCGCCCCTCCCACCCCCAATTCTCTGGGATGATCACTTCACCCCTCCCCCCACAGCGTGACTAACATCAGGGATGATTTCTTTACAGCCACAGGCAAACAGCCCAGCAGGAACGGCCACCTCTGAATGTCCCCTTAATAAAATTCTCCTATTTCAACCAGGTGACGACGCACGATATCACTCTCCTGAGGATAACACAGAGAGATAAAGAACGGATGTTGCTTGAATGCCAGCAAACACTGGGACCATACGCTGCCATGCTTTGTTATGCAATGATTCCAGACTATGTGCTGCTGGCCCGCCGTGGTAAAGTGTCCTACCATGGAGGACGGAATAAGGCTGCCCTCCCCAGAAACCTTTTGCAAAGGCTTTGGGAGTACATCCAGGAGAGCTTCATTGAGTTGTCCCTGGAGGATTTCTGCTCCATCCCCAGACACGTTAACAGACTTTTCCAGTAGCTGTACTGGCCGCGAATGCATCCCAAGTCTTCAGGGCAAATTAATCATTAAACACGCTTGCTTTTAAACCATGTATTATATTTACAAAGATACACTCACCAGAGGTGCCTTCTCCTTCTTCAAGGTCTGGGAGCTTGCCTTGGGAGGGTTGGGAGGGTACTGGCTCCAGGGTGATAAACAGTTCCTGGCTGTTGGGGAAAACAGTTTCATCCTCCTCCTCCTCATCATCTTCCTCATCCCCAAAATCCTCATCCCTGTTGCATGAGACTCTCCCCTTGCAGGAGTCCACGAACAGGGGTGGGGTAGTGGTAAGGGCACCACCTAGAAGTGTATGCAGCTCATCATAGAAGCGGCATGTCAGGGGTCTGACCCAGAGCGGCCGTTTGCCTCTTTGGATTTTTGGTAGGTTTGCCTGAGCACCTTAAATTTCACACAGCACTGCTGTAGGTCCCTGTGATAACCACTGTCCTTCATGCCTTTGGAGATTTTTTCAAATATTTTGGCATTTCATCTTTTGGAACGGAGTTCTGATAGCACGGATTCATCTCCCAATACAGCGATCAGATCCAGTACCTCCCATTCGGTCCATGCTGGAGCTCTTTTGCGATTCTGGGACTGCATGATCACCTATGCTGATGAGCTCTGCATGGTCATCTCTGCTGATGACCTCGCCACACTGGCCAAACAGGAAATGAAATTCAAAAGTTCCTGGTGCTTTTCCTGTGTACCTGGCCAGTGCATCTGAGTTGAAAGTGCTGTCCAGAGCAGTCACAATGGAGCACTCTGGGATAGCTCCTGGAGGCCAATACCGTCGAATTGCGTCCACACCACCCCAAATTCGACCCGGCGATGTCAATTTCAGCGCTAATTCCCTCATCAGGGAGGATTACAGAAATAGATTTTAAGAGACGTTTAAGTCGACAAAAATGGCTTCGTCATGCGGACAGGTGCAGGGTTAAATTGATCTAACGCTGCTAAATTTGACCTAAACTTGTAGTGTAGACCAGGGCTCAGACATGACTTGGATGCTAGAAGCTGTTTGTGACTGGAGGCTACAGCAGCAAAGCAGTGTAAAGGGCACCCCAGGTTAGAGGGTAGGGGTGACACAGCTACTCACTAGTCTGGATTGTGCCCTGGGCCTGCGAATGTCACACATCACTTCCACTTCACCCCATTTCTTTATGGCTCATAGATAAAACCAGCATCTGGTAGCAGCATAGGTTCCTGCTGAGACATGGGATGAAGCAGTGGCTGGAGTGCTGGCCTGGAAGACCCAAGTTGTGTCCCTTGCGCTGCTACAGTCTCTCTGTGACCTTGAGTCCAGAGTTACAAAGTATTTTGGTTTCTAGTGGGATTTACAAAGGTGACTAAGTAGGTTTATGTACCTACATCAAGGGGAGTTAGATGCCTAACCTTCCTAGGCACCTATGTGACTTACCGTAGTGCTTATCAGCATCATTAAGACCAGATTAAAAAAGTTATCTGAGAGCCTAAGTGTCTCTGTGCCTCAGTTCCCTACCTGTAAGCTGGGGATCATAGCACTGCCCTGGGGTGTTGTGAGGACAAGTGCATTGAAGAATGTGAGGTGCTCAGACTACGCTAATGCAGGCTAGATAGGGATCTCCGGTACATGAGGAACCAATGGAGAGCAAGGATCAACAGGGACTGCCCCTTACACATGTCACTTTGTGTCCTGCCAATAGGAAATGGTAGCCAGCTTAGGTAATGAGCTCCCGGTTAGGGACGCCGGTGAGGAGGGAGTTTGCTGCTGGCACTGTCTGTAATCAGTAGCAAGCTCTTTGTTGCTAGTAGAGTGGGAAGGGTCCTGCCATCCCAGTTCCCATTCATTACCTGCTTTAATTGTATTTTCCAAAGGCTGCTCAATCATGGCCACTCAGTGAGCAAAACAACCCAGACAGAATCTGCTTTACTATTCAGCTATTGCGCCGCTTAACGCATGTGGCTGCTGAATGGGTGGGGGGGGCGGTGAGTATCGAAGAGTTGGATTTAGGTACTCAAAGAGTGGCAGGTGGGTGTTTAAACCCTTTTGTGGATCTAACCCTCCATGCCTCAGTATTCTTCGAGAACCTAGCACTAGTTTGCATTGGCTCTGGCAGCACATGGCTGGAACTGAGCAGCCTCTCAAAGCATGAGGCTGCTGCATGTCACAACAGGAATTGAAAGGTTAGTCTACCAGCCTAGGACAGGGAGATACGTTGAGTGTAATGAGGCCTCTCTCAGTGATATCAGCCAGTGCATACTTCAACCAAAGGGCATGATTATCTGCAATCTGTGCTGCACCAGGTGGAGCCGCACTCAAGCGGAGAACAGACCCAGAGAGAAACCCATTGTTCCCCATCTAAGCAAATAATAGATAATGATCCCTTGCTGGCAGCTAGATGCCAGATAATCATTTCAAGCTCTCCCTTGCTGTCAGGTATATTGTTATACCTTTGGGGATTAAAAAATGAGAGAGTCTTATTTGTTCTGTTTTAATAACTATCCCCTGTCTCTCTCTGGAAGGCTGCCAAGGAGAAGTGCAGTCTGCTGGAGATGGGGGTGATTTTTGAACAATTTAATTCCAGCTGTTTCTGGGCCATGCCCTAACCACTGGATGATTTTCTTGGCTCAGATGTTCACATGGGGTTCCAAGCACTTCTCCGCTCTGAGCTTTAATCCACTCCTGCCAGTTAGCAAATCCAGACCGTACAGTCAGTGCTCATGTGTTCACTAAGTAAACCCAGGTGATTCATTGTAGTAAAGGGGGGGAGGGAGGGGCTGGTCAGAGTTCACAGGCAAAAGGGTTAATTGATATCTGTGGCCAGCTTGTCAGCTGCTGTATACTAGTGTAACCCACACACCTCCTGGGGGTGTGGTGCTCTGTCCCCTCTCTTGGCACCTAGACTACTTGAAGATTAATGAGTTTGCTACAGCCTTAGCTGAGGGCTACATGGCTTTTAGCTCATGCAGTAGAGGCTGGTGCATTTAGCTCCTGAGCCCCAGGTTCAATCCTGCCCACGGAAGACTGGGGTCTGTCAGTGTTACGCTAGTGTAGATCCTTGGTTTAGATCAGGGTGGGTAAACTTTCTTGCCTGAGGGCCACATCGGGTTTCCGAAATTGTATGGAGGGCCGGTTAGGGAGGCACAGCCAGGTGTGGCCCCAGCCCCCACCTCCTATCCAACCCCCCCGTGCTTCTCGCTCCCTGATGGCCCCCCCAGGACCCATGCCCCATCCACCCCTCCCTGTCCCCTGACTGCCCCTGGAACCCCTGCCCCTGACTGCCCCCCGCTGCCCCATCCAACGCCCCCTCTCCTTCCTGACTCCCTCCCCCCCCGGGACCCCTGCCCCCATTCAACCCCCCTGTTCACTTCCCTCTGACCACCCTGCCCCCTATCCACACTCCTGCCCCCTGACCACCACCCCGAACTCCTCTGCCCTCTATCCAACCCCCCCGGCTCCCTGCCCCCTTACTGAGCTACTTGGAGCACCGGTGGCTGGCGGCCCTACAGCCATGCCACCCAGAGCACCAGGATAGGCAGCCGTGCTGCCCAGCTGGAGCCAGCCAAAGCACCGCACAGCACAAAGCACTGTGTCAGGCCGCAGCTCTGCAGCTGTGCTGCCCCGCAAGAGCTTGCAGCCCTGCTGCCCAGAGCATTGCGCTGGCAGTCCAGTGAGCTGAGGCTGCAGAGGAGGGGGAACAGCAGGGGAGGGGCCGGGGGCTCAGGGGCCAGGCAGGAGGGTCCCATGGGCCGTAGTTTGCCCATCTCTGGTTTAGATGGAGCCACGCTGATGTGTACCAGCTGAGACTCTGGTACGTGCTGTCCTCTGTCTTAAGACTGCACAGGAAAATATTTGCCCTAATGAACACTGGAGATTCAAGAGTAAGGGCTGGGTTTGGATCCGAACAATATCTTCTTTTTGTGTACCTTTCTGCTTATATGAATACACAGGTAGGGGCTTTCTTCCAGCAGCACTATGCACGGTGCTGCCGAAATCCCAGCACTGATGCAGAAACTGCTCTTAAGGGGTGGATTCACTTTAATAAATACTTGCAGGCCTCCTTCACCCTTTATCCCTGCTAATATCTTATACTCAGAATCTTCTCATCTCCTTATTTATTTCTATTACAGTAGCTAAGAGTCCCAGTCACAGACCAGGACTTCATTGTGCTATCCACTGAGATATTTGGGGCCTCCTTTTCTATTCATCCACCCACTCCTGCGGGTGTGGGGGTTTGTGTGGGTGTGCGTGCGTGGGGATCTTCCCATTTCCTTTTTCCATTTTACTCCCAACCACCTCTCCAATTTCACTTTTTCCAAATCCCCAATCTCCAGTCTTGTTGTGCATTGGAACTATTGGCTTAGAGCACCACCTAGTGGAGTTTCTTTCCGCAGCCATGGAGGTCTTGTCCGTAGATCTGGGTAATATTTTTCAGATAAAACTTTTTTTGGCAAGAAATCCAGATTCAGCAACACCAAAACAATTGGAAAATTCAAATTAGTTTTGCCAAATTGTTCTGGTTAGGGCAGAAGGGGGAATCTGTAAAAACTGAAAGATTTCATTTTTTTATTTGAAATGACTAGTGCTTCATCATTTCCTTTTAATTTTATATTTTAATGAAATGTTTAAAAATGGTCAACATTAAATGAAATATTTTTACTTTGGGGTCCTGGAAATTTTTTTATAAGAGGGTGCTGAGAGCCATTGAACCAAACTGACAGGTTTCAGAGTAGCAGCTGTGTTAGTCTGTATTCGCAAAAAGAAAAGGAGTACTTGTGGTTAGTCTCTAAGGTGCCACAAGTACTCATTGAACCAAACTGTAAACCACTTCAAGCTGGGGGTGCGGCAGTGAGCATCCCCTGCACCCGAAGTCCCAGCGCCTATGCAAGGGGCTGTTTGCAGGAAGGGGAAGGAAGGAAGAAGAGGAGAAATGGGTCAGGGACAGAGAGCTGGGAACTTGATCTTCACTGCCACATATCAAGCACGGACAGCTATGAATCAACAGTGTGCCCTTGTTGCCAAGAAGGCTAATGGCATTTTGGGCTGTATAAGTAGGGGCATTGCCAGCAGATCGAGGGATGTGATCATTCCCCTCTTTTCGACATTGGTGAGGCCTCATCTGGAGTATTGTGGGGCCCAAAATTGGACACACTACAAGAAGGACGTGAAAAAATTGGAAAATGTCCAGCAGAGGTCAACAAAAATTATTAGGGGACTGGAACACATGACTTATGAGGAGAGGCTGAGGGAGCTGGGATTGTAAGTTTAGTCTGCAGAAGAGAAGAATGAGGGGGGATTTGATAGCTGCTGTCAACTACCTGAAAGGGGGTTCCAAAGAGGATGGATCTCGACTGTTCTCAATGGTACCAGATGATAGAACAAGGAGTAATGGTCTCAAGTTGAAGTGGGGGAGGTTTAGGTTGGATATTAGGAAAAACTTTTTCACTAGGAGGGTGGTGAAGCATTGGAACGCATTACCTAGGGAGTTGATGGAATCTCCTTCCTTTGAGGTTTTTAAGGTCAGGCTTGACAAAGCCCTGGCTGGGATGATTTAGTTGGGGATTGGGTCCTGCTTTGAGCAGGGGGTTGGACTAGATGACCTCCTGAGGTCCCTTCCAACCCTGATGTTCTATGATTGGATGGGGAAAGGGCTCCGTTATACCCGTTACTGTGCTATCCCAGTCTGGATCTGTCAAGGCTAAATCCTCACTCTGGCACTTCGAGTGCAGAAGGTAGGGGCCTACAAGGATTCTAAAAAGTAATACTTGCCACTCCAGGCTTGTATTAAACTCCCAAGGTTAACGCTTTTCTCTGACCTTGGCTTGGTAAACACTGCCACCACCCAAATGAAAAAAAAAAAACAAACCCATGGATCCAGGAAGGAACACTTGGAAATTCCTCCCAGTGGGGTACCCTCAAGCCCTTTCATGACCCCTCCGGGGAAGAGCTGAGAAAAAAAAACACACAAAAGGAAATTAGCTGTAGCCATCAGCTAATCAAACAGCATATGCACAAACCTCTTAGGACACCAAAAATCCAATCCTCTCCTTAAAAAATGATCCTTTTTGTTTAATAAAATGTAAGAAAATACATCTGGAACTTAGGCTTTTGCATGATTTTAAAAGAGCAATTCCAAATATTAAGCACCTAAACTGGCTTTCTTGGGGGTTCATATTATAGATTACAAGCAAACAAAAGCATCAGGGATTAGCATAGAGGAGAGCTACAAGCCAAAATAAGAAATAAGCCAGATAGCGTCTAACTAAACATTCCTTATGCAAATTATTTTTTCTAGTTATGAAAGATACTTTTTCATACCTGGTTCAAAGCTTACACAACATTCCTGCTTATAGCATTGCTGCTTTGTGTCCCTCCAGCCCAGAGAACAATAAAGGGAAAGTTTCTTTCCCAATTTTAAAAAGTTCTAGCCTCCTCCTTCGTTCTTTTGGTCAGGTGCTCACTTTTTATTTTCCTTTACCTGGGGGACTTTTTAACCCTTTACAGGTAAAGCAAGTAGAGAACAGCTACCAAGAGGGATTTTCCAGCTAACTGATTTTCCAGCCAGCTGAAAATTTTCCAGCAAAGGGAGCTTCCTGCCCCTATTCATTATCACAGGATCAAGTCATCCTCAGCGTTTGGATGTCCTGCTCACAGAGACGGGGGAAGTTGGGTTGGGAGAGGAGGATGCTATTTCACAACAGACTCCTCGTCCTCTTCTTGTACCAAAGCTAGCCCAGGCTGGGAAGGATTTTTCCCTGTTTCTCTCAAAAACTACCCCCCCTACACCCAACATGTGTCCTGATCTGACCTGCCTGTCCCGATGCTAATCTGATGAGTGGTAGCCAGGCAGCTGGACATTACTGTACCTGAACCCCTACACCTGCTCCCCGGCCGGTGGATCCCCTTGCCTCACACCCTGGCATATGCCTCTCTTGGGTACATCCATACTAACAGTCATCTCAGAAAGGCAGGCCCGTAGTTCTGACTCCCTGGCTTTGTAACAGAACCCTGGCCTGGCAGCTCCATCCTGTCCTTCAGTCCCCCATGGCTCCTGCAACCCCCCTCAGGGCACCAAATTCTGGGACACACACATGCCTACAACAGCCCCTTTTTAATGGGCTGGGGGACTCCTGTTCCCTGCAGCTGTTGAGCAGTGGCTGCAGGTGCTGTCAGGCAGTGCTACAGATGAATCAGTAAAGGGTGGCTCCCAAGTCCAATGCAATCAAGAGGAGTCTCTGAGAAACAGCCTGTATTGTCCCAAAACCAGGGGAGTGGGAATGGGATGTTGATTGTGGTAGGAAAATGGGGGAGGGGCACTGGAGCCTGTAAGATTATCCAAGATTGCATTGCTGGCAAGTGCTGCCCTGCCTGTTACATCAACTCTGGTATTTCCAGCCCCCAGGGGAAGGGGTTGAGGGAAGGGGGGCAAAGAAGAGATGAAGGAGAAAAAGCAAACAGGGAAACAGCAGGCCAAGGAATTCTTCAGGGTCCTAGAATTAGCCCTGTTCGGTATCAGGGACCTGTCCAGCCCCTACCCCTGAATGCTAGGACACCACTGGCCAGCCCTTTCCAACAGGCTTGGGTTGGCTTCAGAATGCCCTGTCCCCAGCTTTGGGGCTGGGAAGGGAGAGCTGTGGGATGGGGAAAACATGGTCAGCGTTTCAAGCACCAGTTTCTTCTGAAACCCTTGAAGAAAAACCAGCTCACGAGTGTGCCCTTTTTGGTACTTAAAGGCTGGAGCTCAGCTAGGCATAGGACTTGGGGTGGGGTCTATCGCCTGCTCTGCAATGGCAGGCTCTGCGATCCCGGGGGAGAGGCTCAGTCTCAGTGAAATGGAGACAGGAAGGAAGCCAGGCCTTACCACCCAGAGAGGACCATGAGGCTGAGGGGGTGAATGTGTATAAAGGCCTTTCAGATGCTCCCAGGCAGTGCTGTAAAAATGCAGGTGTCTGGGCTCTGGCATGGCAATTTAAGTGATCTTTATTTCATTATTACTGTAGTGCCTTTGGGCTCTTGTCATGGCCCAGGAGCCCATAGTGTGAGGTGCTGCACAAACACAGAACAAAGTTTACAATCTAAATAAGAGCCAAGAGCCATCAGATGGACAGACAGACAGACATGGGCATATAAAGAAACAAGGGGATGATACTCGTCAGTGTGGTACACAGTGGAGATATGCAGTGATCTCAGTGCACCAGTGGCCTAACCAGGTGTTTTGTAGGCATCAAAGCAAAGTAGGGAGTTGAAGAGGAAAAGGAAGTAGTTTGGTGATGTTTCTGGGCAGCACCTCCCTGGCAAAAGGTGCAGCGTGGGAGAAAACATGAAGGTGTTTGACAGTGTAACAAGTGGGAGGTGGAAGCTGGTTGCTCAGAGATGGGAGGTGAGATCTCAAGAGAGCATGAGAAATAAGTGCCCAACTGTGGCATCTCACTTCGGTGTCCATGACTGGAACCTGAACTCTTAGCTTCCCCAGGTGAAATCCCCACCCCACTGAAGTGGAGTTTTTTCCCCTTGACTTCACAGGGACCAGGGTTTATCTCACAGTGCCTAGCTTTACCCCAGCAGTTCTCTAGCTGTGATCCAGGGGGATTCAAAGAGCTAAGCCACTGGACACTGGAAAGACTGGGAGGGGAAATGCAGAATACAACCCTCCCATACAGGGATGAGTCCTGCTTGGCAGGGGGCATCATGGAGGGAGCTTGCATTGCCTTGCCCCAGACTTCAATTGCCATTTGGATAAAAAAAAAAAAAAAAAAAATTCACTTTCCTTCCCAGGGATATGAACCTTCAGTAGCAGATCCCTTTGGAATTGGGAGGGAGTCTCCCAAGCAATGGTGGGTTAACCTCAAAAGAAGGGGAGATTCAATTCGGATCAGAACCCCAAAGTTTGGGGGAAAGGATAGAGCCTGTTTGCCATTCCTAAAACAGCCACAGCGATTCTCTGAGAGCAACACACTCTTTCCTGAGGTGTAATCATGTTCCTCTGCAGCAGCCCAGCTGGCCTGGAATCAACTTCTGTCTTGCTCAGGTCACCCTGAGTAACATGCCACCCCTTTGCTAAGACACCCCAATCGAAGCATAGTGTTAGATACCTACTTTACCAGGATAAAGGTGCCCTAGCACACAGGTGGGACAGATACAGATCAGCTGGGTGCAACTGAAGTGATGGCCTTGCAAAATAAGGCTCATTTGGGGAGAGATATCTTCTCTCTCTTTCAATGCAAATATTTGAAAAGCACTGACTAACAAGCTAAGGTTGTCAAATCCTTGACTTGGACTCAGGTTACAGTCAAATGCTCTGCACAGCTAAACTTTTCTTGCGTCTGATATGATCAGGGTGTCCTCCCAAGGGCATAAAGTACCAAATTCCAGTCAATAACCACACCAGGAACCTGTCTGTGAGTGTCCCCCTGCATTTGATAAGGTGGTTCCCATCCCAGGTAACCTCAAACAGTGTTGTTAATAAAAACAACCCTGAGTGGTTAAAAGCTAAGGCTGGAATAAATGGCAATGGAGACAGATTGATTGGTGTTCTCTGAGCTGCCCATAATCTCTTAAATTGCATGTCAGGGAAATAGCAAGTCTCGGAGAGAACGGGTGAGAGCTACGACAACTGTTGCCTTTGCTCTTGGAAAAAGGCACAGACAGATTTCTGAGAGAAACAGCAGCACGGTGAGAGAGAGAGAGAGAGAGAGATGGATATGAAGGGTGATAGGTATCTGACATGCACACAAACACATATCTATCTAAGTGTGCAGTGACTGAGGCAGGGGGCTATAGGAAGAGAAAAATTGGTGTCATGGTTACAACAGTTGAATGCTGCCCTGGAGAACTGGATTCTATCTCTGCCACAGAATTCCTGTGTGATGCTGAGCAAGTCACTTCAACTAGACCTTTCACTGGTGGCTACTGTTTAGTACTTGTTTTCTGGGTGCCCAACTGGAAACACCTGAGACCTGATCTGCTGATGTGTAGAGAACTCACCATTGCAGCTGACATCAGCGGCAGCTCTGCTCTGAATGGAGGGCACCCAAACTTGGCAGATGCTTCTGGCAATTGTGGCTTTAATGTCTGAGCCTCGATTCCCATAAGAATGGCCAGAGCGGGTCAGTCAGATGGTCCATCTAGCCCAGTATCCTGTCTTCCAACAGTGGCCAATGCCAGGTGCCCCAGGTGGAATGAACAGAACAAGTAATCATCAAGTGATCCATTCCCAGTCGCCCATTCCCAACTTCTGGCAAACAGAGGCTAGGGACACCATCCCTGCCCATCCGGGCTAATAGCCATTGATAGACCTATCCTCCATGAACTTATCTATTTATCCCTGTGTGTAAAATGGGGATAAAACCATCCTCTCACCTCAAAGGAGTGTTCTGAAGATCCATTCATTAATATCTGTACAGGATTAAAAATACTACAATGAGAACACCTTAGAAAATCCCATGAGAAGATTAGCAACTCTGTATTCATAGCAGGTTTTGGATAGTGTACCATAAATAAGGCAGGGGGCATACATTGACTGCTGAGGAAAAACTAGTATGTAATCATGTAATTAATTATTAATAATGCACGTGCACAAGGTGACACAGGTAACCTTCTGGGTACTTGATTTTGCAGGCCCCATGTTCTTTTAATGTTGTTTTGGTGGATATAATTTCCAAAGTTTCTTACAAATTTAAAAAACAAAAATTTCACTACATGGAACCATATTGATCCCCCCCACAAGGATCAGTGGGGCTGGGATTTTTTTGATCCTCCACACAGTCCTTGATCACTAGCACTAATAGAATAACCAGTAGCAATAGTAGGCAGTTATCTCTATGTACAGCTATCACTAGATGGGGTTGAGAGATGGTTTGCCAGTGGGTTTCACAAATATTTGCTCATGGAAGAAGGATGGTGAGATTGTGGAATCATGGGTTCCACTACAGGCAAGCAACGGGAGCGTGCCCTAGAGATTACAGACCTTTCCAACCCTTTCCCCAGCTGGCTCTCAACTTTTACCATACCAAGATTCACTCACACACACCCCCCATCTTGCCAGGATCCCCTTCCCATGAAAAAGTGTTGCTACCAAACAAATAGTTTGCAGAGTTGGTTCTGAAGCCTGGTTCTCTAGTGGTAACATACTACATGGGAGGCTACGTAAGAAAGTCCAGTTTGTATTGGAGGCTTTGTTAATGTTAATAGTGGGCTGTTGGGGTTAGCTACATTTCCTGCCCTTTGAGGGACTGATCTGTCACCTATAATGTTGCATTAATGCTAGTTTTTTGGCATAGAGTTTTCTTGGGTTTTGTTTGTTTTGATAAGATTTAAAAAAAAAAAATCACTAAGGCAGACAAAGGGAGCATGGTCTAGTCCAATGTTTCTCATCCTTTTTGATACCAGGGACCAGCTTGCTGCCTTCCTAAACTGTGTCAGGGAGATCTCAGGGACCAGCACCAGTCTATAACCCAGTCATTGAGAAAACACCGCTCTAGTGGATAGGGCATTGGAATGGGACTCTGGACAGCTGGACTCTGTTCCTTGCTCTCCCACTGGATAATCTCAGTGTGGATCTCTAGGCTATCCTGCATTCTCTCTCTAGTGCTTGGCAGGCTTGTTCTTGCCCACATGCTCAGGGCTAACTGATCACCCTATATGGGGTCAGGAAGGAATTTTCCCCCAGCTGAGATTGGCAGTTATCCTGGGGGGTGGGTTTCACCTTTGTCTGCAGCATGTGGTTAAGGATCACTGACCTGGGTTATTTCCCTCCACTGCAGGGATCTCTGGCCTGGGTGCACCTTGTCCCGCCTGTGGTACATAACAATCTAGTCTCCTGTGGGCCGAGATACTTTGGTCTCAGCTTGGTTGCAGGATTTAGTGTGTGGGTGCTGGCTGGTGTTGGTGGCCTGTGAGATATGGGAGATCAGTCTAGATGATCTGGTGGTCTCTTCTGCCCTTAAACTGTACAATTCTATGACTACTAATAAGAACAAGGAAAAGAGTGCCAGCGTGGCTTATAAATTCTTTCCTCTGAAGGTATTGGGCTTGACTCCTCCTGTGAGCTCTCACCCTGAACCCAGTTCTCCATGTCCTTTGCAGATGTCAGCAAGGTCAGAGACAAGGGTCCGGAGCCCCTTTGGTCCTTGGGCTCTGAACCACTTACGAGAGCCGAGTGATCTGGGGCGTGATAGGTCATGCTGTTATGTAAGGACACTGGAGCTGGGTCAAAAACAGAAACTGAGGGTAAGAAGAAAGTCATCACACTCAGCAGTGTAGGGGCCAAGACTTACATTTTAATGAGAAACGTGTTAACCCCTGAAAAGCTGGGAGATGTTTTTTACTAGCTCATCAAAAGTTTCATTTCAACCCATCATCCAATGAAATAATAGAACAATTTAAGTTGCACTCTCAGTCGAGGAAATCTCAAAAGACAGGGAGGAGAATGTGTGGCAGAACTCTTGAGATTGTAATTATGGTGTGACTGACAAATGCTAAGAGACAGATTAATTTGTGGCATTAATGACAAAATGTTAAGGAGAGCATTATCTGAACTGCCGTTAACATTTGAAACAGTTCTGAAATTGGCCCAGGCTATGGAATCTACAACTATAAAAAAAAAGTACAGGAGTTACAAACATAAGCTACAGGAACATGGGGAGATGGAAATAGATAGGAAACAAGGAGTGGTGTACAAAATTGCATGGCAACATGGGAAACAGATCAGTCAGCTAGCAAAGAGTGGTATAATTGGAGAAGCAAACACTCCAATGGGCTGCAGATTTAAAAATGAGAAATGTCACATCTGTGATTTGACAGGGCACATTTGAAGAGAGTGTGTCAAAACAAAACTAGGAAAGCAGATACACAAAACCATGATAAAAAATAGCTGCATAGTCAGTACTTTTCATGTATTTGAGGAGGAAAGTAGTGAAAAAAGCAGCTGAGGAAGTAGCTTATACTGTCTATAATATAATTGAAACAAATATTCCTAAAGTAGGTCCCATTCATATTGGGCTGTCTGTAAATGAAAAAAGTCCATTTGAGCTTTACCAATAATGTGACTTACGAGCTCAGAACCATATGAGACCTTGTGGAAGAATAGTGAACAGTCTCCATTGCAGAAATGTAGGATAAGATTAAAAACATCCACTGGAGAAGCAGTAAAGATACTGAAAGCCACCAATATGTACATTTCCCACTAGAGCCAAATAAGACATCTACTGTCACTAGAAGTTGCAGGCATGGTCTCTAACTTACTCAGTAGAGGGTGATTAGCTGACCTTTCACTGGATTGGAAAGGAAAAGTACATCACTTAAAATCAGAAGATGATCTAGTTCAGAACTGTTTTAAATAAACATAAGGAAGTATTTAAGAATGAACTGGGCACTTTAAAAGGTTTCAGAGTAACAGCCATGTTAGTCTGTATTCGCAAAAAGAAAAGGAGTACTTGTGGCACCTTAGAGACTAACCAATTTGAGCATAAGCTTTCGTGAGCTACAGCTCACTTCATCGGATGCATAGCTCACAAAAGCTTATGCTCAAATAAATTGGTTAGTCTAAGGTGCCACAAGTACTCCTTTACTTTAAAGGTGCTACTGCTAAAATTTATATAAACTCAAATGTCATACTTTGTTATTCCAAACCCAGATCTGTACCCTTTGCCATGAAACAAAGAATGAAATTGAGTTTAAAAGACTACAGACAACTGGTATTATTGAATCTGTAAAATTTTCTCAATGGGCTGCACCAATAGCACCAGTGTTGAAGGCAGATGGCTCCATATACATATGTGGTGACTATAAGTTGCCTGTAAATAGACTATCACAATTAGAACAGTACCCAATTCCAAAAATTTGGATCAATCACAAGCCCTGATGTCATTGTTTAATGAGCTGAAAGCTGTGCCATGGATAGCCATCACCCAGGAGCAGGGGCGGCTCCAGCATTTTTGCTGCCCCAAGCGGCAAAAAAAAACAAAAACAAACACGGAGTGATGGTGTGGCCGAATTGCTGCCGGCGACTGGAGAAGAGATGGTGCAGCAGCTGAAATTCCACAGCCACTGAGGGCTGATTGCCGCCCCAGAGCCCGACCTCCTCCCGCCCCTTTACATTTGCCGCCCCAGGCACCTGCTTGGTTCACTGGTGCCTGGAGCTAGCCCTGCCAAGGATCCTGAGATGGGCAGTGACATTAACAGCCTATGAATACACCATTGTATACAAAGCTGGTAAGAAGATGGAAAATGCAGATGCTTTAAGCCAGTTGCCTTTACCAGACACACAAAAATGGAGAGAGTGTTAATAATGGACTCTTGATGCACCTCTAGTGACAGGTAAAATCATGGATTGGTAATGATCCAATACTCACAAATGTGTGCTAAGGGGATGGTCCCTGACCAAAGCAGCCCTTATTATAAGTGATGCAATAAACTTGGTGTGTAAGGTGAGTGTGTATTATGGGGAGCATGGGTCATCCCAAAGCATGGATGAACTGCATCAGACACACCCGGGTGCTACTAAAATGCAAGTTTTAGCCCAGAGTTACTTGCAGTGGCCAAAGAGGGATACTGATATCTATTTGTCAAGAGTCAAAAAGCTCACTGTGGCTCTGCTCCATCTTGGGAGTGGCCCTAGAGGCCCTAGACAAGAGTACATAGTGATTATGCTGGACCATCTACAGAAAAAATGTTTTCAGTACAAATGTATGCACGTTCCAAATGAGTAGACGTCTAATCCCATGAATGCATCCACTAGTGAAGCCACATAGAAAAATTAAGGACCAGTTTTAGTATCCATGGTTTACCTGAAATGCTTGTACCAGAGAATGGATGTTCTTTCCCTAGCATGTAATTCCAAAGATTTATGATACAAAAGAGCATTCAACACATTACATTAGCACCTTACTATCCACCAAATGGGTTTTCTAAATGGGCAACTGAGTCATTTAAAGAGGGTATTAAAAGAATACCCGGAGGTACTATAGATACAAAAGTGTCTCATTACCTGCAGTCAAGTGCAATCCTGTCCGCAGCAGAGATGTTAATGGGAAGGAAACCAAGGTCAAAGTTAGACCTTATGCATCAATACGTAATGGGAAAAATTCTGAAAAACAATAGAAGCAATAGCAGCAATATGACAAACATGCTAAAGAAAGTAGTTTTACTGTTGGAGAAGCTGTCTATACTAAAAACTTTGGGCCTGGTCCCAACTGGATGCTATTCTCCAACATGGGAATTCTGGGGGATGGCAGGGTCATATGCAGACATGTGAATCAACTGAGAAAGGATTGTGATGAACAATGGAGATGTTAATACAGCAAGAATAGAACTGCCACTGGAGAATGCTCAATTAGATTCAGTGCTAGTTTCTGGAAATCTGGAGGCAACAGCCTGACACCACAGGCGCCAACTTTTGTCGGCGCCAGTGGGTGCTTACACCCCTCCCCCCCCAGCCCCTGCCCCAACTCTGCCCCTATTGGATCCCTCCCCAAATCCCTGCTCTGGCCCTGACTCCTCCCCCAAGTGTGCCGTGTTCCCCCTCCTCTCCGGCTTGCTGCGCAAAACACCTGTTTCGTGGCGCAAGCGCTGGGAGGGAGGGGGAGAAGCAGGACCCAGCAGCATGCTCAGGGGAGGAGGCGGAGCAGAGGCGAGCTGGGGTGTGGGGAGCTGCCAGTAGGTGCAGACCACCCACCAACTTTTCCCCATGGGTACTCCAGCCCCAGAGCACCCATGGAGTCGGCACCTATGCCTGACACAAGATTAGCTACTATGGAAAAACCTCGTGGACAAATGTTCAAGTTACCACATCGCAGAATGACAGGTTTGAACCAAAAGTTATTCCTGAAAATGCAGCAGCAACAGTGGAATAGTAAGAGGAAAAAAAAGAGCCACTGTGGCTCAACAAAGTACAAGAAGCAGTGAGAACCAAAAAGGCATCCTTTAAAAAGTGGAAGTTAATCTTAGTGAGGAAAATAGAAAGGAGCATAAACTCTGGCAAATGAAGTGTAAAAATATAATTAGGAAGGTCAAAAAAGAATTTGAAGTACAGCTAGCCAAAGACTCAAAAAGTAATAGCAAAACATTTAAGTACATCAGAAGGAGGAAGCCTGCTAAACAACCAGTGGGGCCACTGGACGATCGAGATACTAAAGGAGCACTCAAGGATAAGGCCATTGCAGAGAAACTAAATGAATTCTTTGCATCGGTCTTCACGGATAAGAATGTGAGGGAGATTTGCAACTCAGCCATTCTTTTTAGGTGACAAATCATAGAATATCAGAGTTGGATTAGATGACCTCCTGAGGTCCCTTCCAACCCCCTGCTCAAAGCAGGACCAATCCCCAACTAAATCATCCCAGCCAGGGCTTTGTCAAGCCTGACTCAAAAAACCACTAAGGAAGGAGATTCCACCTCCTCCCTAGGTAACCCATTCCAGTGTTTCACCACCCTCCTTGTGAAAAAGTTTTTCCTAATATCCAACCTAAAACCTCCCCTACTGCAACTTGAGACCATTACTCCTTGTTCTGTCATCTGCTACCACTGAGAACAGTTGAGATCCATCCTCTTTGGAACCCCCTTTCAGGTAGTTGAAAGCAGCTATCAAACCCTGCCCCCATTCTTCTCTTCTGCAGACTAAATAATCCCAGACTGAGGTGTCATTAGAGGTGGTTTTGGAACAAATTGGTAAACTAAACAGTAATAAGTCACCAGGATCAGATGGTATTCACCCAAGAGTTCTGAAGGAACTCAAACGTGAAATTGTAGCACTACTAATTGTAGTCTGTAACCTATCATTTAAATCAGCTTCTGTACCAAATGACTGGAGGATAGATAATGTAACACCAATTTCTAAAAAGGGCTCCAGAGGTGACCCTGACAATTACAGGCTGGTAAGCCTGACTTCAGTACTGGGCAAACTGGTTGAAACTATAGTAACGAACAAAATTGTCAGACACAGATGAACATAATTTATTGGGGAATAGTCAACATGGTTTTTGTAAAGGGAAATCTTGCCTCACCAATCTACTAGAATTCTTTGAGGGAGTCAACAAGCATGTGGACAAGTGTATTTAGATTTTCAGAAAGTCTTCTACAAGGTCCCTCAAAGGCTCTTAAGCAAAGTAAGTAGTCATGGGATAAGAGGGAAGGTCCTTTCATGGATCAGTAACTGGTTAAAAGATAGGAAACAAAGGGTAGGAATAAATGGTCAGTTTTCAGAATGGAGACTGGTGTCCCCAAGGGGTCTGTACTGGGACCAGTACTATTTAACATTCATAAATGATCTGGAAAAAGGCGTAAACAGTGAGGTGAAAAATTTGCAGATGATACAAAACTACTCAGGCAGACTACGAAGAGCTACAAAAGGATCTCTGAAAACTGGGTGACTGGGCAACAAAGTGGCAGATGAAATTCAATGTTGATAAATGCAAAATAATGCACATTAGAAAACAATCCCAACTATACATATAAAACGATGGGGCCTAAATTAGCTGTTACCACTCAAGAAAGATCTTGGAGTCATTGGGGACAGTTCTCTGAAAACATCCACTAAATGTGCAGCAACAGTCAAAAAAGTGAACAGCATGTTGGGAGTCATTAACAAAGGGAAAGATAATAAGACAGAATATATCATATTGCCTCTATATAAATCCATGTCATTTTCACACAATGCACAGTCAACCTGTGGAACTCCATGCCAGAGGATGTTGTGAAGGCCAAAACCGTAACAGGGTTCAAAAAAGAACTAGATAAATTCATGGAGGATAGGTCCATCAGTGGCTATTGGCCAGGAATGGTGTCCCTAGCCTCTGTTTCCCAGAAGCTGGGAATCAGCGACAGGGGATGGATCACTTGATTACCTGTTCTGTTCATTCCCTCTGGGTCACCTAGCACTGGCCGCTGTCAGAAGACAGGATACTGGGCTAGATGGACCCAGTATGGCCATTCTTGTAGAATTTCCTTTTGCAAATTCTATACAGGAGAAACATCCATCTAGATATTTGAATCATTATACAGTGCAATAGGGACAGAGTGCCTGTTTTATTACTTGTACTTTGAAATGCATTGTTAATTACTATTGCTGGGTTTTGTACGTTGTAAAGTGAATACCTAAGGGGGTGGGGGGAGAGAAGATGTTACAAGTACAATAAATCATCCACTAGATGGAGTGGGCAGATTGTTAAACAAGGAAATGTGTAAAAAGAATGAGTACTATAAATCTATCTTCCTACTGTATTTTCCACTGCATGCATCTGATGAAGTGGGCTTTAGCCCACGAAAGCTTATGCTCAAATAAATTGGTTAGTCTAAGGTGCCACAAGTACTCCTCATTCTTTTTGCTGATACAGACTAACATGGCTACTACTCTGAAAGGAAACGTGTGACTGTCTACTATTTGCTTGTTGGGTGTTGGCAACTGCTCACTATGCAGGACCACAGAACCACTGCAGACATGTATGTTGCCTGACTAAAGATATTTAATACTTAAAGAAGCTGCTGTGTCAGTGGTTTATGATACAGTCTACAGGGGTCCATGCAATCTCAGTGGCCTGCCTGTGGTGTTCTCCATGCAGTATCTGTACTTAGGGTGCACCATGGAACTGGTTACCTGTGTAAAGATACTTGTGTGCATCAGGCCCTGTCTACAACACAGTGGGCACAATGGCAGGATACCTCCAGCTCTGCACTGTAGCTATGCCAGGGAGGGGAGAATGGGAGGGAGCCCCAGGGGGCCCGCCGCCTCTCTGGATGCTGCCGGGATGGGGGAATCCCGGGGGACCTGACACTGTTCCGGCCGTCCCCAGGCTGCTCTGGCCACTCCAAGACCGATGAGTCCCTGGGCCAGCTGCATTGGCTGCTGCTCAGGCAGTCCCCGAGGCCAGGTGCCCAGGACCACCAGAGCAGCAGCTGGTGTGGCTGGCCTAGGGACCACCTGAGGGGCTGGGGCTGGCTGTAGAGATGCTCCAGCACTGGCCAGTGTGGCTGTCCCCAAGGCCGGCTGAACAGCTGGCTCTGGGGCCAGCTGCTTAAGCGGCCCTGGGGTCAGCAACATGGGCCACTGCAGAAGTCAGAGGTCACAGGAACTCATGGAATCTGTGACTTCCACAACTACAGTGACAGACAGAGCCCTACTGATAGGTAGTCCACCTCCCCAGGCAGCAGTAGCTAGGTTAGTGGATGTATGCTTCCCTCAATCTAGCCATGTCTACCCTGGGGGTTAGGTTGGCATAGCTACAGCACTTTCACACCCCTAGGGTTGCCAACCCTTGAGGATTGGCCTGGAGTTTCCAGGAATTGAAAATTAATCCTTAATTAAAGATTGTCTGTGACATAAAAATTTGTTCCAAAATTGGCAACCCTACACCTGAGTGCATAGCTATGCTGAGCTAACTTAAGTGCAGACCAGGCCTAAGTACCAGAGAGGGTGGAGTGATGCTGAGACAGTGCAGAGAATCCTCTAGATACCTGGCTGGTGCATCTTGCTCACATGCTCAGGGTGACACTGGACACTAGATTTTGTGTTAGGAAGGAATTGGCAGATATTGGGGGGGTTTCCCCTTCCTCTGCAGCATGTCGGGGGCAGATTGCCTGCTGGCATAGTCTGGCATGTTCCTCCTAATCAATTCCCTGCCACGGCAGGGGCTTTGGTATCTCAGTCCTGTTCTCTGCCTGTAATACAGTTTAGTCTGAGGACTGAGCTGCTTTAGTCTTTGGGCTCAATATGGGGGTAGTTGTGTGAAACTCAATGACCCATGCTATGCTGGAGGTCAGACTAGACGAGATGATCTAATGGTCCCTTCCTGGCCTTTTGCCCTGGGCATAGTTTTGCAGCGTTTATGGTTACACTGGGAACTGCTGGCCAGTAGTGGCCGATCCAAGTGAAAGGAGAACAAATGGTATTATTATAATGTTTACTATTTGAAGTATGTTGGTGCCCAGCAGCCCCAGGCATGGCTTAGCACCCCATTGTGCTAGGTGCTGTACAAACAGAACAAAGAGACCTAAAGAGCTAATTAATGGAGGAATTCTGAATCCTTGCCATGCTCCCAGAGGTTGCTTAGAGCATAATTCATTTCTGTTCTATATAGGCTTATATACCACACTAATCACTGCGGTATAAAGCCTGGCCCTGCATCCCTCTCTATTGTGGGATGCTTTGTGCATGTCCTACATTGTTATGCTCCATAAGTTGTCCCTCTCAGAGTACAGTTCAATGGAGGGATTCTTTCACTTGCCCTCTTTCGCATGTTCCTCAAGCTGCCCAATTGCATGCCTGCCATGGCAGATGCTCTGGCTTCCTTAACACATGGCCTAGATATTTCCATCCTCTTTTCAGATGGATTTAAGATTTGCAATAAAATATATTGCATTCTATATATGAAATCAAAGAGGTTTTTAACAGGATTTCTGTTTGAGGAACCAGAGCTAAGCAATATATTTTTGAATTTCAATTTAACTTTGTCATACAACATTAACATTTTCACAATGCATTTTAGGTGTTTGATCAGTACTAATGGAAACACTTTGCCCATTTATATCTTTCTTCCCTAGGATCCCAAGGAATCTTGTAAGCACCAATTACTGTCAATACTACACCATCCATTTGGGAAAGGCATTATCCCCATTTTACAAATGGATAAACTGAGGCACAGAGACTGCAGGCCAGAGTTTCAAAAGAACTCAGGTTTGGATTTTCAACAGCTCAGTGCTCACATTTGGGGCTAGATTTCCCACAGCACCCAACATACCAAGTTCTTTTGAAAAAACCCACCCCTTATTCTGGTGACTAAATGAAAACTGAGCTCTGTTGAGAATTTGGGCTCTAAAAGTGGCTTGCCCAAATTTACAGATAGTCATTAAATCAGTGGGAGAGCTTCTGGGATGAGAATTCAGGAACCCTGACTCCCAGAACACTTCTGTAGCCAGTAGGTAAACCCACCCTTGTTTTAATCAAAGGTGTTAATAAGGGTACAATGTTTCCATGCAGTGTACACCTTCTCCATTTACAGTGTCTCTTGAAAACTGTTTAATTAGGATCTCAGCTTAGTTGCTGAGAGGAACACATTAAGTAAGAACCCAGTGGAGTGTGGCTATAGGCAGAAAAATGACTTCAGTCTGTCTTGCATACATTCTCTATCATTGACTGCCAGATCAGATTTGCTCATGTCAGTGACAAACCAAGATTCCCTTAACTGCTGGTCTTGCCAGCTCTGATTGGGTCTCTCAAAACTAAGCCACATTCTTTGTGTCAGGGAGCACTGACCCTCTCCACAGTTTGGCAGGGAAGAGATTAACTCTTGGACTGGCTGAAGGGAGCCCAGGTACTTATCTTGGGTGCAAGGATTTGCCAGGGAGTTCACCCCCCCCCCCCACCACCGCCATAAGAACAAGGGGGCTGAATCAGGGTTTCTAGGCAGAAGGCTGGAGTTAAGCAGGGATCAAGGGATTTCCCCCTCCTTTTTGGAACTCAGCCAAAGCTACTGCCAACTTAGACCTTTGTTTCGGACTTTGGCTGCAGCAGGCGCTACCTTATACCTTTGACTGGGCACTGGCTGAGGAAAGTCTGTTGTGTTTGTCGTTGGCCTCTACAGTAGTAGGGCATTCTTCAAATTTGCTTTTCTGTTTTTCCACCACAAAGCTCATCACAAAAGTATTTAAATTCCATTGAGTCCAGTGGAAATTTAGGAGACTGTGGTTGCACCAAGACCAATACACTCTGAAATATTAATGGTGTCCATTGCACACCTGGTTGAAGGCCCTCAAGGAGCAACTAGAAAGACTCATAACAGGGAGAAGGTCTTGAGACCTAGCAAGCATACTCAGTTTCCTGTCTTGTGATTAGCCTGCCAGCAAGAGACTGGCCTGCTGATGCTGTCCATTACTACACATGAGCTTCCAACAAACAAGCCCATTTGGAAGGGCATTTGATTCCATGACAGATGCCTGCAAATTTAGTTTCCAAAGACCTGAGGTTATTTTCTCAAAAATTAAGCAACCCTTGAAGCTGCCAGACCTTTTAGAGGGTCCCCAAAAAGTTGGCAGTTGAGAGGCACGACAGAGAATGACAAAAGTATCGAGAACATCAGAATAGAATGACAGGTTTCAGAGTAACAGCCATGTTAGTCTGTATTCGCAAAAAGAAAAGGAGTACTTGTGGCACCTTAGAGACTAACCAATTTATCTGAGCATAGCTCACGAAAGCTCATGCATCTGATGAAGTGAGCTGTAGCTCACGAAAGCTTATGCTCAAATAAATTGGTTAGTCTAAGGTGCAGAATAGAATGGTGGCTTAAGACTAGGGAAGGTGGCCATGAATTCATCACGGAGGGTTCCTGGGTGTTGGTGTCCACTGCCTCCCCATAACCATCCCCCAGAGTTGGTTATGACAATATTTCTGAGCCCACCCTCAGAAGTGGAGTAGTTAGGGAACAGAGCTGGTTGAAAAAAAAAAAAAAAAAAAGAGAAAATGATCTTGATAAAAATTTTTAAATTTCAGAGTTGTTCCCATTTCTCAGTGTTCCAAACATCCATGTCGCATGATTTTTAATCAATATCTTTGCTACATTCTTATTCATATCCATTGCTAAATTGTTTTCTACTTTTTCCATTTCCTGAAACCCTAGTTTTGTACTAAAAATTTTAGATTATGCCAACAATTTTTGGTGAAGTTTCCTTTTTGAAAAAACAAAACCCCACAACTTTTCAGCATGGAAACTTTGAAAGAACATTTTTAGCAGCTCCGGGAAATGTGGGTCCAAATTTTGAGAAAGACGCAAAAATCTGAGGAGAGTTACCTTCACATTCTTGTAGCTGGCCATTCTTTGTGTGCACAAATGTCCTCTTGCATTTATAATTGTGTGGAGTGGGAGGGTAGGGTTAAGTATGTTCTGATGGAACAGTTTTACATAGAGCTAGGTGGGAAATTGTTTTCCTCTCCTGTGAGAATTTGAGATTTCAGCATTTTTTTTCTGTCCTGGATAGGGACAAATCAAAGTCTTAACAGTTTCTGCAAATTGAAGATCTGGGAAGAAATAGCATTGATCAACTGAAACATTGTTTCAATAATTTCCAAATGTTATGTTTCAGTTTTGATTTTTTTAAAATTGTATTTACATTTTTACTATAAATAATCTTAAGTTTTAAACAAAAAAGTAGTTTAGACACAAAAAGCAGAACTTAGAAAATGCTGAAACAGGACAACGTCAAAACTAGTGTTTCCAAAATTTGACAAAGCCAACAATTTTCCACAAATGATTTTAATTTCAATGAATTGGTATTTTCTGGCCAAAAGAGTTTCATTAAAAAAAAGCCTCCAAATGAGCTCTAGTTTTCCAATGGAAAAATGCTGATTCAGTGCAATCAAAATGTTGATTACATATTAAATTTCATTGAATGTTCCATGGCAAATTAGAGGAAAATTAGCTTGAAACACCTTGTTACAAACAATACAAGAGCGGAAATGATAAAATCAAAACTAAGTATTTCAAGAAGATTGAAATGAAATATTTTGGGAATATTTAATGTCACAACAAAAAAGTCTGAGACTTCAACTTTTTAATCCTGATTTAGGACTAAAACGGGTCACATTCACCTCAACAGATTAATGGGACTAAATCAGGGTGTCCAGATAATCCTCATCTGAGAATATTAAAGGAACCAGCAAATGAAATTACAAGCCCATTAGCAAGAATTTTTAATGACTCTGTAAATTCAGGGTTTGTACTGTATGATTGGAGAATTGCTAACAGTTCCTATTTAAGAAAGGAAAAAAAGTGATCTGGGTAACAGGCCTGTTTGACATCTGTAGCATGCAAGGTCTTGGAAATAATTTCAAAGGAGAAAGTAGTTAAGGACATTGAGGTCAATGGTAAATGGGACAAAATACAACATGGTTTTATAAAAGGTAGATCGTGCCAAACCAAGCTGATCTCCTTCTTTGAGAAAGTAACAGATTTTTTAGACAAAGGAAACGCAGTGGATCTAGTTTACTTTGATTTCAGTAAGACATTTGATACAGTGCCACATGGAGAATTATTAGTTAAATTGGAAAAGATGGGGATCAATATGAAAATTGAAAAGTAGATAAGGAATTGGTTAAAAGGGAGACGACAGCAGGTCACAGTGAAAGGTGAACTGTCAGACTGGAGGGAGGTTACCAGTGGAGTTCCTCATGGATCAGTTTTGGGACCAATCTTTTTATTACTGATCTTGGCACAAAAAGTGGGTGTGCGCTAATAAAGTTTGCAGATGATACAAAGCTGGGAGGTATTGCCAATTCAGAGAAGGACCTGGATATCATACAGAAAGATCTGGACGACCTTGTAAACTGGAGTAATAGTAATAGGATGAAGTTTAATAGCGAGAAGTGTAAGGTCATGCATTTAGGGATTAACAACAAGAATTTTAGTTATAAACTGGGGACGCATCAATTGGAAGTAACAGAGGAGGAGAAGGACCTTGGAGTATTGATTGGCCACAGGATGACTGAGCCACCAATGTGATGTGGCCATAAAAAAGCTCATGCAGTCTTGGGATGCATCAGGCGAGGTATTTCCAGTAAAGATAAGGAGGTGTTTGTACTGTTATACAAGGCACTGGTGAGACCTCATCTGGAATATTGTGTGCAGTTCTGGTCTCCCATGTTTAAAAAGGATGAATTCAAATTGGAACAGGTATAGAGAAGGGCTACTAGGATGATCCCATGAATGGAAAACCTGTCTTTGAAAGGAGACTCAAGGAGCTTGGCTTGTTTAGCCTAACCAAAAGAAGGTTGAGGGAGATATGATTGCTCTCTAAAAATATATCACAGGGATAAATGCCAGGGAGGGAGAGGAATTATTTAAGCTCAGTACCAATGTGGACACAAGAACAAATGGATATAAACTGGCCATCAGGAAGTTTAGACTTGACATTAGAAGAAGGTTTCTAACCATCAGAGGAGAGAAGTTCTGGAACAGCCTTCCAAGGAAAGCAGTGGGGGCAAGAGACTTATCAGGCTTCAAGATTAAACTCGATAAAAGTTTATGCAGGAGATGGTATAATAGGATAACATGATTTTGGCAATTAATTGATCTTGGACTATTAGTGGTAAATAGGCCTAATGGCCTGTGATGGGATGTTATATGGGGTGGGATCTGAGTTACTACAAAGAATTCTTTCCTGGGTATCTGGCTGGTGAATCTTGCCCACATGCTCAGGGTTCAGCTGACTGCCATATTTGGGGTCAGGAAGGACTTTTCCTCCAGGGTAGATTGGCAGAGTCACTGTGGCTTTTTTGCCTTCCCCTGCAGTGTGGGGGATGGGTCACTTGCTGGAGGATTCTCTGCACCTTGATGTCTTTAAACTATGATTTGAGGATTTCAATAGCTCAGACATAGATGAGAGGTTTATTGTAGGAGTGGGTGGGTGAGATTCTGTAGGCTGCGTTGTGCAGGAGGTCAGACTAGATGATCATAATGGTCCCTTCTGACCTTAAAGTCTATGAACCTCTCATAAGCACCCCTGGCTGAGTGCCTGCACTCTCTACCTGTTTGTGGTGGGTCTTCACTGACTCAGCTCTCCAGCCAAGTCATATACAATCTGAGATAAAAGCAAAGCAAATCCCTTTTGGGGTATAAGTCCAACAGGGGCCTCTCAGTTCCTTCTGTGATGTCTGTTTGTCCCTGCTCCGGAATCTAGCAGTGCCCCAGGGCTCCTTCCCTAGAGGCAGTGTCTTCACCTTCTCCGGGCCTTTCTGGCCCCACCTCGTCAGCTATGCCACTAGAGTTCAGTCCCCCTTCTGGGTGTTAGGATATAAATATTCAGGCCTGTCTCTAAAGGCCTATACTCTAAGAATTTACGTGTATTCTTATCACTTGGCTAGTTCTAGAGGTATAAAAGAAAGAATCAAAATCACTGTCTGCTGGTGTAAGGGCCTTCTCTTACTGTGACAGTCTGAGGCCCTGTTCTTAGGCTAAGGCCTTTGGCTAAGCAACAGAGGCAGCCATAAACTGGGAAGCGACTGGTCACATCCTCACATTCCAAACTAGTCACATTGAAATAGGGTGCTATTGGGCTGTTAGGCACTATCAGGACAGGATTGTATTCCTATCGCCTCCAGAGAAAGGGAAGTGCTTAGAAAATGTAAAAGGAAACTTAGTTTGATAGCATCCTGTCTGGCAAGAGCTCACTTATCAATAGCCGGGAGGTATTGGTATACTCACTTCTGTATTGTTTTGTCATTACAGTTCCCACTTTCCTATTGTTTTTCTGCTTAATCTCTGTCTGATTCTGTGATTGTTCCTGTCTGCTGTATAATTAATTTTGCTGGGTGTAAACTAAGGTGGTGGGATATAATTGGTTAAATAATCATGTTACAATATGTTAGGATTGGTTAGTTACATTTCAGTAAAATGATTGGTTAAGGTATAGCTAAGCAGAACAGTATATAGTCTGCAGTCAATCAGGAAGTGAGTGGGGGGGAAATGGGAACAGGGGTGGGGAATTGGAATCATGTTTTGCTAAGGGGGGAATGGGAACAGGGACACAGGTAAGGCTCTGTGGTGTCAGAGCTGGGAAGGGTGACACAAAGGAAGGAAACTGGAATCATGCTTGCAGGAAGTTCACCCCAATAAACATCGAATTGTTTGTACCTTTGGACTTCAGGTATTTTTGCTCTTGGTTCATGCGAGAAGGGCCAGGGAAGTAAGTGGGTGAAGGAATAAGCCCCCTAACATCTTGGTGCTGGTAACTCGGATGCATTGCATCGGATAGGTGAGTGGCAGCCTGTAAGTCCCCCTCCCCAACCGTCCGTGCAGCTGCTTGGAGGGGGTATAGCAAACTCTCGTGATGGTAGTTGTGGGTTCTGGCAAGCCAGGGTAAAGGATTTTTTGGATAAATGAATAAGGAAGAACCAGGGCCCATTCCAGGTGCAGGGGTCAACCTGGGATGAGATTAAAAAGGAAATGGAGGAAGTGTTAGGCGACCCAGAGGAATGGGGGATGGCTGAGGAGCCCACCCTCCTTGGTATATGGGTAGTGGAAGAAGGTCCCTGCCCATGGGGACTGAATGCCTTCCAGGGAAAGGAGGTACTTCAGTCCGCACGTGAGATGTTTGACGTAAGGGCAGCATTATGAGAAGCTGCCAGTAATCTTTCAAGTTTGGTGCTGCTTCAGCAAGGGCTGCTGAAGGGTTGTAAATTAGTTAGGGGTGGTTAAAGATTTGGCACAACAGGGTTTAAAGTCAAAAGCAGAGTTAACAAACTACCTTTAGAGACTGGAGCTGGGACTTGGTGCTGGGGGAGCGGAGAGAAAGAAAAAAATATTTTCAAAGTGCAAGATGGCAGGGTTTGCAGGAGCAGGTAACAACCCCCACTCTTCTCCCAGAGCCAGAATGAGAGCCTGGGGATAAGGGTTCCCAACTGTTTCAGCCCAGGGAGCCTACTCTTGGCTCAGAGCTAACTATATCCTTTTCCTTGGTTTACTTAATTTGCTGCTGGTAGCCTATACTTTAAACTGACCTGACAGGCTTAATTGGTTTCTTTCCACCTCTCCCCATGCCTTTCCACACTTTTGTTTTTCTGAAGTTTTAGTGGCGGGTACTTTGGATACTTATGTGAAATGTTTTTGGTTATTTTGGATAAAGTATGATGGAGGTCTGCTGTATTCCACTAGAATTTTTGGAGTAAAAGATCCATGGGCATCCATGGAGACAAATGTTTTACTGCCTCTTTGAACAGTCTCAAGGTAAAGACAGCACAGGTTAAGGCAGCTGTGTGGCAATAATTGTACTTGGTGGCTAAGTTGTTACAGACAAATTACACTACCTTAAAGAACTAAATGTAGGAGTAAGTGATTTAAAGAAGTGAGTGAAAAGTTACAAATAGCTTTTGCAAAAATTGATAATACAGGGTTTGCAGGAAAGTAAACGTTTGGGAGTTGTGGAAATGGTAAAAGGTAACTGTTGTGAAGATGTTAAAAGGGTAACTGTTGTGGTGTTACAAGAAGGAAGTTTTTGTTTAATGATAAAACCCAGTTATATAAATGTGACTGCACAGAGTTGCACATACAGTTACATTGGATGGAAGCTTGGTAATTAGGTTATCCAAAGGGGTCAGGTAGAGTGGCTACTACCACCACTATGCTTCTGTCCCCAGAAGCCTTTACAGCTAGTCTGAAGGAAAATGGGCCCTTTCCCACAGAAATGGTCTATAAGGGACTGCTGCAGGCAGCAGGCGGAGAGAGAATTTGATCCAAATGATTTGACTATTGGGTAATGTAATCAAAATCACTAAAGGAATGTAAGGGGTTTCTATTGGAACTTAACTTGGCTGCCCCTGGTTGTGTCTAGTTGTACAAGATGGGAGTGTAATCAGGTACAGTTGTGAAAAAGAGTAATCGCAGTGCAAGAAATGTTAGGCAAAAGAGAATTGTGTGTGCACAAGGAAAAGGGGAGGAATGATGGGAACACAGCCTTGGGGTGGCTCTGGGGGATCGGACTGTCACTTTGGTGGGTGTGTATGAAAACTCTGTGGGAATGGGGGAGGCAGTTACACCTTGTGTAAAAATTAATATGCCTAATATAATGTTATGGAGGTTAAACTATATGGAAGGAATGTGCATTTTCCCAGGATGTGTGCAGTGTATATTGGAGAAGGGGTAAAAGAAATGCAAATAAAACATGGTACTTAAATAAAACCCTGCTAGCGCTCCAAAAGGAGCCACAATAGGTTGTGCTTTCTTTTTCAGATGTGTGATTTGGAGCAGGAGATGAAAGTGGAAAGTAATCAGAACTCTGGTGGAAGTAAAATGTTTCCCTTTTAATGAGCTGCTAACAGCTTTGGATCCAAATTACCTAGCTGATGGGCACAAAGGAGCTGCAAATAATGAATACATCTTGTCAGCAAACGAGTTACTAGAAGACTCAGATTATGGCCCTCCAGGAAACGGAGGTGAAAAAACAAGTCAAGCCTGAAAATAAGGGGAACAGGTTAACCTTAAGGTGTGTGTACAGTGCTAAAATCTGAAGCTGTGTCTCTGCTGTACCAAGCATTAAGTTTATTCTCAGGTAATAGCTGAGAAACTATTGCAAACTTGACAGGTTTCAGAGTAACAGCCGTGTTAGTCTGTATTCGCAAAAAGAAAAGGAGTACTTGTGGCACCTTAGAGACTAACCAATTTATTTGAGCATAAGCTTTCGTGAACTACAGCTCACTTGGTTTGTTGTACAGGAGGGGAAACTGAGGTACACCACCTCATGAATTTCATAAATGACCCGTGAGTGGGGTAATTCATTACCCTGACTATAGAACAAAATAAGGACAGCCTTGAGGTAATTCTTCTGTTTGTCCTGCAATTAGCAAGGAAATTTATAAAAGAAAGTGGTATTATTAAAGCAATAATCTGTCCCCACCACAGGGGTGGAAGTTGTTTTTCAGACACTCTACAAGCAAGCTGGTGCCAGCAGGAAAAATAACCCCGAATACCATGGATCTGTGTGTTGTGTTTGTCTGGTTGCTAGCATTGTTGTTTTAATGAAAAAAACTTCATGACATGGGTGGGGGATGGCTTCAAAAGGCTGACCTTGGGGGTGGGGAGGGAGATGTGTATGGGAATACAAAATGCTTAACTAGGAGGCCAGCACCTGTGTAATAGCTACTGTGGTACCTGGAAATGGAATGGCAACTAAGGTGGTCCCCACAAGCCCTATGGAAATAATGAGAAGGGGAGGAGCTCACTGGGAATCAATGGAGGGGTGTGTAAAATAGTGTAAATCCCCAGAAGATATTTGGATGTGCCCCTCTCCTATGACTATGGAGGAGCAGAATCAATGGCCTATGCAAGGGGTGGACAATTGGGTGTACTGTGTATAAGGTGTTTTGCTGGGAATGTACATACTACTGGGGGCACAATTACACCGGCCCATAACTACACACATAGAATATCAGGGTCGGAAAGGACCTCAGAAGGTCATCAAGTCCAACCCCCTGCTTGAAGCAGGACCAAGTCCCAGTTAAATCATCCCAGCCAGGGCTTTGTCAAGCCTGACCTTAAAAACCTCTAAGGAAGGAGATTCTACCACCTCCCTAGGTAACGCATTCCAGTGTTTCACCACCCTCTTAGTGAAAAAGTTTTTCCTAATATCCAATCTAAACCTCCCCCACTGCAACTTGAGACCATTACTCCTCGTTCTGTCATCTGCTACCATTGAGAACAGTCTAGAGCCATCCTCTTTGGAACCCCCTTTCAGGTAGTTGAAAGCAGCTATCAAATCCCCCCTCATTCTTCTCTTCCACAGACTAAACAATCCCAGCTCCCTCAGCCTCTCCTCATAAGTCATGTGTTCTAGACCCCTAGAATCATAGAATCATAGAATCATAGAATATCAGGGTTGGAAGGGACCCCAGAAGGTCATCTAGTCCAACCCCCTGCTCAAAGCAGGACCAAGTCCCAGTTAAATCATCCCAGCCAGGGCTTTGTCAAGCCTGACCTTAAAAACCTCTAAGGAAGGAGATTCTACCACCTCCCTAGGTAACGCATTCCAGTGTTTCACCACCCTCTTAGTGAAAAAGTTTTTCCTAATATCCAATCTAAACCTCCCCCATTGCAACTTGAGACCATTACTCCTCGTTCTGTCATCTGCTACCATTGAGAACAGTCTAGAGCCATCCTCTTTGGAACCCCCTTTCAGGTAGTTGAAAGCAGCTATCAAATCCCCCCTCATTCTTCTCTTCTGCAGACTAAACAATCCCAGCTCCCTCAGCCTCTCCTCATAAGTCATGTGCTCTAGACCCCTAATCATTTTTGTTGCCCTTCGCTGGACTCTTTCCAATTTATCCACATCCTTCTTGTAGTGTGGGGCCCAAAACTGGACACAGTACTCCAGATGAGGCCTCACCAGTGTCGAATAGAGGGGAACGATCACGTCCCTCGATCTGCTCGCTATGCCCCTACTTATACATCCCAAAATGCCATTGGCCTTCTTGGCAACAAGGGCACACTGCTGACTCATATCCATCTTCTCGTCCACTGTCACCCCTAGGTCCTTTTCCGCAGAACTGCTGCCTAGCCATTCGGTCCCTAGTCTGTAGCGGTGCATTGGGTTCTTCCGTCCTAAGTGCAGGACCCTGCACTTATCCTTATTGAACCTCATCAGATTTCTTTTGGCCCAATCCTCCAATTTGTCTAGGTCCTTCTGTATCCTATCCCTCCCCTCCAGCGTATCTACCACTCCTCCCAGTTTAGTATCATCCGCAAATTTGCTGAGAGTGCAATCCACACCATCCTCCAGATCATTTATGAAGATATTGAACAAAACCGGCCCCAGGACCGACCCCTGGGGCACTCCACTTGACACCGGCTGCCAACTAGACATGGAGCCATTGATCACTACCCGTTGAGCCCGACAATCTAGCCAGCTTTCTACCCACCTTATAGTGCATTCATCCAGCCCATACTTCCTTAACTTGCTGACAAGAATGCTGTGGGAGACCGTGTCAAAAGCTTTGCTAAAGTCAAGAAACAATACATCCACTGCTTTCCCTTCATCCACAGAACCAGTAATCTCATCATAAAAGGCGATTAGATTAGTCAGGCATGACCTTCCCTTGGTGAATCCATGCTGACTGTTCCTGATCACTTTCCTCTCCTCTAAGTGCTTCAGGATTGATTCTTTGAGGACCTGCTCCATGATTTTTCCAGGGACTGAGGTGAGGCTGACTGGCCTGTAGTTCCCAGGATCCTCCTTCTTCCCTTTTTTAAAGATGGGCACTACATTAGCCTTTTTCCAGTCATCCGGGACTTCCCCCGTTCGCCACGAGTTTTCAAAGATAATGGCCAAGGGCTCTGCAATCACAGCCGCCAATTCCTTCAGCACTCTCGGATGCAATTCGTCCGGCCCCATGGACTTGTGCACGTCCAGCTTTTCTAAATAGTCCCTAACCACCTCTATCTCTACAGAGGGCTGGCCATCTCTTCCCCATTTTGTGATGCCCAGCGCAGCAGTCTGGGAGCTGACCTTGTTAGTGAAAACAGAGGCAAAAAAAGCATTGAGTACATTAGCTTTTTCCACATCCTCTGTCACTAGGTTGCCTCCCTCATTCAGTAAGGGGCCCACACTTTCCTTGGCTTTCTTCTTGTTGCCAACATACCTGAAGAAACCCTTCTTGTTACTCTTGACATCTCTTGCTAGCTGCAGCTCCAGGTGCGATTTGGCCCTCCTGATATCTTTCCTACATGCCCGAGCAATATTTTTATACTCTTCCCTGGTCATATGTCCAACCTTCCACTTCTTGTAAGCTTCTTTTTTATGTTTAAGATCCGCTAGGATTTCACCATTAAGCCAAGCTGGTCGCCTGCCATATTTACTATTCTTTCGACTCATCGGGATGGTTTGTCCCTGTAACCTCAACAGGGATTCCTTGAAATACAGCCAGCTCTCCTGGACTCCCTTCCCCTTCATGTTAGTCCCCCAGGGGATCCTGGCCATCTGTTCCCTGAGGGAGTCGAAGTCTGCTTTCCTGAAGTCCAGGGTCCGTATCCTGCTGCTTACCTTCCTTCCCTGCGTCAGGATCCTGAACTCAACCAACTCATGGTCACTGCCTCCCAGATTCCCATCCACTTTTGCTTCCCCCACTAATTCTACCTGGTTTGTGAGCAGCAGGTCAAGAAAAGCGCCCCCCCTAGTTGGCTCCCCTAGCACTTGCACCAGGAAATTGTCCCCTACGCTTTCCAAAAACTTCCTGGATTGTCTATGCACCGCTGTATTGCTCTCCCAGCAGATATCAGGAAAATTAAAGTCACCCATGAGAATCAGGGCATGCGATCTAGTAGCTTCCGTGAGTTGCCGGAAGAAAGCCTCATCCACCTCATCCCCCTGGTCCGGTGGTCTATAGCAGACTCCCACCACTACATCACTCTTGTTGCACACACTTCTAAACTTAATCCAGAGACACTCAGGTTTTTCCACAGTTTCGTACCGGAGCTCTGAGCAGTCATACTGCTCCCTTACATACAGTGCTACTCCCCCACCTTTTCTGCCCTGCCTGTCCTTCCTAAACAGTTTATAACCATCCATGACTGTACTCCAGTCATGTGAGTTATCCCACCAAGTCTCTGTTACTCCAATCACGTCATAGTTCCTTGACATCACCAGGACCTCCAGTTCTCCCTGCTTGTTTCCAAGGCTTTGTGCATTTGTATATAAGCACTTGAGATAACCTGTTGATCGCCCCTCATTCCCAGTATGAGGCAGGAGCCCTCCCCTCACAGACATTCCTGCCTGTGCTTCCTCCCGGAATCCCGCTTTCCCACTTACCTCAGGGCTTTGGTCTCCGTCCCCCGGTGAACCTAGTTTAAAGCCCTCCTCACTAGGTTAGCCAGCCTGCTGGCAAAGATGCTCTTCCCTCTCTTCGTAAGATGGAGCCCGTCTCTGCCCAGCACTCCTCCTTCATGGAACACCATCCCATGGTCAAAGAATCCAAAGCCTTCTCTCCGACACCACCTGCGTAGCCATTCGTTGACTTCCACGATTCGACGGTCCCTACCCAGGCCTTTTCCTTCCACGGGGAGGATGGACGAGAACACCACTTGCGCCTCCAACTCCTTTATCCTTCTTCCCAGAGCCACGTAGTCCGCAGTGATCCGCTCAAGGTCATTCTTGGCAGTATCATTGGTGCCCACGTGGAGAAGCAGGAAGGGGTAGCGATCCGAGGGCTTGATGAGTCTCGGCAGTCTCTCCGTCACATCGCGAATCTTAGCCCCCGGCAAGCAGCAGACTTCTCGGTTTTCCCGGTCAGGGCGGCAGATAGATGACTCAGTCCCCCGGAGGAGAGAGTCCCCGACCACCACCACCCGCCTTCTCCTCTTGGGAGTGGTGGTCGTGGAACCCCCAACCTCAGGACATCGCATCTCATGCCTTCCAACCAGCGGAGTCTCCTTCTGCTTTCTCCCCCCAGACATATCATCTGGTCCACTCTCCGCAATGGTACCTGTGGAGAGAACATGAAAGCGGTTAGTTACCTGTGTTTGTGTTACTGGAACCCGGACATTCCGCTTACCTCTTCTGGAGGTCACATGTTGCCAAGCTTCTTCACTGGCCTCTTGGCTCCTCTGTGCAACCTGCTCTATATCTTTAGAGCTTTGTGCCCCTAGAAGCCTACCCTGAGTTTTGTCCAGAAAATCCTCAGTCTCTCGTATACAACGCAGGGTCGTTACCTGTTGCTCCAGACCTTCAATCTTCTCTTCCAATATGGAGACCAGCTTGCACTTTGTACAGACAAAGTCGCTTCTGTCCTGTGGAAGAAAGACAAACATGGCACATCCAGTGCAGGTCACAACAGCTGAACCCCCCCCTTCCATATCACCTACCTACTATGAGCTTCCTCAGAGACGTTGGCAAGATGTAAGCCTCACTGGGCTCACTCCAGGCGAACTCCCAGGCAAACTCCTGCTGTGAGCTGCTCTGCTGTCCCCGCTGCTCAGCTGGTTCGCTGCCGCTCAGCTGGTTCGCGAGGCTCTGGCTATTTTTAAACAGCCAGGCTTCCCTGACGCAAACACACAGACACCCTAATGCCCGCCCCCTGCAGGCTAGCAGCCAATCAGACACTCACTCAGGCTCTCCCCCTGCCCTCCCAGCAAACACACGCTCGGATACTTCCTCAGCAAGCAAACACACACACTCGGATACTTACCAGTCCCAGGCAAACTCCCTAATCATTTTTGTTGCCCTTCGCTGGACTCTCTCCAATTTATCCATATCCTTCTTGTAGTGTGGGGCCCAAAACTGGACACAGTACTCCAGATGAGGCCTCACCAATGTCGAATAGAGGGGAACGATCACGTCCCTCGATCTGCTCGCTATGCCCCTACTTATACATCCCAAAATGCCATTGGCCTTTTTGGCAACAAGGGCACACTGCTGACTCATATCCAGCTTGTCGTCCACTGTCACCCCTAGGTCCTTTTCCGCAGAACTGCTGCCTAGCCATTCGGTCCCTAGTCTGTAGCGGTGCATTGGGTTCTTCCGTCCTAAGTGCAGGACCCTGCACTTATCCTTATTGAACCTCATCAGATTTCTTTTGGCCCAATCCTCCAATTTGTCTAGGTCCTTCTGTATCCTATCCCTCCCCTCCAGCGTATCTACCACTCCTCCCAGTTTAGTATCATCCGCAAATTTGCTGAGAGTGCAATCCACACCATCCTCCAGATCATTTATGAAGATATTGAACAAAACCGGCCCCAGGACCGACCCCTGGGGCACTTCACTTGACACCGGCTGCCAACTAGACATGGAGCCATTGATCACTACCCGTTGAGCCCGACAATCTTATAGTGCATTCATCCAGCCCATACTTCTTTAACTTGCTGACAAGAATACTGTGGGAGACCATGTCAAAAGCTTTGCTAAAGTCAAGAAACAATACATCCACTGCTTTTCCTTCATCCACAGAACCAGTAATATCATAAAAGGCGATTAGATTAGTCAGGCATGACCTTCCCTTGGTGAATCCATGCTGGCTGTTCCTGATCACTTTCCTCTCATGCAAGTGCTTCAGGATTGATTCTTTGAGGACCTGCTCCGTGATTTTTCCAGGGACTGAGGTGAGGCTGACTGGCCTGTAGTTCCCAGGATCCTCCTCCTTCCCTTTTTTAAAGATGGGCACTACATTAGCCTTTTTCCAGTCATCTGGGACTTCCCCCGTTCGCCACGAGTTTTCAAAGATAATGGCCAATGGCTCTGCAATCACAGCCGCCAATTCCTTCAGCACTCTCGGATGCAACTCGTCTGGCCCCATGGACTTGTGCATGTCCAGCTTTTCTAAATAGTCCCTAACCACCTCTATCTCCACAGAGGGCTGGCCATCTCTTCCCCATTTTGTGATGCCCAGCGCAGCAGTCTGGGAGCTGACCTTGTTCATGAAGACAGAGGCAAAAAAAGCATTGAGTACATTAGCTTTTTCCACATCCTCTGTCACTAGGTTGCCTCTCTCATTCAGTAAGGGGCCCACACTTTCCTTGGCTTTCTTCTTGTTGCCAACATACCTGAAGAAACCCTTCTTGTTACTCTTGACATCTCTTGCTAGCTGCAGCTCCAGGTGCGATTTTGCCCTCCTGATATCATTCCTACATGCCCGAGCAATATTTTTATACTATACTACTGGGGGCACAATTACACCGGCCCATAACTACACACATAGAATATCAGGGTTGGAAGGGACCTCAGGAGGTTATCTAGTCCAACCCCCTGCTATCTATGCTGCTATCTGGACTTTGGTGCACAAATGGATCTGTGAATCTTATTGCTGTGAATAATCAAACCAGGGCATACTGCCTGATTCCATACCAAGTGGTCAAGCTGGTTTGGACAATATCCCATTTCTCTGTGAACCTTCAATGGACTTATGATATGGACAAAAGCACACAAAACCTGCAGGAGAAGCTTGTTGCAACTGGATACAAGATCGTGACCCGGTCGAAGGAGGAGACGCAGTGTTTTGGTGGTGGCTCAGATGTTGGACCGTACTGCAGTGGTCAGGACTCAGTGTTGCTGTGGGTTTTGTATTGTTAACTGTACTTGTGTTACGCTGCATATGGAGATAACCTATAAGTACTGTAATAAGCCCTCCAAACCCTACAGTGTACTAGGCAACCCGGACCCAGCCTTCTCAGGCCCACTATAATGGGAAGTCTGAAACACTAATTGGAATAGGTATGCCCATACGAGAGAAGGTGCAGGGCACTATACTACACAAGGGGCAGTGGGACAAATGGAATATTGATACCTTCCACCTTGATGCCTAGCCCTATCAGGAAATTTGTGTCGCCATATGTCCTATGCTTTTCCAGGGATACCTGGGCAGGAGGATCCCAAAAGAAAAAAAGGGGGTGGAGTGTTAGGATATAGATATTCAGGCCTGTCTGTAAGATATTCAGGCCTAGACTTTAAGAATTTAGGTGTATTATCACTTGGCTAGTTCTAGAGGTATAAAAGAATCAAAATCACTGTCTGCCGGTGTAAGGGCCTTCTCTTACTGTGAGAGTCAGAGGCCCTGTTCTTAGGCTAAGGCCTTTGGCAAAGCAGCAGAGGCAGCCATAAACTGGGAAGCGACCGGTCACATCCTCACATTCCAACCTAGTCACATTGGAATAAGGTGCTATTGGGCTGTTAGGAATACAATCCTGTCCTGATAATGCCAATCACCTCCAGAGAAAGGGAAGTGCCTAGAAGATGTAAAAGGAAACTTAGTTTGATAGCATCCTGTCTGGCAAGAGCTCACTTATCAATAGCTGGGATGTGAAATCCTCACTTCTGTATTGTTTTGTCATTATAGTTCCCACTTTGCTATTGTTTGTCTGCATAATCTGTCTGGTTCTGTGATTGTTTCTGTCTGCTGTATAATTAATTTTGCTGGGTGTAAACTAATTAAGGTGGTGGGATATAATTTGGTTACATAATCATGTTACAATGTTAGGATTGGTTAGTTACATTTCAGTAAAATGATTGGTTAAGGTATAGCTAAGCAGAACTCAGGTTTTACTATATAATCTGCAGTCAATCAGGAAGTGAGTGTATGTGGGGAGAGAAAGGGAACAGGGAATGGGGGTGGGGAATTGGAATCATGTTTTGTTAAGTGGGGGGAATGGGAACAGGGACACAGATAAGGCTCTGTGGTGTCAGAGCTGGGAAGGGGGACACTAAGGAAGGAAACTGGAATCATGCTTGCTTGAAGTTCACCCCAATAAACATCAAATTGTTTGCACCTTTGGACTTCTTGCATGAAGAGAGAGCAACAATACCTGAAGGACCAGGGAAGTAAGTGGGTGAAGGAATAAGCCCCCTAACACTGGGGTACTTCAATGACCACACCATTTTCCCAGTGGCTGGTGGGGGGGGACCTGGGCCTACCCTCCACTCCAGGTCCCAGCCCAGGGACCTTATAGATAGCAGCCATCTACAATGTTCCTTTAAGCTTTAAATATACTGCACTGCTGCTACAATTACCTGGGTCACTTCCCCACAGCCCTGTGCTATCTTCACCCTTACCTCAGGGCCTTGTCCTGATGGAATCCCCACAACCAGGTCAGGGCTCCTTCTTGCTCTCCCTGGCTTCTGGCAGCATTACCTTAGCTAAGGTCCTGCAGGTATCTCAGCTATCCACACTCCTCCAGTTCTAGTAAGGCACTGAACTCACTCTGGCCCTGCAGCTCTTCTTATACTAGCCTGCTGGGCCCTGATTGGCTGCATCCCACACAGCCATTGTAGGCAGCTCGGAGGGCCTCTCTACTGCCCTTTTCTGGGGCAGGGTGTGGCAGGTCCAAAAGGCCTCCAGCAGGGGGCCTCACACTAGTCCATCCCGTCACAAGGACAAAACCAAATTCAAATGTCATAGAATTTTCTGTGGGACAGACATTTTGTTTGTTCAACCAGCTCTAATGCAAAAACCTGCAGGCACAATCTGAGAGATACAAACCAGTTTGAAAACATGACCCACACTCTGTGGCTAAGACAGCGGTTAAAAAATTCAGGGGATCTCAGAGAGAAGACATCAAACTGAAGGGTCAAAACTATGAAAAGGATTGGAGTAAAAAATCCTAGTGAATCTAACCATTGGAACAGACTACCAAGGGCTGTGGTAAATTCTCTATCTATATTAGGGATGTTTCATGTATATTAAATTAAGATTGGATGTCTTCTTAAAAGATACACTCATGGTCAACTAGGCTCAATGTGGGAAACACTGAGTGAGGTTTTCTGGCCTGGGCTATGCAGGAGGTTGGACTAGATCAGAATGTTCCTTTCTGGCCTTAAAACCTCTGAAATCCAGGAATGCATTTCATTTTGAGATGGGCCCTGGATCTACACAGCCCCAGACTTGCAGGGTATCAGTAGCCACATCTGATTTTTGCAGTCTGAACTTTTCTCCCATTTCATGGGAAAAAATGGGGTCCTGCAAGACAGAAAAGGTAGGGTCTGCCTCCAGATCTGTCACTAACTCATTCTTGTGACCTTCAGGTCACTCTACCTGGCCGAGCATCTCACTGACTCCATCAGTAACAGGAGGATTCTGATGTAAAGAGCTTTGAGATTTCTGGGCAAAAAGCGCACATTGCTGTTAAAACAGTCAGCTTTATTCAAACTGGCTGTTTCAGGAAGAAACAACGGTTGCACTGAACTGCACAGACACTTGTTGCTCATAAATAGTGTTCCATCTTGGGACTGTTTTACTCAAACATCATATATAAAATAGCCTTGGGGAAATTGTGTAGTGCTGCTGAACTACTGAAAACTGATGGACTCTAGGACCCAGTGGAGGAACGTCACACGAGCTGTCCTCAAACCTCTCCAAACTTTTCACAGCCTGTTGCTTATTCATTGAGATCAGGAGGAGTAAATCCATCCAGCCCAGAGAGAGAGTGAGAGAGAGAGAAAGAGAGAGGAACATCCCTGCTCGGAACATAGCAGCAATGTGAAAACCATTCACGGAGAAGCCCTGCAAACTTTACTGAAGCCTTGAGACCAAAAGCGGCTCTTTTCCTCCTTTCATCTCCCAAGTCAATTCCACATATGTTGGCCTGGCCATGCAGCCTGCGGGAGAGCTGTGCAGTTTAGAACAGGCCAGGAATGGACAGAGTTAGAGCTGTTCACATCAGGAAGCAGCGTAGAGGCTCTGGAGAGAGGAACAGCTGGCAGAGGCCATCCAGGCTGCCTCTTTGGTTTGGTTTTGCAAATACTAGCCATTAAATCATCCGCTCCTCTTTGGCCACAATGACGGCCTGTGGCTTGTGCGACTGGTGGGCTGTGATGGGCTGTGGGATCTTTCTGCTGGTCCATGGGCAGCAGCCACAGAGCAGCAACACAGACGGCAATCGGTGGAGGCAGATGATCCAGTGGGAGAACAATGGCAGGGTGTACAGCCTCTTGAATACAGGGTCTGAGTACGTGCGCGCTGGCCAGGAGCCGGCGGATGGCAGCACCAGGGTCCTGCTAGCTGACACCCCCAGGAGTCAAAGCAGAAGGGGGCAGGGGAACCTCAGGAGGCAAGCACCCACCTTGCCAGTCAGGGTGGGCTCCGACACCATCCGGGGCCAGACACGGCACCCATTCGGCTTTGGCCAAGTCCCGGAGAACTGGCGGGAAGGTCCCGTCGGAGACAGCACCAGCTCCCAGCGGATCAGGCCATCCACCAGCCGGCAACGACAGACCAGCTCCTCCGCTGCCACCGTCGCGGCCTCTTCTTCATTCTCACACTCCTCCTTTGGGCAGCCCTCCTACTCACAGTTCCCCTTCCCCCAGCCCCCTTTTGGGAACCAGCATGAGCCCTACGATGCCCAGGTGTCTCGGGGCTATGACGAAGGCTACCTGTACTACCGCAGCACAGGAAACGGAGGGGGCGCTGTTGCATCAGCTGCTGCTGGTGTCGGTGTCCTATACCCCTTCCAGTCCAGGGCACGATATGAGGAATATGGGGAGGACCAGAATCCCTACCGAGCCCAAGGCTACTATCCTGCTCCAGAGAGGCCCTATGTCGCAGTGCCCCCCCAGCCCCAGCCTGCTGATGGGCTGGATAGGAGGTACTCCCACAGCTTGTATCATGACACTAGCGCCACTGCGGAGCAAGGCTTCCAAGATCCTTATTCAGCAAGTCAAAACCAGCAGCCAATGGGACAAGGGGTCCCCACTATGGACAACTTACAGCTCAGCCCGGGGTCCCCTTTGGGGGCCAGCCCTGGGTATGGAACTGACCCACGATTGGGGCGATACCCCCCTTACGGTAACATGCCACTGGAGCCCTATGTCCCACCCCACAACGTGGAACCCCAGCCACCTTTCCGGAACTTGGATCCCTATGGGGCTCCGCGACCTGAACCCTACCTTCCTGTGAGGAGCCCAGAAGCCCCGCAAGTGATATCCGACAACCAAGCCCGGGTCAGCGTGGGCAGTGTTTACAGACCTCCTCAGAACGGACGGGGTGAGTCCTTGGCCCTGGGAGCTATGGGTATGTGGGTGGGGAGGCTGGAGTGCTGCATGGTATCTGAGTTAGACACACACTATGGCCTGTTTACCCACAGCTTTTTCAGGGACACGCCAGAAGGCAGAGCCCTATGGGAGCAGAGACTCCCCTACACCTGCGTCAACTCCCTTCTGTTCCCTGAATCACAAAGCAGCCCAGTTGCTCACAGCGGCCCAAGGCATCTGCTGCCGTTCAGCTGCCTGAGTAATGAGGATGGGACCACAGGGTCTGAGCAGAGCCAGATGATGGACAGAAGGAGGCATTCATGTGTATTCAGGTAGTGGGTGGAGACATATGTGGGGAAGGTGCCATTATACACTAGGTTGACTGACGCCCTGTTTACATAGGCGCCAAATTTTCCCAGTGCCAGTGGGTGCTCGACCCCCACCCTCACCCCAGCCCCGCCCCGACTCCACCCTGCCCCGCCTCCTCCCGCCCCTGCCCCGCCCCCATTCCGACCCCTTCCCCAAAGTCCCCGCCCCAACTCTGCCCCCTCCCTGCCCCTATTGGACTCCTTCCCCAAATCCCGGCCCCGGCCCTGCCTCTTCCCCGAGCGTGCTGCGTTCCCCCTCTTCCCCCCTCCCTCCCAGTGCTTGCTGCCGTGAAACAGCTGTTTTGTGGCAGCAAGCACTGAGAGCTAGGGAGGAGGCGGAGGCGAGATGGGGTGGGGGGGCAGGGCGGGGAGCCTGCACCCACCAATTTTTCCCCAGCCCCAGAGCACCCATGGAGTTGGCACCTATGCCTGTTAACACCTTATATAGATCAGGGTGAACTGGGTGGCGAAGCTGAGAATGGGCCCAAGCATCACTGCATCGCGGGGGCTGAGCTGTGCTGTACTCCTGGGGTCCAGCAGCACTGCATCGCGGGGGTGATGTGCACTGTGCTCCTTGGCTCAGAAGCACTGCATCGTGAGACATCATTTGCAGTGCACTCCAGCTACGAACCGATTTGTAATTATGTCCTGTTTCTTGCCTGTATTCTGCACCGTGGACTGCTCTGCAGTTGTACAGGAGATAGGGTACAGGCTAGGTTGCACAGTTTAGCACTGCATTGTGCAGGAGGGTCTGGTGTGATGAGCATCATCAAGGTCAGAACAGGGACACTCAGTGGTTTCACATGATTTTGACCCCAAAATAGGCCAGTGTTATAGCTTTTGGCTGAGTTTGCTTTGCATATTTTGTTTTGAGTTGGAACTCAAAACAAAGGCTAGCGTGTGTGACAGGAAACCTGTGGAATTTAGCTCCCCCCACCCCCCCAAAAAAATGATTTGGATGAATCCATGGAAACCCCAGCTCACCAGACCCCTCTGACCCCTGTGACTCCTTTAGCCTGGCCAGCTCCCTAATGGTTACTGAGATAAGCACGTCCAGAATGGGCTGGCTGATACACAAGAACAAAGACACCTCTCCAGGCTCCGCGCTCAGTCCCCTGGGGAGCCCTACATGCTGGTGTAGGCTGGATGAGTATGATGGCTCTGTGTGTGCTGCTGCTGCTCAGCACAAGGCTACAGGTTCCATGCTGTCAGTGCAGCAAGATGTGGCTGGGATGTCTCAGTGCAGATGATCTAGGAGTTTGGTAATGGGCTACAGAAACCTAGGACACCTGTTTGGAGCCAGCCATTGGATAGTAGAGATCAAGAACTGTAGCCATCAGTAGTGGTTTGGGGGACTATATGTAATTAATTGGTGGGTCTCAGTCCAGTTCCATCATGAAAACTGGTCTCACAATTGGCATTAATTGGCCCTCTCATTGGCATTCTCAGCAGAGAGGCCAAAGATTATATGGAGTCCTCTGGCCAAGGGCTGAGGATCAGGTGTCCACACTAAGATCAACTGATCTGTCAACTCAGCTGCCATCAGTGCCGTTGATCACGAGGTGTTGCTGGTTCATTTGGAAGCTCTAGCAGGAGAGGAAGGGGCTGCTCTTGGTGTCTGTTCTTTCCTTGCTGAGCACTCCCCAAGAGGGATTTGGGTGACTCCCACTGGAGGCCCACAGGGCTTCATTTTCACTCCTGTACTCTGTGATCTACTCTGGCTTCCTGTTGGCCTCCCTCGGTGGCATTGGTGGTGCTGTAAAACCCTAGATGGCCTGGGACCTGTCTGTCTGAATCCCCTTTCTCTGTGTGTCAGAGCCCCAGCAGCAGTAAACAGAGGGGCTCAACTGGACCCTATACAAGGGAAGGAGCTGCTGGCAGAGTGTTCTCTGGGGAAGGGCCCTCGACTTTGTAACATCTCCACCATTTGATCCAAAACAGCCCATTGACCTTTGGGGCATGCTGCTGACCCGTCCAATTACCCAGGCCTTGGGGGAGTGAGGGGCTGGTGTTGCTTGGGTTTGGGGTTATTTCTGGTTGGCTGTTTTCTGGTCTGGAGCAGAAGAGAAACTGCTGTTTTTATCTTCCATGCAGCTGTGTTTTAGTTCCTGGGAAATGTGCTTACTGTCTGGCTTGGGTGTTTTTTAAATATAGATCATCGGTCAAAAGAAATAGTAATAATAGTTATTATTTATCTTAGTGTAGGATCCAGAGGCCGCAGCTGCGATCCCAGCCCCACTGAGCTAGGTCCTGTATGGACACAGAGACAGTCCATGCCCAAAAGTCTAGGAGGAAAAGAAAAATAATTCACCTGAGGTCACATAGCAGCTCAGTGGTGGAACCCGGGATAAAACTCTGATGTCTCCGGACTAGCAGTCCAGCTGCTCTCTCCTCTTTCTCCCCTATAACTGGCCCTTTCAGGTCAGTTGGCCAAGAGCCAAGGCTGTCCCTGTGCTTTGATTATAAACAGAGACCTCTAGTCCACAGGGCAGTCATTGAGGCAGGTTTCTTAATTGGTAAAATCACCTTTAAAATAGAATCAAATGTTAATTGCCATTTCTAATCTCTTTAAACATTCAGTCAATCTGCCCAAGTCGCAGCTCATGGAAGGAATTTACGAAATTCCAAGCCCATAACTGAGCTGGTTACATCGCCTGTTAGTCAAGCAGCCAGATCATTAGATTGTGTGAGCTGAGTTTTGTGCACTGTATGGACATCCTCTCTTCCTCCTGCCACCCACACAACAAAAGCATCTTAAAAGGCAACTGACAAGACTCAGTGATCCCGTCCCTACCACACTTTGGCACTTGTTCATGCCAAAACCAAACACCATTCAACTTTCAGCTGTTATTTTCAGTCCTTGTTGATTGCTAAGATATTTAAGTGTAAACTGAACCTTTCCTCTTTGCAATCAACTCCTTAATGACTCACTCCATCATCAGGAAATCACAGTCCCATGCTGGCAATACCACAATAGCATCCACGTTAGCATGGCACTCTAGCTAACAATGCTCAAATACAACTCATAGTTAATACTCTTTGGTACTTATAGAAGAGTGTGTTTCATCCAGAGATCTCACAGCAGCTCACCTTAACCAAGGTGTTTACATTTTATTAGCCCCATCCTACAGGTATGGAAATTGAGTCATAGGGAGGCAAAGTGATTGGCTAGAATCACAAAGTAAGTAGGAGCTTATCTAAATAGTTTTACCTGTGAAGTGAAAGAAGGTAGGGTGACAAGTGCTGATCAGTTGTGTAGTCAATGGCTTGACCATGATTTGGTTCATTATGAAGTATATACAAAGACCAAATAACCAATGTCAGTAAGGTTTATTAATATGGTATGAGAAAAAGGTTCTGTCTATATAATACCAGTCTCCAAGCTGCCCCATGCAGTGATGTTACAGTCACTTAACACAGAAGGTGTGCTCCCCAAGTTACATGTTTCAGCTGGTATTATTTATATAAGTTTACAAGTTACACATAGAATCGTAGAATCATAGAACTGGAAGGGACCTCGAGAGGTCATCTAGTCCGGTCCCCTGCACTCATGGCTGGACTAAGTATTATCTAGACCATTCCTGACAGGTGTTTGTCTAACCTGCTCTTAAAAGTCTCCAATGATGGCGATTCCACAACCTCCCTAGGCAATTTATTCCAGTGCTTAAGCACCCTGACAGTTAGGAATTTTTTCCTAATGTCCAACCTAATCCTCCCTTCCTGCAATTTAAGCCCATTGCTTCTTGTCCTATCCTCAGAGGTTAAGAAAAAAAATTCTTCTCCCTCCTCCTTATAACAACCTTTTATGTACTTGAAAACAATTATCATGTCCTCTCTCAGTCTTCTCTTTTCCAGACTAAACAAACCCAGTTTTTTCAATCTTCCCTCATAGGACATGTTTTTTAGACCTTTAATCATTTTTGTTGCTCTTCTCTGGACTTTCTCCGATTTGTCCACATCTTTCCTGAAATGTGACACCCAGAACTGGACACAATATTCCAGTTGAGGCATAATCAGCATGGAATAAAGCAGAAGAATTACTTCTTGTGTCTTGCTTACAACACTCCTGTAAAACATCCCAGAATGATGTTCGCTTTTTTTGCAAGAGTGTTACACTGTTGACTCATATTTAGCTTATGACCCCCAGATCTCCTTCCGCAGTACTCCTTCCTACGCAGTCATTTCCCATTTTGTATGGGTGCAACTGATTGTTCCTTCCTAAGTGAAGTACTTTGCATTTGTCCTTATTGAATTTCATCCTATCTACTTCAGACCATCTCTTTACGCATCACTAAAATCCAGCCTATCAGTCCCAGTTCCCTAATTTGTTCTTCTCTTCCTTCCTTATCTTTGTTGTGAATACTAGCATTCCAGGTACCGGTCCATGAAGGAACTTCCTGAGTGTACTAAGATATAAAACGAATGTCTCTTGATTTTGACAAGTTTCCTATCTGCTTATGCCATATGTTTACTTCAGCAAATACAAGCAGTTCTGGGATACTTAGTATACTTATAAGTAAACAAGCTTATGGTATGTGCCAGTTTAGGTTATATCACTGTGCTTAATGTTACTGGTGCTTAATGGATACTAATATATATGGTGTGGATAATAGATGTTATTAATATGATATATTTTAAAGAAAAGGATATAAAGAAAAGGAATACTTGTGGCACCTTAGAGACTAACAAATTTATTTGAGCATAAGCTTTCGTGAGCTACAGCTCACTTCATCGGATGCATTTGTGAATGTAAGCTGTAGCTCACGAAAGCTTATGCTCAAATAAATTTGTTAGTCTCTAAGGTGCCACAAGTACTCCTTTTCTTTTTGCGAATACAGACTAACACGGCTGCTACTCTGAAACCTATATTTATATGCTAGCCAGCATATATTAATCAACACAAGGGTCTCTCAAAGAGAAGAGTTTCAGGAAAGGTTCCCACTCATGATTGCCAGAGATGTCCAAAATGTTCACAATGAATTCTGAAACCAGGTGAAACTGGGGCAAATCTGTGGTTTCATTCCTACAGCAATGACTACATTCAGATTCACTGAGAGTCTAAAAAACCTTTGGAGTCAATGCAATCTGGATTTCAAGTGAGCCTAGGCCAGTTTATGGTTCAGCTATAAAGCAAGTGAATCTCTCTGAGTCACTGAGATTCACTCTGACCCTTCAGGCTAGAGTTGTGTGAATAACTGAATTTTTGGTTCAGTGGCTAAGCCAAAAAATCGGGGAAAAAATCATTGGGTCAACCCAAAATAATTATTTTCGGTGAAACAACAAAATAAAAAAATAAAAGCTTAATTTAGATCAAACAAAACATTTAATTTGACCTGAAACATTTTGTTTTGGTTTGGGGTTTTTTAACCTATTAATAAAAATGCAGTGAAATCCTAAACAAAACAGAATTCCAAGTGTAAAAATCAAAATGTTTCATTTAAAAAATATCAAAACAAAACATTTAGGATTTTTCAGCATTTTTTTTTCTTTCTGTTTTTTCCCCCCAACAACCAGCTTGGCAAATTCAACTGTAATTTGCAAAAATGTTTCGGTCAACACAAACATGCATTTTTCAGCCAAAAAACAAAGTCTCAGCTGATAAATTGTGTCCAGCTCTAGTGATTGGGACATGACATTCAAGGCAAAAGTCAATGAGGAGTAAACATACCTGTGATCTACTGCTGAGGGGAAGGGTCACAGGAGGCCCGATCAACCAGCTCTACTGATCATGTTGTCCAAAAATCTCCACAGGGGCCTACTGTAAACTTCTAAAAGTCCAGCTGGGTGGTCAGTACTGGGCAGAGGGAGGAGGCAGAATTGGGACAGAGAAGAGAGGCTCCAGGAGGAGCTGAACTTGAGAAGCTCAGGCCTGGCTTCTGCTGTTGGTTACAAAGTTAATTGAAGTTATAGAATCTAAACTTCAGCCCGATCTCCTTCTGCCTGTGGGCAGAGCTTTAGGGCCCCAGCAGCATGATGCAACAGTAGGAGTCATGTGGCCCAAATGTCAGGTGATGATACTGCAATGCTGTGGACCTGATCCAAAGCACATTTAATTCAAGGACCCCAATGCAACCAGCAAATAATTGGATGGATGTTTGAGAAACCTTCTAAGCACCCCTGTGGCGTCCAACCATTCGATTGGATATCAGTGTTGGAGACCCAGCAAGTCTTTTCACTGTACCTTTCCCTCCCTCCCTCCCAAAATGCCATGAATTCATTGGGTGGCAGGAGTGGGGCTTTCTGGGTGGAACTCCGCCATGAGCGGGTGTCTTCAGCTCAGAAATTCTGAGCTGAGATTCTGTGCCTGGAAAGTGCCAGCGTTCACGGGCATAGCTGGCCTTGAGCATGTGCTTGTGATCAGATCCCTCCAAGTCCATGTTTCATGCAAGCAGCACTGAACAAAGGGCTAATTTTATGAGCTTGACCTCATTTCCTTCTGGCCTGGCTCCAGGGGCTGCAGAGGCAAAGGGGAGCTGAGTGTGTATATATTCTTGTCAACTTGCAATACTAAACACATGTGAACTTTCTAAAATAAACACAACCCCCATGCTCTTTGCTCCATTTACACTACCATTTGTTTCTCTCTCTCTCTCTCTGCTGTTAACATGCTCTCTGGCGTCAATTCTTTCCTCTTCCCCATCCATTCTCTTTCTCCTTCCTTTTACCTTAATATTTATTTCCAGCACTTACTTCACTTTCTCCATTGCATATTTTGTTATATTTAAGTCTTCTCTTTCTCTTTCTCTCTCTTTCGCTCCATCTGCTGCCATTTGTCTCTATCTCTTGCCTCCTTCTGTTCTTATCTCCTCTTGATCTAGTTTAACACCTTTTCATTGGAAACCCACTTCCATGTTTTGCTTTTCTGTACTTAAGCAATCCAGACAAAGATCCACAGGGAACATGTGACTCAGGGAATTGAAACAATAACGAGGATCCTCATTGGTCAACCCTGAGTGTTCAAAAATTGCGAGTCAGGTCCTAAAACTTGCGAGATTAAAAAAATCCTTGATAAATCTGGTGTTCTTTTGCTTTGCTTTCTGGTTGTCCTCAGGCTTCTCTCTACAACCACAAGGACTAGAAACTTACTTTAAAAAAATTAAAGTATCATCATCACATGATTCCAGAAGCTGGAGATTTAAAACAAACACCAATTATCATGAGACTTGGGATAAAATTGTGAGAATTGGCAACACTGCCCCCTCTCTCAAGTGTATTTTTTTTATAAGATACCAGTCATCCCAGGAAAACTCTCTCTGTCAGTGTACTGGTTGGCCAGGAGAACCAAGGAGACTGTACTGGTGACGGGATTGTTTGATTTTGATGTCACAGATACACCCATTCCATGAGCCAAACAAAATCCCAATCTTCCCTCAGTTCCCTTCTCCTTCCCCCAAAACCAGGTAGACAAAACCCTGTGGTTCTTGCAGGGTGCTTGGCATCTGCTCCCATATGGGACCTGGGACCAGAGCGCTCCAGGGCCATTACATTTCAACTTCTAAGGGTACATCAGCAGTGCGATTCTGGGGTGTGATTGCAGCTCATGTGGGAGTACCAGAACTAGTTTTGAGCTAGCTAGGTCAGGCATTGGAGCAGCGAAGCTGCGGCAGCACTTGGGTGCTACTGATGCAGCTTCCCTGCTCCAGTACAGGGTTGTCCTGAGGCATACACAACATACTCAGCTGCATAGGGCACCTGAAAATTTGGGGCACCACTGGGTCTTAGTGTCCACCACCTAACTTTCCTATCCCTGTTCTGACCCTTCCTAAGGGTTCCTACGGCTGGCTTCCTCGGGAGGGGATCTAGTAGTTAAAAATGAAAAAGCCTTCCAGCCTGCCAGACCTATTAGCAGAACACTGAAACTGTTGAACAGCCATTCAAGGGGTAATGAAGCCATTTAACAAGCATTTGCCAAACCCCAGGTATATACTGTCAGTTTCTGAATTTACTGACAAAAACAGTTGTGCATTACTATAATATTTACTCAGAACATGTCAGTCTACAGGACCTTAGTTTAAAATTTGCTTTAAAAATATCTAATTAGTGTGTTTGTGAAGATTGTAAAATCACATCTCTAAAAAAATCCTTGCATAGATTTTTAGATGCACAATCATCTTTAGCCTTAAATACTTGGATCTTCAGACATATAGTTTTTTAAATAAATCTTTCAAAAGACCACCCTTATCTAAAATACACATTTTAATTACTATAGTAAAAAAAACTTGCTTCCAAAGTCTTCCTGTCCTTTTTGTCCATCCCTTTCTCCCTTCACCCACCCACCCCCATCTCCATTGAACAGAGCCTTAAAGGGACAACACCCCTTTTCTTCCAGATAGCTGGACAAAGAGTTTCCCTTTCTTTACTTTTGATTATCTGATAAACTAAGAGAACCCTCCAGCAAAATCAGTACCTTAGTAAGATATAAAATCCTTTGTTATGCCTAAAATCTTTGGAAACATATTTTTTAAAGTTGGTGAAATTTCATAAACATGTCTATTGTTATGGAGATCACACAAGGCAAATTAGTGTTCCCTTTTTCTAAAAGCAATGAACTTTGTTATGAACACACTAAACCTCTGTGACTGATTAATTTAAAACAATGTCTTTGTTTCAGTGAGTTAAATATGTAGTAATCTGGAATGATTACTTTATGAAGGCTTAAGAATACATTTAAAATATAAAATCAGCTTAGAAATACTGATTAAGAAAATGTAAAACAGAGAAGAGCTGCATCATGTATTCCATAATATTTAATGTTGTATTCAGCAAGACAGCTGACTCACCCTTACTACAAAGTTTTTGCAAATAAATGTCTGACAAACTTCAGGGCATATCAAAAAACCTGTGATTGACATTTTTTATTCCCAAGTTTAGTGCTTTTAATTAGGTACCTTCTGCATGTCCATTCTACGTGAGGGAGATGGTACAGGGGTCTCTGCGTGGAACTGTGATGCTCCACCACCGTGAGGCAGGCTGGGCGTCTTTGTTATCCTTTGGTGCCTCTTCCCCTCACTCACCCACCCATCCACCCCGCCGGGCTGCAAGCTCGGGCTGCCATTGGGCATAGGGGCACCAGTTTAATAATACTGCGTAGGGGCCCATAAATCCTAAGGACGGCCCTGCTCCAGTACCATGGTAACTGGAGTAAAGCTAGCTTGAATATGTTTGGGCCTGAACTTTGTGTCTCTGGCCAATCTCTCCATCCGAGTTAGGGAACAGAATAGGGCAAGGGGGCAACCACCCCTTATAAAACATCTAAAGAAGATGTTACCTTCTGCCTGGCGGGATACTGAAGGGGGCATCCCATTGCCTGGCCTCCTCAGCTCCCTCCAAGGAGAGGGCTGTCTCCAAGAGGCCTGGCCATTCTGCTCTGAGCAGTTTCTGCAGCAGAACCACTTTCCTCTCCTTGTCTCCACATGTCTCTGATTAGATTTATTTTCATGTTTCTTTCCATATATGTACTCAGGTCACCTAGCAACCACTCAACCCAGCATAGCTGTCTTGGTTTCCCACAGGGATTTGTGTTCACTCTGTGGGCGGCTTGGTTTGGAGGGCTGGGATTTTTCTTCACATTTACCAGCACATATGAGTTCAGGGTACCGGTGGAATAACAGGCCCCCTCCCTCCTCTGCTCTCTCAGCACTCACAGGTGGGGGTCCTGTGTCCTTCTGCTGATCCATAAACTCCAGGGGCTGACCGCTTGTGGGCATTAAAGTTCCTATGACACTTTTCACAGGAGGTGTTAGCCCCAGTGTCCTGGCCAGCTTTCAGGCTAAGTAATTACATTCTGGCTGAGCTGAAAGTCCCTGAGCAGCTTCAATTAGAGAAGTTAGTCTCCTCCTATAAACTGTTGGGTAGTGTTCCTAATAGAGAAGAGTGGCCATGTTCCAGTTCAGAAGTACCTGTGTTCCACTCTGTGTGTGTGTGTGTGTAATTACTTATAGACTTTCAAATTTCTTTCCATGTGAGGATCTCAAAGCAGTTTGCAAAATTGGTGAATAAACCAGGTGTGAGGTAGGTCCATGTTACTATTCCGATTTTATAGGTGGGGAAACTGAGGCACTGACAGAGTAAGTGACATGCCCAAGGTCACCCAGTAAAATGGCAGCAGTGCTGAAAATAGAATCCTGGGGTCCCCCGCTCCAAACTCTCCAAACCCCTCCCTCTTTGGAAACTAATAATAATACCTAGCTCTTTTCATCAGTAATCTCAAATCAATTTACAAAGGTGCTCAGTACTCTTATCGAGGGCCGGCCTCAGGGAAAATGGCACCCTGCGTGAACTAGCATTTTGGGGCTCCTGACCCCTGTGGGCGCAGTGCCTCCCATTGCCCCTGACCCCCATGGCTCCTCACCTGTGTCCCCAACCCCTGCACTACCCTCCCACCTGCACCCCCAACCCCTGCCTCTCTCTTGTGCCCCAACTCCTGCATGTGCCCCTTTTGCCCCTAAGTCCTGCACCCCTCTCCTGTGCCCAAGTTGGGAAACTGACCCAGATGCATGGAGCAGCTGGCATTGCTGCTCGCTCTCTCCACCCCCACCACACTGCTCCTCCGCACACCTCTAGGGGGTTGGGGGTGGGAATGAGGCCCGACATCAGGGCCCCCTGCATCCAGGTCACTTTTCCCACCTAGGCTGCATAAGTACTTGGTGCTGCTCCTTGCTCCCCCACTCACAGTCCCCTAGGGGTGCATGGAGGAACGTTGGGGGTGGGGGGTGAGCAGTATTTGTGCATCACTGCTTGTCCTCCACCAGGCGGAAGCAGGGAGAAATCTGGGCGCCCTTCCACACGGCACTCCCCTGCCAGCCGGGAGCAGTTTCTGACTTTACACTGGCAATGCGCACCTCTGTGCTGCTGCACAGCACCCCCTTGACCATCACGCCCCTGGGCGGTTGCCTGGGTGGTCCACCCCAAAGGCTGACCCTGCCACTATCCCCCTTTACAGGTGGGGAAACTGAGGCACAAGGAGGTGAAGGGACTTGCGCAACATCACACATGGGTCACTGGTAGAGCTGGGAATTGAACCCAGTCTTCCTGGTCTCTAGCTCTAGACATGTGTAGTTATCAGTAGGGTGGCTCAATCCTGCAGCCCTCATTCAGGCACAACTTCAGTTGAAGCGTGGATAAAGGGACTGCTGTTATTGGTCCACAGTGAGCATCGTCCATGTGGCTCAGCAAGCTACCCTGTGAGACCCCTCCCATGGCTGGCTGCCTCCATGCACACTGCTCCCCAGCCACACTCTGCCCACCAATACACTGCTGCGTGTGTGCTATGGGCACAATAGATAAGATTGATTCCCCCCATGCTGTGTCTGCCAGCTGGTGGGCAGGTTTCGCAGCAGGCCTCCCTCATGATTGGTGTCTGCAATGTGATAGTTGCACTTGCTATGCATGGGTCTTGCGGGGACCCTCACTGTCCAGAGGGAGCTAACACTTTTGTGCAAGGTTCTGACTATGCAATTATCTAGTTCTTTTTGGAACCCGGTTACACCTTTTGACCTCACAACATCCTCTAGGATGACTTCCACAGATTGACTGTGCATTCTCCACTGCATTCATGATTTTATAGACTTCTGACATATCCAATCTTAGTCATCTCTTTTCTAAGTGGAGTAGTCCTGTTCTTGCCTCGTACAGAAGCTGTTCCATACCCCAATCATTTTTGTTGCCCTTCTCTGTACCTTTTCCAGTTTTATCTTTTTTGAGATAGGACCACCAGAACTGCACACATTATTCCATGTGTGGGCAAAGCATGTATTAATATAGTGGCATGATATTTTCTGTCCCATAATCTATCCCTTTCCTAATGGTTCCTAACATTCACTTAGCTTTTTTGACTGCAGATGCACACTGAGCAAATATTTTCAGAGAACTGTCTACGACTCCACAATCTTTCTTGACCGTTAACAGCTAATTTAAACTCATTTTTGTATGTATAGTTGGAATTACTTTTTCCACTGTGCATTACTATTTCTTTTGTTTTTTACAGTGCAAATATTTGTAATAAAAATAATATACACTTTGATTTCAATTACAACACAGAATACAATATATATGAAAATGGAAAAAAACATCCAAAATATTTAATACATTTCAATTGGTATTCTGTTTTTAACAGTGCGATTAAAACTGCAATTAATTGCGATTAGTTTTTTTAATCACAATTAATTTTTTTGAGATAATCTCATGAGTTAACTGCAATTAATCGACAGCCCTAATACACACACACACACACACACACACACAGACACACACAGACACACACACACACTCAGAGGCAGTCCTTGAATTTACAATGTTCGACTTACAATGAACGGCACTTCCAATACTTCTGAATTGACACCCTGATTAGACTTATGACAATTGGTTTCAACTTTATGATGCTCAGTCTTGCAGTGGAGTGGCTTGCGGTTCTGACTTACGACGTTTCAACTTACGACGCAATTTTCAGGAACCAATTGTGTCATAAGTACAAGGACTACCTGTATATATCTATATCTATATCTATATAAATATATAGATATAAAAACTCTTGGGTGAATACCATCTGGTCTTGGTGACTTATTACTGTTTAATTTATCAGTTTGTTCCAAACACTCCTCTTTTGACACCTTAGTCTGGGACAGTTCCTTGGATTTGTCACCTACAAGAATGGCTTGCATGTGGGGGTGTTCCCCACATCCTCGGCAGTGAAGACCGATGCAAAGAATTCATTTTGGTTCTCTGCAATGGCCTTCTCTTCCTTGAGCGCTCCTGTAGCTCTTCGATCGTCCAGTGGCCCCACTGATTTTTTTTAGCAGCTTCCTGCTTCTGATGTACTTTAAAAAAATCTGTTAGTTTTTTGTTGTTGTTGCTCTTCAAATCTTTCTTCGTCTGCCTTATTGTACTTTGACACTTGACTGGCCAGAGTTTATGCTCCTTTTGATTTTCCTCAGTAGGATTTGACTTCCAATTTTAAAGGTTGCTGTTTTAACTCTAACAGCCTCTTTTACTCTGCTGCTTAGACATGGTGGCATTTTTGGGTCCTCTTATGTTTTTTACGTTTTTTTTAATTTGATTATCTGAGACTTTGTTTTTTATTAAAAATTCTTGGCTTGATGGGTTGGAAACAAGGTCCAGTAGTCATGAGCTTACACAAGACACTATTGCCTTATCCCTGGGCAAAGATCAGGACATGCCATATTTGGGGCAACCTTTGATCCAGTGGAACCAGACTTTTTGAATTTTTAACCTGCCTGATAGAGCTGGGTGAAGGTTTTTGGATTAATAGTTTGTTCATCAAAAATGCAATTGTGGATCGCCTGAAACTAGATGCAAATTTGGGTTGAATTTGGTGAGCAGTTTTGGCCAGAAAAAAACAATAGATTTATTTTTAAATCAAAACACACCTCCGCAGGCTGCTGTGAGGATAAATGTATGAAAGACTGGGATGTGCACAGACATTACAGCCATGGAATACCTTTGATCGTTATGACTGGAGCCATTTAGCCCTTGGGATGGCATTGGCTCCAGTTGCAAAAGGTTCAGGTTAGCTGCTGAGTACTTATCAAAGCATCACTGGTACCTGGCTTGTGGGCATGGTCATGAACCCAGATGAAGAAAAGAACAAGTGGAAAGTCGGGGCTTTGCAGCCAGAGTGACTGGAGAACAGGCGGTTTGCCTTTGTCAGCTGAGATGGCTTTTAATGATGGCACTTATGGCACACCTTATGGCACCTGGAGGGGAAGGGAATGAAAGGGAGACTGTCCCCATTCCTTGGGCCACCCTGCCTGCTGGTAACGGCAACATTCCATGTCAGATCAGTTTGCTGGGAGGCTGAGGCTGACCCTGGATGCTGCAGGGCATTTTTTTTCAACCAAAAAGGCTTTTTAGCCAAAAATGAACATTTTTGCAGAAAATATTAATTCTGATCAAATTATTCCCTTTTGCAATGAAAAATTGTTACCAGAAACTGATTTTTAACCCCAAAACGATTTTTCAAAAAACAAATGTTTGGGGTTTGAGGTTTCTTCTTGTTGAAAAAACCCCAGGCAAAGTTCATAGGAAATTTCAGGAGGGGAAAAAAGGGGGTTTGTTTTTTTCCAAAAATTCCTACAAAAATCACTGGGATTTTTTAACCAACCTAGAATCCTGCATCTCCACTTCCTTCCTATCTTATGAAGCGAGGTCACTTTCCATTACTCTCTTTCTTTCCAACTTTCATGGTTCACTGATTCTTTCGGCTTTCGACTGTCTGTTTATATCAAGAATTTAGGGCCAACTTTTATTGACGCAAACTGGAGTCTTTCCACTGCCTTCAGTAGGCAATGGATAGGATCCTTAAAGGATGCCCATCACCGTAGTATCTGGGCACTGAAGCACTTACATATACAGGAACATAAAGCTCCAGGCTTAATGAGCTCTGCTCCCTCCAACCCTGAGTCCAGCTGGTTCGACTTACAGAGCTAAAAGGGGGAAGGGGCTGCATCGCCAACAAGATCTCAGTTTTACTCAAGTTCACTTAGATACCACTGGGGACTGAAGGCTCTCCTTGGCCACAGCCCCTGCAGCAGAAATGCAAAGCTCAGCTCACTTTGCCTTCAGCCTTGTGTGCCTCAGGCCTGACCTGGGGCTCAAGGTGGGAGAGTGCAGTTCAGCTCGTGTGGCCCAATCAATTCTTGGCCTTCCCCTGAGACAAGAGCAATAATCTGCTCGCATTGCAGGGGTGGTTTGATGATGGAGTCACTTGCCCTCTAACAAATGGGTTTGAACTTGTGATCTAAAGCAAATGGTTCCATATTCTGCTGTCTCCTCCTTCCGTCCTCTGCCAGGTTTCATTTCAAACACATCACTTGTTGGAGGTGTCTTGCAATAACACATTACACTTGTACAGCTCCTTTCCGAACATTTGTGCAGGTAACCACCATACCCATTTTATGGAAGGATAAACTATAAGAAAGGAACTCATCATACAGCAAGTCAGTGGCAAAAGCCAGAAACATAACCCAGTGGTTCTGACTCCCAGCTCTCTGTTCTGCGCCCCAAACAGCATTCTCATCACTATCTCGATGTAAAACTCCATCTCTTGTTGTAATGAAGCCATAGGAAAAGGACGAAGGATGGGATGATTTGATTGGGGATTGGTCCTGCTTTGAGCAGGGGGTTGGACTTGATGACCTCCTGAGGTCCCTTCCAACCCTGATATTCTATGATTCTATGATTCTATGAAGAACAAGTTTTTTCAGTCAACATTTTTTGGATGTTGATGTGAAATTTCAAAACAAAAAAAATCTGGATAACATTGATGAAAAATTTCCCCTATTTTTCAACTAACTATGGGGCTGGTCAGATTGGGTTTGGTTGGCAGCGGAGGCCTGTTTGTTTGATTGTTTTGTTTGTTTTTTGAGGAATTTTCAAAATTTCAGTTTTCAAAAAAGGGTGGGGAAATGTTGATAAATTGTTCATGAAATATTTCCACTTTCTTCGAGCTACGTGTGGTGAGGCTGCCAATCTGCCTCCTTTTACCAGCACTGAATTAAAGAAAGAATGAAAGAAAGAAAGAAAGAAAGAAAGAAAGAAAGAAAGAAAGCCTAGCTTCTTGATGGGAAAGGAACAGAAGAACTTAATGATCCTTGTAAGACCTGTACATCCATTAATGCTGTCCTCAAGCACAATTGTGGTCTTTAGCAGGTACACTTGATAGTTGCTTAAGCCACAATCAAGAATGTTTTATAATCAGTTATTATTCAAATATGTTGAGGATTCTTGACATAAAGACCAAATCTTGCCATTCTTTCTCAGTGCTTCCTCAGACAGAACTCCCATTGATTGAGCAGGTCATGCAACCCAGTGATTGAAAGCAACCCTACAATAACTAACCAGTATGCGCAACCCAGAATTAGTGAGCCTCCGCTTCCATTGCCAACCAGCATGCACAGTACAGCACTATTGAGTGATTAGAATAACAAATCAGGGAGTGCAGCCCTGCACATATAAGCAACCCTACAATAACAAACCACTGTGCTCCGCCCAGTGCTTTTGAGCAGCCCTAAAATAACAAGGCAGTGCAGAAACTTGTGGGAAGGGAAGATCCATGTTGGTAAAGGAACCTGATTGCTGTCTCAAGTTCCCAAGATTTATTATAAACATCAGTGAAAAGGAAACATTTTTATAAATAATGACCAATCCCCTGGCAATGTTCCTTTCTATAATGTAGGCACAAATCATCAAGGAAGAAGGATGGGGCCCAGTTCTGAATTCCTTCCCTGAAGCATGGCTGATCAGCCTGGGGTGTTCTTCTTTTCTTTTCTTTTTAGTGAACAGTTTCTTTCGAAAAAACAGTTGCTTCCCCTGACGCCTTCTCCTTGTCTTTGTGTTCAAATCCCCCTGTGCATTACATCACCAGAAATGACCAAGCATAGAGGCAGGAAACAAGATCCAATCTAGTGACGTGATTTCTCCAGGGAAAGCAGTTCAAGAAACAAGAAGGCATTGTTCTCTGGAAGAAAAAAAAACACTCAGGACCTGATCCAGTTCCCGTTGAAACTAATGGAAAGATTCCCACTGACTCCAGCGGGAGCTGGAGCAGAGCTGAAGTCTCTGGAATTCAGCAAACCCCTGGCAGCACAGAGGAAGGCTTGTTGCAACACAGGCAAAGGGTAAGCCATATAAAGCTCACTTTGCACAAGCATCCCAGATTGTCTGAAGCTCACCTGAGCTGCTCTGCTGTGGGAAGCTGGGCTGCAGATCCATTACAAATTGTAGTCAAAGGAGGAGGACTGTGCCATAACCGTGAGGTCTGATTGCACTCTGAAATACAGAAGAAAGGGGGAGACGGGGGCTGTAGAGCTTGGGGATTGGTCTGCTGGACATCAGCGCTGATGCTGGGAATAAGTGGTAATCCTTCCACTTGTACACCACAGTGTACCCAGGTATTTAAATAACAGCTGGAGCTTGTCACCCATAGGGGTGATGGTGGTTCGCAAACAGGGGTGTGCAGCATTATCCCCATTCAACAGAGAGTGAAACTGAGGCACAGCACATAGATGAGACTTGCCCAAGATCCCACAGGGAGTCAGTGGCAGAGCTGAGGAATAGCACCCAGATCCCCTGAAGCCCAGCCCTCTAGACCATAGTCACCCTGAAGCAGGATCTAAAAGCCTTTTATAAGTGCAAACTTGTCCAGCCTCATGAGTGAGGTTAGTGGAACTGCAGCACAGCAAGGTGAAGCAATCTCCCCAGTCATTAGCACACTGGAACTGAGGGCAGAGGTGCAAATGGAAGAGACCCAGCTCCCCCCAGGTCCAACCATTAGGCCAAACTCACGCCCCCATTCATAGTAATGGGATCACGTCATTTTCTTCCCACTGCCCTTCAGGGGCTCTGAAGACTGAGGCTCTACTTCCAGCTGAGCTCTGTAATGACTCAGCCTCCCCGCAGCCCTATCTCCTAACCCAGCCCTCTCCTGGCCATTGTCAACATCTTGCCTCCTTCTGCTTCTGCGGTGAGGCTTCATCTTCCAGCACGGGCCTCCTTCCTGAGGCGTGAGGCTGGTCTGGGGATACGGCACGAGAATCAGGATAAGCTGATGCTAAGCCTCTGTGAGCTAATCTACTCTTCTAAAGCAAGATGGGAAGACATCCCCTGGCAACGTTGGGGAGGCTGGCGCTGAGCACTTACTTTGCCTCATTTTGGAACCTGGAAACAGGAGAGTCTGATGGGAATGTGCTGGAGGAGCATGAAGGGCCAGGAGACAAAATAACAACAATCCAGAATGGAAAGCAGCCCAGGCATCCAATTCCTGCTCTGTACACTTGCCTCACTAGCTGCAATGCGTGTGCAACGTGTTTTGATGTCTGGCTCAGGACAGTTTGGCCCGTGCCTAGCATCCCAGCTCCTGGAGTCACAGCCTGAGAGCAGAGCTCTCAGCTAACACAAATGTGTTTAGCCCTCATGGACGCAAAGAAAGCTTGACAAGGTGAACTGGATGTAATTGATGCCTGCCTGAGTCTACAGGCAGCCTGAAACTATAGTTCCAAGAGGTATGGACTGCCCCATTCATCTTAATTCTGACTCCTGCAGCCTCCCGAAGGAGTGGGAGGGAGGGTCATGAATCAGGGATAGGGCCACAGGAACACCATGTGGGGTTTGTCTAGAGCCCCCCATGGTCTGAACTTGGCCCTGCTCTCAGTGTCTCTCCCACTCTCTTCTGAGCCTTTTCCCTTGTTGTGCTCCTAGTTGAAGTCCATTCCCTGGGATAATTGCCCCCTCTGTAAAAGCAATTCTCCCAAAGGAGCCTTTCTCCCCTTCAGCCGCATCTCCTTGCTTTGGAATCTTTGGCTGGGATGTAATGTCACAAGGGAAGGAGTGGGCCCCCCAGCCCTTGGACTGTGCAAAGGGGGCTGCACAAAGCACTGGAGACTATGTTAGAGGAACATAAGAACAACCATACCATGTCAGACCAAAGGTCCATCTAGCTCAGTATCCTGTCTTCTGACAGTGGCCAATGTCAGGTGCCCCAGAGGGAATTAATAGAACAGGTAATCATCAAGTGATCTATTCCTTGTGACCCATTCCCAACTTCTGAAAAATAGGGTCGGGACACCATCCCTGCCCATCCTGGCTATTAGTCATTGATGGACCTATCCTCCATTAATTTATCTAGTTCTTTTTTGAATCCTGTTATAGCCTTGGCATTCACAACGTCCTCTGGCAGAGTTCCACAGGCTGTCTGTGTGTTGTGTGAAAAAATACTTCTTTTTGTTTGTTTTAAACTGCTGCCTATTAATTTCATTTGGTGACCCCTAGTTCTTGTGTTATGAGAAGAAGTAAATAACACTTCCTTATTTACTTTCTCCGCACCAGTCATGATTTCATAGACCCCTATCATATCCCCCTTAGTCATCTCTTTTCCAAGCTGAAAAGTCCCAGTTTTATTAATCTCTCCTCATACGGAAGCTGTTCCATACCCCTAATCATTTTTGTTGCCTTTTTCTGAACCTTTTCCATTCCAATATATCTTTTTTGAGATGGGACGACCACATCTGCACACAGTGTTCAAAATGTGGGCACATCATGGATTTATATAGCGGCAATATGATATTTTCTGTCTTATTATCTATCCTTTTCTAAATGATTTCCAACATTCTGTTGGCTTTTTTGACTGCTGCTGCACATTTTAGAGAACTATCCACAATAACTCCAAGATCTCTTTCTTGAATGGTAACAACAAATTTAGACCTCCATCATTTTATACGTATAGTTGGGATTATGTTTTCCAACATGAATTACTTTGCACTTATCAACATTGAATTTCATCTGCCATTTTGTTGCCCAGTCACCTAGTTTTGTGAGATCCTTTTGTAACTCTTTCAGTCTGCTTTGGGCTTAACTATCTTGAGTAGTTTTGTATCATCTGCAAATTTTGCCACTTCAATGTTTACCCCTTTTTCCAGATCATTTATGAATATGTTAAATAGGACTGGTCCCAGTACACACCCCTGGGGGACACTACTATTTACCTCTCTCCATTCTGTAAACTGACTATTTATTCCTACCCTTTGTTTCCTATCTTTTAACCAGTTACCATTCCATGAGAGGACCTTCCCTCTTATCCCATGACAGCTTACTTTGCTTAAGAGCCTTTGGTGAGGGACCTTGTCAAAGACTTTCTGAAAATCTAAGTAAACTATATCCACTGGATCCCCCCTGTCCACATGCTTGTTGATCCCCTCAAAGAATTCTGGTAGATTGGTGAGGCATGATTTCCCTTTACAAAAACCATGTGAACTCTTCCACAACAAATTATGTTCATCTATGTGGCTGACAGTTTTGTTCTTTACGATAGTTTCAACCAGTTTGCCCAGTACTGAAGTCAGGCTGTAATTGCTGGGATCACCTCTGGAGCTCTTTTAAAAAAATGATGTCACATTATCTATCCTCCAGTCATTTGGTATGGAAGCTGATTTAAATGATTTAAAGTTTGCATACCACAGTTAGAAGTTCTGCAATTTCACATATGAGTTCCTTCAGAACTCTTGGGTGAATGCCATCTGGTCCTGGTGACTTATTACTATTTAATTTATCAGTTTCTTCCAAAATCTCCTCTAATGATACCTCAATATGGAACAGTTCCTCAGCTCTGTCACCTAAAAAGAATGGCTCAGGTTTGGGAATCTCCCTCACATCCTCAGCCATGAAGACTGAAGGAAAGAATTCATTTAGTTTCTCCGCAATGACCTTATTGTCCTTGAGTGCTCCTTTAGCATCTCAATTGTCCAGTGGACCCACGTGTTGTTTAGCAGGCTTCCTGTTTCTGATATACTTAAAAATGCAGGAGTAGCCTGCATTGGCTGGCCACCTAGAGACTTTGCAGCTCTGATTTCTGCAATTGACCTTTTGATGGCACCACCCACAGGCTCTGGCTTCCTCCTTGCCCTGGAGATGCTCAACCCCTGCTCCACCCCAACCCCTGCTCCACCCCAAGCCCCGCCCCACTCCACCCCTTTCCCCATGCCCCCACTGCCACCCGACCACTGCCTCTTCCCATCCCTGCTCCTCCCGCTCCGCCCAGCACCTCCTGCACGCCATGGAACAGCTGATCTTCAGCACGTGGGAGGCACTGGGTGGGAGGGGAAGGGGAGGAGCTAGCTGCCGTTGAGTGCTAAGCATTCACTAATTTTTTTCCGTGGGTGCTCCAGCCCTGCAGCACCCACGGAGTCAGCACCTATGGCACCACCTTCTCTTTCCTGTTTAGCTGTGGAAACATAGAATCATAGAATATCAGGGTTGGAAGGAACCTCAGGAGGTCATCTAGTCCAACCCCCTGCTCAAAGCATAACCAATCCACAACTAAATCATCCCAGCCAGGGCTTTGTCAAGCCTGACCTTAAAAACTTCAAAGGAAGGAGATTCCACCATGTCAAGGTTCCTTCCCCACTCTGAACTCTAGGGTACAGATGTGGGGACCTGCATGAAAACCTCCTAAGCTTACTTTTACCAGCTTAGGTTAAAACTTCCCCAAGGTACAAACTATTTTATCCTTTGCCCTTGGACTTCCACTGCCACCACCAAATGTTTATCTGGGTTTATTTTATTAGGAAAGCGTTGTTTGGAAACGTCTTTCCCCCCAAAATCCTCCCAACCCTTGCACCCCACTTCCTGGGGAAGGTTTGGTAAAAATCCTCACCAATTTGCATAGGTGACCACAGACCCAAACCCTTGGATCTTAAGAACAATGAAAAAAGCATTCAGGTCTTACAAGAAGAATTTTAATAGAATAAACAGTAAAAAAGAAGTAACAATAAAAAGAATCACCTCTGTAAAATCAGGATGGTAAATACCTCACAGGGTAATTAGATTCAAAACATAGAGAATCCCTCTATGCAAAACCTTAGGTTACAAAAAGACACACAGACAGGAATATCCATTCTATTCAGCACAGCTTAATTTCTCAGCCATTTAAAGAAATCATAATCTAACGCATATTTAGCTAGATTACTTACTAAATTCTAAGACTCCATTCCTGTTCTGTCCCCGGCAAAAGCATCACACAGACAGACACAGACCCTTTGTTTTTCTCCCTCCTCCCAGCTTTTGAAAGTATCTTGTCTCCTCATTGGTCATTTTGTTCAGGTGCCAGCGAGGTTATCCTAGCTTCTTAACCCTTTACAGGTGAGAGGATTTTTCCTCTGGCCAGGAGGGATTTTAAAGGGGTTTACCCTTCCCTTTATATTTATGACACACCACCTCCCTAGGTAATGCATTCCAGTGTTTCACCACCCTCCTAGTGAAAAAGTTTTTCCTAATATCCAACCTAAACCTCCCCCACTGCAACTTGAGACCATTACTCCTCATTCTGTCATCTGCTACCACTGAGAACAGTCTAGATCCATCCTCTTGGGAACCCCCTTTCAGCTAGTTGAAAGCAGCTATCAAATCCCCCCTCATTCTTCTCTTCCACAGACTAAACAATCCCAGTTCCCTCAGCCTCTCCTCATAAGTCATGTGTTCCAGTCCCCTAATCATTTTTGTTGCCCTCCACTGGACGCTTTCCAATTTTTCCACATCCTTTTTGTAGTGTGGGGCCCAAAACTGGACACAGTACTCCAGATGAGGCCTCACCAATGCTGAATAGAGGGGAACGATCACGTCCCTCGATCTGCTGGCAATGCCCCGACTTATACATCCCAAAATGCCATTGGTCTTCTTGGCAACAACGGCACACTGTTGACTCATATCCAGCTTCTTGTCCACTAGAACCCTTAGGTTTCAGAGTAACAGCCGTGTTAGTCTGTATTTGCAAAAAGAAAAGGAGTACTTGTGGCACCTTAGAGACTAACCAATTTATTTGAGCATAAGCTTTCGTGAGCTACAGCTCACTTCATCGGATGCATACTGTGGAAAGTACGGAAGACGTTTTTATATACACAAACCATGAAAAAATGGGTGATTATCACTACAAAAGGTTTTCCCTCCCCCCACCCCACTCTCCTGCTGGTAATAGCTTATGTAAAGTGATCACTCTCCTTACAATGTGTATGATAATCAAGGTGGGCCATTTCCAGCACAAATCCAGGTTTTCTCCCCCCCCCAACACCCCTCCCCCCAAAAAACCCACTCTCCTGTTGGTAATAGCTTATCTAAAGTGATCACTCTCCTTACAATGTGTATGATAATCAAGGTGGGCCATTTCCAGCACAAATCCAGGGTTTAACAAGAACGTCTGAGGAAGGGGGGGAAGGGGGGGGGAGTGCTGGTAGCGTAGGGCCTGAGGAGGGAGTCTACATAGCCAAGATCCATAAACCTGGAAATCCTGGGCGCCCCATCATCTCAGGCATTGGCACTCTGACAGCAGGATTGTCTGGCTATGTAGACTCCCTCCTCAGGCCCTATGCTACCAGCACTCCCAGCTACCTTCGAGACACCACTGACTTCCTGAGGAAACTACAATCCATCGGTGATCTTCCTGATAACACCATCCTGGCCACGATGGATGTAGAAGCCCTCTACACCAACATTCCACACAAAGATGGACTACAAGCCGTCAAGAACACTATCCCCGATAATGTCACAGCTAACCTGGTGGCTGAACTTTGTGACTTTGTCCTTACCCATAACTATTTTACATTTGGGGACAATGTATACCTTCAAATCAGCGGTACTGCTATGGGTACCCGCATGGCCCCACAGTATGCCAACATTTTTATGGCTGACTTAGAACAACGCTTCCTCAGCTCTCGTCCCCTAACGCCCCTACTCTACTTGCGCTGTATTGATGACATCTTCATCATCTGGACCCACGGAAAAGAAGCCCTTGAGGAATTCCAGCATGATTTCAACAATTTCCATCCCACCATCAACCTCAGCCTGGTCCAGTCCACACAAGAGATCCACTTCCTGGACACTACAGTGCTAATAAACGATGGTCACATGAACACCACCCTATACCAGAAACCTACTGACCGCTATTCCTACCTACATGCCTCCAGCTTTCACCCTGAGCACACCACATGATCCATCGTCTACAGCCAAGCTCTGCGATACAACCGCATTTGCTCCAACCCCTCAGACAGAGACAAACACCTACAAGATCTCTATCAAGCATTCTTACAACTACAATACCCACCTGCGGAAGTGAAGAAACAGATTGATAGAGCCAGAAGAGTTCCCAGAAGTCACCTACTACAGGACAGGCCTAACAAAGAAAATAACAGAACGCCACTAGCCGTCACCTTCAGCCCCCAACTAAAACCCCTCCAACGCATTATTAAGGATCTACAACCTATCCTGAAGGACGACCCATCACTCTCACAAATCTTGGGAGACAGGCCAGTCCTTGCCTACAGACAGCCCCCCAACCTGAAGCGAATACTCACCAGCAACCACATACCACACAACAGAACCACTAATCCAGGAACCTATCCTTGCAACAAAGCCCGTTGTCAGCTGTGCCCACATATCTATTCAGGGGACACCATCATAGGGCCTAATAACATCAGCCACACTATCAGAGGCTCGTTCACCTGCACATCTACCAATGTCGTATATGCCATCATGTGCCAGCAATGCCCGTCTGCCATGTACATTGGTCAAACTGGACAGTCTCTACGTAAAAGAATAAATGGACACAAATCAGATGTCAAGAATTATAACATTCATAAACCAGTCGGAGAACACTTCAATCTCTCTGGTCACGCGATTACAGACATGAAAGTTGCGATATTACAACAGAAAAACTTCAAATCCAGACTCCAGCGAGAGACTGCTGAATTGGAATTCATTTGCAAATTGGACACAATTAACTTAGGCTTGAATAGAGACTGGGAGTGGCTAAGTCATTATGCAAGGTAACCTATTTCCCCTTGTTTATTCCTCCCCCCCCCCAGACGTTCTTGTTAAACCCTGGATTTGTGCTGGAAATGGCCCACCTTGGTTATCATACACATTGTAAGGAGAGTGATCACTTTAGATAAGCTATTACCAACAGGAGAGTGGGGTTTTTGGGGGGAGGGGTGTTGGGAGGGGGGAGAAAACCTGGATTTGTGCTGGAAATGGCCCACCTTGATTATCGTATACATTGTAAGGAGAGTGATCACTTTACATAAGCTATTACCAGCAGGAGAGTGTGGTGGGGGGAGAGAAAACCTTTTGTAGTGATAATCACCCATTTTTTCATGGTTTGTGTGTATAAAAACATCTTCTGTACTTTCCACAATACGCATCCAATGAAGTGAGCTGTAGCTCACGAAAGCTTATGCTCAAATAAATTGGTTAGTCTCTAAGGTGCCACAAGTACTCCTTTTCATTTTAGAACCCTTAGGTCCTTTTCTGCAGAACTGCTGCCTAGACATTCGGTCCCTAGTCCATAGCGGTGCATGGGATTCGTCCGTCCTAAGTGCAGGACTCTGCACTTGTCCTTGTGGAACCTCATCAGATTTCTTTTGGCCCAATACTCCAATTTGTCTAGGTCCCTCTGTATCCCATCCCTACCCTCATAGAATCATAGAATCTCAGGGTTGGAAGGGACCTCAGGAGGTCATCTAGTCCAACCCCCTGCTCAAAGCAGAACCAATCCCCAATTTTTGCGCCAGATCCCTAAATGGCCCCCTCAAGGATTGAACTCACAACACTGGGTTTAGCAGGCCAATGCTCAAACCACTGAGCTATCCCTCCCTCCAGTGTATCTACCTCTCCTCCCAGTTTAGTGTCATCTGCAAACTTGCTGAGGGTGCAATCCACACCATCCTTTAGATCATTAATGAAGATATTGAACAAAACCGGCCCCAGGACCGACCCTTGGGGCACTCCACTTGATACCGGCTGCCAACTAGACATGGAGCCATTGATCACTACTCGTTGAACCCGACAATCTAGCCAGCTTTCTATCCACCTTATCATCCATTCATCCAGCCCATACTTCTTTAACTTGCTGGCAAGAATACTGTGGGAGACCGTGCCAAAAGCTTTGCTAAAGTCAAGGAACAACACGTCCACTGCTTTCCCCTCATCCACAGAGCCAGTTATCTCGTCATAGAAGGCAATTAGATTAGTCAGGTATGACTTGCCCTTGGTGAATCCATGCTGACTGTTCCTGATCACTTTCCTCTCCTCTAAGTGCTTCAGAATTGATTCCTTGAGGATCTGCTCCATGATTTTTCCAGGGACTGAGGTGAGGCTGACTGGCCTGTAGTTCCCCGGATCCTCCTTCTTCCCTTTTTTAAAGATGGCTACATTAGCCTTTTTCCAGTCGTCCGGGACCTCCCCCGATCGCCATGAGTTTTCAAAGATAATGGCCAATGGCTCTGCAATCACACCCGCCAACTCCTTTAGCACTCTTGGATGCAGCGCATTCGGACCCATGGACTTGTGCTCATCCAGCTTTTCTAAATAGTCCCGAACCACTTCTTTCTCCACAGAGGGCTGGTCACCTCCTCCCCATGCTGTGCTGCCCAGTGCAGTAGTCTGGGAGCTGACCTTGTTCGTGAAGACAGGGGCAAAAAAAGCATTGAGTACATTCGCTTTTTCCACATCCTCTGTCACTAGGTTGCCTCCCTCATTCAGTAAGGGGCTCACACTTTCCTTGACTTTCTTCTTGTTGCGAACATACCTGAAGAAACCCTTCTTGTTACTCTTAACATCTCTTGCTAGCTGCAACTCCAGGTGTGATTTGGCATTCCTGATTTCACTCCTTCATGCCCGAGCAATATTTTTATACTCTTCCCTGGTCATTTGTCCAATCTTCCACTTCTCGTATGCTTCCTTTTTGTGTTTAAGATCAGCAAGGATTTCACTGTGAAGCCAAGCTGGTCGCCTGCCATATTTACTATTCTTTCTACACTTCGGGGTGGTTTGTCCCTGTAACCTCAATAAGGATTCTTTAAAATACAGCCAGCTCTCCTGGACTCCTTTCCCCCTCATGTTATTCTCCCAGGGGATCCTGCCCATCAGTTCCCTGAGGGAGTCAAAGTCTGCTTTTCTGAAGTTCAGGGTCCGTATTCTGCTGCTCTCCTTTCTTCCTTGTGTCAGGATCCTGAACTCGACCATTTCATGGTCACTGCCTCCCAGGTTCCCATCCACTTTTGCTTCCCCTACTAATTCTTCCCGGTTTGTGAGCAGCAGGTCAAGAAGAGCTCTGCCCCTAGTTGGTTCCTCCAGCACTTGCAACAGGACATTGTCCCCTACACTTTCCAAAAACTTCCTGGATTGTCTGTGCACCGCTGTATTGCTCTTCCAGCAGATATCAGGGTGATTGAAGTCTCCCATGAGAACAGGGCTTGCAATCTAGAAACTTCCGTTAGTTGCCAGAAGAAAGCCTCGTCCACCTCATCCCCCTGGTCCGGTGGTCTGTAGCAGACTCCCACCACGACATCACCCTTGTTGCTCACACTTCTATACTTAATCCAGAGACTCTCAGTTTTTTCTGCAGTTTCATACCGGAGTTCTGAGCAGTCATACTGCTCTCTTACATACAATGCAACTCCCCCACCTTTTCTGCCCTGCCTGTCCTTCCGGAACAGTTTATATCCATCCATGACAGTACTCCAGTCATGTGAGTTATCCCACCAAGTCTCTGTTATTCCAATCACATCATAATTCCTTGACTGTGCCAGGACTTCCAGTTCTCCCTGCTTGTTTCCCAGGCTTCTTGCATTTGTGTATAGGCACTTGAGATAACTTTCTGTTTGTCCTGCTTTCTTAGTATGAGGCAGGAGCCCTCCCCTCTCGCACTCTCCTGCTCATGCTTCCTCCCGGTATCCCACATCCACACTTACCTCAGGGCTTTGGTCTCCTTCTCCTGGTGAACCTAGTTTATAACCCTCCTCACTAGGTTAGTCAGGCTGCTTGCCAAGATTCTCTTCCCTCTCTTCGTTAGGTGGAGCCCGTCTCTGCCTAGCACTCCTCCTTCTTGGAACACCATCCCATGGTCAAAGAATCCAAAGCCTTCTCTCTGACACCACCTGCGTAGCCATTCGTTGACTTCCACGATTCAACGGTCTCTACCCAGGCCTTTTCCTTCCACGGGGAGGATGGACGAGAACACCACTTGCCCCTCAAACTCCTTTATCCTTCTTCCCAGAGCCACATTGTCTGCAGTGATCTGCTCAAGGTCATTCTTGGCAGTATCATTGGTGCCCACGTGGAGAAGCCGGAAGGGGTAGCTATCCGAGGACTTGATGAGTCTCGGCAGTCTCTCTGTCACATCGTGAATCCTAGCTTCTGGCAAGCAGCAGACTTCTCAGTTTTCCCGATCGGGGTGGCAGATAGATGACTCAGTCCCCCTGAGGAGAGATTCCCCGACCACCACCACCCACCTCTTTCTCTTGGGAGCGGTGGTCATGGAACCCCCATCCCTAAGACAGTGCATCTCATGCCTTCCAGTCGGCAGAGTCTCCTTCTGTTCCCTTCCCTCAGATGTATCATCTAGTTCTCTCTCCGGATTAGTACCTGTGAAAGAACATGAAATCAGTTGCTTACCTGCATCATACACCCCTTTCAGTGAGAAGGAAGGTAAATATTGGCCCTTCACCTCTTCTCATAACTAGATTAGCTCCCTATTTGCCACCTTCTGTACTTTTGCCAAATATTAATCTCTCTCCCGTTATATCTCAACTAGAGTTACGGTGCCCCATACTCCAGCAAGGCAGCAACATCCTTGACTAGCCCTTTTGTAGAGTTGTAATGATCATTCTCCTCTCACTAAGTCCCAGTATCCAGCTTGTGAGATGTTGGTTTCACAGGCCATGTCTCCACTATAAAGTTTAATCAGTGTAAGTTATGTTAGCATTCTGCCACCAAGTTTTGTATATTGCCCAAGTGTGTTTCACCACAAGCCTATCCCCAGATCCTTTCCCTGATCAGAATTCCTGAAACTTGTGTTTGTAATGTCCTAGTGAAATCCCTGGGGCCAAGATTATGCCCTCCCCTTTCTGAGTATGACACATTCTGAGTTCAGTGGAACATTGAGAGAAAATTTAAGCAATCAGATTGTTTAATGCAGAGCGCATTAGTTCCCTGGAAAAGCCCTGTCAGTACCACCTGTAACCATCACAGCACCCAGATCTAGAATGCACAGCATTTTGGCAGCCTCTTTTCCTTTTCAGATTCCTGGTAAACCACCCAGAGAGGTGGTGTGGTCTAGCCAAAAGGAGTGAATAGATCAAAAGCTTCCATTACTGATTTCTGTGCTATCACTTGTCTGTGGATTCCCTGGCATGTTACCAAGGCTGTTAATCTTTCATGCCCACTAAATTCACTTTAAAAATAAATAATTAAATAGGAAGAACTCATTTCTGGTGCTGTCTCCCAGCCAGGTTGGTACTAAGGTAATTGCTATCTCTGCTGGTTTGGAAGGAAAAAGAAGCCACAATCCACTGCAAATCTGATGGGTAACCCAGCCAATGGAATCTTTCATATAATCAGTTCCAGGAGGCTGGATGAAGCAGGCTGCCTTTGAAAATGTAAGAGTTTGATTTGCCAATGAAAAGGAGGTGGGAGGGGGGAAGTGAAGAGGATTTTCCATCTTTAGCTGAAATTAAAAAAACATGGCAGTCACCAAGGCAAGCCTTCCCAATGAGATTAGGAGCAGCTGCCTCCAAGTCTGAGAATACTGCTGTGTCAGACGCACATAGCGAGCAGCTCCCGTTAGTCTTTAAGTGGCTGATGTATTTTCAGGCTTTTCTCAGGCTGCATCTCTATCTTTTACAGGCCTCCCTGACTTAGTACCTGATCCAAACTATGTCCAGGCCTCCACCTACATCCAGAGAGCTCACCTCTATTCTCTCCGCTGTGCCGCTGAGGAAAAGTGCCTCGCCAGGTAAGGAGATGGGTGACTCCATGTTGCCAACTCTTGTGATTATATCATGAGTATTGTACTATTTGGGGTTCTCCCTGAAGCCCCAGTTCCTGGAGTCAGGAGATTAGGGGAGAATCTGAACTTTCCTTTATAAAAGAAGTTTCTAACCCTTGTGGTTGCAGAGAAAAGCTTGAAAACATTAAACTTAAAGGCTCAGAAACCTGAAGGCAAAGAAAAAGAATCCAATTTTTTCAATCTCATGATTTTTAAACAATCTCATGATTTTTGAATGCCCAACTCATGATTTTTGAATGTTTGGAGTTCATGATACTGTTGTCGCTACCTTGGTATTAATGATGGGCCAGCCAAAAATCTGGTTGAATTTGGAAAGCTTCCGGTGTTAACTCAGAGGTGCGCAAATTTGGCCAGCAAAAGCACTAAACAGGAAGTCTAGGAGAGAATGAATCTGAGGATTGTTCTTTTACTGTTGTACAGCCCTTTTCTGCACATGTCCAGATTTCTGAGAAGGGACAAAAAATTTCAATGAAAACCGTTTTTAATAGAAAAAATCATTTGTGCCCATGAAAATCTACCTTCATTCACTGTGGATACAATGGAATGTGAAGATTCGTGTAACTGTTCTTTCTAGTTCATACACTGAATATATTGGTGATTGATATTCTATTAAATTAGAGGTTTCAGAGTAGTAGCCGTGTTAGTCTGTATTCGCAAAAAGAACAGGAGGACTTGTGGCACCTTAGAGACTAACAAATTTATTTGAACATAAGCTTTCATGAGCTACCGCTCACTTCATCGGATGCATAGATAGATAGATAGATAGATGCCACCATCACTAATAGTCTCTGGAATTTACTTGGCATTTCTGTAGCTGCTTAAGGCAGTGCTGTGCTGAATATAATGAAACATTGCCTTTGCTTGGTAAGGACCAGATTCTGATACTGCTGCTCACATTGGGTAGTATCTTACTCTGTACATAGTGCCATTAACACCAGTGTAGTAAGGTGATGTTCGACAGGAGTAAGGGTATCAGAATCTGGCCTTAATTAAGCAGATGTGCCTTGGAATGCACAGTATTAGCAGATGCGGCTCATATCTTAATGAGGGGCTGGGTTATTTTACGTGACGTATTTTTGTTCCCCTTGCAATGACTCATCTCAGCTTCCCTGCACTGTAAAGTTTAGAGCGCACATAGAATTGCAATCAGTTCCTGTGCTCAAAATGAACTTTGTGTGAAGGGCCCACTTGGAGCTGGGCAGCTGTTCTCAGCTGGACTCTTAGCACCACTTAAACCCAACAATTAAGCAATTGATGCCTCAGCCTTGTCACGCTCTGTATAACCCTTCTCCTCCAATGGGGTAGCAGAGCCTTTCCCTCCCCTTCCCCCGCCCTCCCTCCCAGGGGCAGGTTATGACAAGCTGAACTGAGCAAATAATGAATTTTTTGGTTTGGCTGAAGAAAAGGTGGGTTCAATTAAAACAAAAACCATGTTTTTCAAAACATTTCATTAAATCAAAAACTTGGAAAATCTAATTTTGGAATGTTGCAGTTGTTTTGAAATTACCGGTAATGCTTTCAAGTTTTGTGTTCTGATTCAGCCAACTTTGTGTGTTTTCACCACCACCACCCCTTTGTTTTTTTTAACCAGCCACATTGGTAAAGAAAATGCTGCTTCCAACTGAATAGCTGAAACGAAAAGTTTTGACTTAAAATCAAACCCAGAAGGGATACATCAGCTTTAACCCGAATTCAGGAACAGTTTCTGAGCTAAAAAATAAAATAAAATGCATTTTTCAGCAAAAAAATCTATTCACTGAAAAAAATTCCCTCTGCTCCAAGTAGAAGCTCCATCCCTCAGCCCATCCAGTGCTCAGATGTCACCAGCTGTTTTCAGGGTGAAGTGACTTTCACCCATCTCCCCCATTTCCTTCCTTTTAACCCCTTCAGCACTGCCTACACCCCCGAGGCCACCGACTACGACATCCGGGTGCTGCTGAGGTTCCCGCAGCGGGTGAAGAACCAGGGCACAGCAGACTTCCTGCCCAACCGCCCCCGCCACAACTGGGAGTGGCACAGCTGCCACCAGTAAGTTGAGGAGAACTTGGCACTCCTCAGCAACTTATTAGTCCATCTCTGGGTGACAGGGCCTTGCCAAGGGGACCTTCCTTTGGTGGGCAGAGGCTGGTATCCAGCCATGGGGAGCCACCCAGGCTGGTTCAGGGCGAGGCTCTGGTTCAGTAAAGTAGCTTGAGTACATGCTTCAGCGTTTTGCTGAACTGGGATCTAGGTCAATATGCTGAGGATTAGAGCCACCCCTGGCTATAGATCAATGGACTTGCCTCCTCCATTCCCACCTTACTTTCCTCTCTCCATTTTCTCATTCCCTCACTCCAACCCTTTTCTTCTTTCTTTTTTCCTCTGCTCCTCTTTTCTTTCATCCTTTCTCTGCAATATTTATTTATCCCACCCCACAAACCCAAAACCATTTCCCTGCCAGCTCCTGCTCCTGTCTCCATGCTGCTCAGAGTGAGTGTCCTGTGCTGATCCCAAAGGGTCAGGCCACATCATCACGGACCCCTGAACTGAGTGCCATGGGCAAAGAGAAGTTTGGGCTTCTAATGTTGTGACCTATGCATTGTGGGAGCAGGTGGCTTTCAAGAAGCCGCACACTCCATCGCTCAGAGCCCCAGCATTTTCTAAATGTGGGGTGGGGAGGGTCTGGGATCCTGCCATTTTCCCTGCCGCCGCCCACTCCTGGGCTGCTCTGGTGCCCCTGCACCCACCCAGCATACATCTGTGAATATCGCTGTGGTACATGCCTCTGCCCTGGGTTTCCCCCAGGCACTACCACAGCATGGACGAGTTCAGCCACTACGACCTGCTAGATGCGGCCACAGGGAAAAAGGTGGCCGAGGGCCACAAGGCTAGTTTCTGCCTGGAGGACACCACCTGCGACTTTGGGAACCTGAAGCGCTATGCCTGCACTTCACATACCCAGGTGAGAGGAGGAGGAGATGTGTCCAACGAATTCAGGGCCACTCTACCCTCTGGCTGCAATTTAGTGCAGGGCTTTCTTCCCCGACCATCCCAGTCTCCCAGGACACCCAGCTGCGAGTGGGCAGGAAGAGTCACCTAAGGGAGCTGGGGGAGGGATTAGTGAGTGTCTGGACCTGGTCAGGAATCTCCCTCACTCAAGGCATCATGCCAGTGCAGGGGTTACACCTCCCTCTGGAATATCAAGCAGGCTCAGGTGGGCATGTCCTATTGATTTCCTGGCACAGGCACTGGAGCCCTCCCCAAAGGGGGGGGGTCGACCCCGCCCCCTGCGAAGCTAGAGGGGCGCCGGGGAGCGAAAGCAGCCCCCTGCCCGTGTCCCGGGCTCCCCGCCCAGGGCAGGTAGAGGGACCCACGCTCCCCACAGCTGCCCATGCAGCTCTCCCCAACCTGGCTCCAGCCCAGGAGGGAGGGGGGCTCGGAATCGTAGCCCGGCCATGATAAGAGCCAGGGGGGCAGCTGTGCGGAGCCTGGGTCCCTCCACCTGCCCTGGGTGGGGGACACGGGCCAGGGATGCCCTCAGCAGCCCCCCGCACTCCGGGCAGATGGAGGGACCCAGTCTCCGCACAGCTGCTGCCTGGGCTCCCCAGGCGGGCTCCCTCCACGCTAGCCTGGCTGTGGGGGGCTGGCTTGGGGGGGAGAGGAGGGGAAGGGTCGGAGTCCACCCAGGTGAAAAGTGTACCAGCCAGGCCCCACTTTCCCGGTTCTGGCTCCTCTGTTTCCTGGGCTTGCCCAGTGCAGGGAAAGGAGGGGCACCCAGGGCAGCAACATCTTTGGCTGAGCACTTGGTAGTGCTTTTTATGTATATATGTATATAGGATTAGTCTGCACTCCACACTTGAATCTTTCTGATGCTCAGATATATCGGGCTGAGCAAAACACAGATGCACCAATTTTTCCTGAAATGAAGTAAAATAGTTATTCCAGATGGGCACAGTAATCCACTCCAGTATTTTCATATAGCCATCACAGGCATTACATTTGCTGGACAGTCCTCAGACTGCTTGTTCCCTTCGCATTCAAAATGCCTGAACTGGATGATTGTGTCCACTGGGAATGGACTCTGCATGCAGCCCTTGGGAAGGAGAAAAACCTGAACTGGATTACTTTGCCCACATGGAATGGACTCTGCAATACAGCTCCTGGGAGAAAAATATGTGTTTTGCAATAGTAAAAGTTGCAGACTAGATAGGCCACCTGCACAGAATTGAGCAGTGTGGGTAATTCCTGAACATATTTCTATATAAAGAAAGAGAGGGAACAACAGAAAAGGAAAAATGAGAAACGCTAAAGATAAAAAGCAAAGTCCATACCCTGTGTTATGCAGGAGGTCAGACTAGATGAACTGATGGCTCCGTGTGGGCCATATGAATTGTGAGCACTGCTCTTTCCTTCTGTCAGGGCTTGAGTCCCGGTTGCTATGACACCTACAATGCCGACATTGATTGCCAGTGGATTGACATAACAGACGTTCAGCCTGGAAATTACATCTTAAAGGTTGGTTTCCCTGTATGTAGAGCTTCTCTGTACGGGCCATTGCCATGAATAGAGCTAGGCAGTTACTCATGAAATCCATGGTGAATTTAGTGCTGGATTTTGGTTTGTGTGTGTCCACGGCCCCATTGCTAGTCCCCTTGGTTGTGAACATCCATCCTCAAAGCATGTGAATAATATGGCTGATCAGACATTTGTTTGAGGACAGAAGCAGCTGCACGGAGGGCCCAGTCACAAGCTACACATTGGCAATTAGAAGTAACAATGGGGGTGGGGGAGAGGTATGAAAATGAAACAATAGCTGGTAACCCCAAGAACAGATGGAAAGAAAGCCACTGTGTACTCATACTCAAACACATTTTTAGGACCAAATTAAGCTCTGCTACAAGTGGGCACAATGCCATTCGGTTCAAGGGAAGCTAAGCCCAATTACACCAGTGCTGAATTTGACTCTCTTTGTTTACAGCTTTCTTTTTTTGACCATTTGCTACAGTGAAGCAAGATGGTTGCATCAGGATGATGAACTGTTTTCTTGGAAGAAAGTGGAGGTGTTTTACCTGTAGAAGAAACCATAAAAGTAGAAAAGCAAAACTGCCCATGATAGTTTATTTCCCTAAAAGGAATACCACCCACACCAACCCCATAAATAATGTGCATTTTTCACTGAAAAAAATTCTAGTTGTACATTATCATGTGTTTACAGTAGAGCCCAGGGACCCGCCAAGAACTGGGCCCCGTTGCACTAGGTGCTGTACAGCCACAGAGTAGTAGCTAGTCCTTCACCTAATTTACAAGCTAAATAGACAAGCTAGACACAAGGGGTCTAACACACAATTACATCTCTCTCTCTCTCTCTCTCTCTCTCCACTGACTATCAGAGGAACTGTTTCCTGATGTGGTCTTTGTCTTGTTTTCTCAGGTTCAAGTGAACCCCAAGTACCTGGTGCTGGAGTCCGACTTCACCAACAATGTTGTGAGGTGCAATATTCACTATACTGGACGCTACGTTGCCACTACAAACTGCAAAATTGCCCAGTAAGAGCACTGGTGAAACTCTCCCACTCCTTGTCTGTTTGCCTGGGTTCTTCCATTACTGTGGTATCCAGGCATCTCACCTCTTTCTTTTTCTGCCTCCATCACTTCTTGGTGGTGTAGACTTACAGATCAAAAGGGAAATGTGAGGATGGAGCTGCCAGGGAGCTGCTGTTGGGGAGGGGCATGGGAAATGCAGAAATGGTACTTGAATCAGGGGTGGGGAAAGGGTCTTTCCAGAATTAGACCTGAGGGTCTAGTGCATCAGTTCTCAAACTTCATTGCATCATGACCCCCTTCTGACAACAAAAATTACTACATGACCCCAGGAGGGGGGACCGAAGACTGAGCCCACCCGAGCCCTGCCGCCCGAGCCCCGTTGCCCAGGGCGGGGGCAAAGCTGAAACCCAATGGCTTCTGCCCTGGGCAGGGAGCATGTAACCTTAGCCCTGGGTGGTGGGGCTTGTCCTTCAGACTTGCTGGGGCCTAGGGCCAACACCAGTCTTGGCAACCCCATTAAAATGGGGTCCCAAGCCACAGTTTGAGAACCCCTGGTCTAGTGGAGCAACAGTTGGCACCTGAAATGGAGTTGTTCTGTATTCAGCTGCCACCTTCAGAATAATCTGCTCCCCAAGCAGCCCTCTGCCACAGAACAAAAAACACCTTGCTCTGCTCCCTTATTCAGTGTTAGGCTGTGGTCTCATCAACACCATTCCCGTGAGATGTCTGCATCGCTAATTCTTAAGCAAGAAACACCATATGCCTCTTAGGTAATATCCTCCACTCCCACCACCTGTTCCCCCATGCCAGGCCTGTGAAGGCTTGTTCCCCACACTCTGCTGCTTTGCACAGCCTAGGGTAGTTCAAGCACATGACTAGGGACCCGGAGCTCTGGGTCCTCATCCCAGCTCTGCCATTGACCCACTGGGTGACCACTGGCAAGTCACTTACGGCTTGGTTTTCAGAGGTGCTGAGCACCAGCGGCTCTCATTGACTTTTGCCACCTCGAGAAATCAGGCCTTTAACCTCCTTAGGTCTCCACCTGTAAGGTGTGGTAAATCTTTGCACAGGGGGGCATGATAATTAAGGGATTGTCCGTGAAGCACATGGAGAGCCTCAGCCAAAAGGTTTTGTTCAATAACTTCATTAATGATCTGGAGGATGGCATGGATTGCACCCTCAGCAAGTTTGCAGATGACACTAAACTGGGAGGAGTGGCAGATATGCTGGAGAGTAGGGATAGGATACAGAGGGATCTAGACAAATTAGAGGATTGGGCCAAAAGAAATCTGATGAGGTTCAACAAGGACAAGTGCAGAGTCCTGCACTGAGGACGGAAGAATCCCATGCACTGCTACAGACTAGGGACTGAATGGCCAGGCAGCAGTTCTGCAGAAAAGGACCTGGGGGTTACAGTGGACGAGAAGCTGGATATGAGTCAACAGTGTGCCGTTGTTGCCAAGAAGGCCAATGGCATTTTGGGATGTATAAGTAGGGGCATTGCCAGCAGATCGAGGGACGTGATCGTTCCCCTCTATTCGACATGGGTGAGGCCTCAACTGGAGTACTGTGTCCAGTTTTGGGCCCCACACTACAAGAAGGATGTGGAAAAATTGGAGAGAGTCCAGCGGAGGGCAACAAAAATGATTAGGGGACTGGAACACGTGACTTATGAGGAGAGGCTGAGGGAACTGGGATTGTTTAGTCTGTGGAAGAGAAGAATGAGGGGGGATTTGATAGCTGCTTTCAACTAGCTGAAAGGGGGTTCCAAAGAGGATGGATCTAGACTGTTCTCAGTGGTAGCAGATGACAGAACGAGGAGTAATGGTCTCAAGTTACAGTGGGGGAGGTTTAGGTTGGATATTAGGAAAAACTTTTTCTCTAGGAGGGTGGTGAAGCACTGGAATGGGTTACCTAGGGAGGTGGTGGAATCTCCTTCCTTAGAGGTTTTTAACGTCAGGCTTGTCAAAGCCCTGGCTGGGATGATTTAATTGGGGATTGGTCCTGCTTTGAGCACAGGGTTGGACTAGATGACCTCCTGAGGTCCCTCCCAACCCTGATATTCTATGATTCTATGAAAAGGGCTAGTTACCCAAGTGAGTCAAAGCAGCACTTAGTGCACGTAGGGGAATTATGCTACCTTTCCACTTTCCCTATTCCAGAGGCTGCTGGGGAAGGTCAGTTTGGCCCTGGGACAAGTTAGAGCAACCTCAGGGCTGCTCTAACTTTCACCAGTGCTGGCAGCTTCCAAGCAACCTGCTTCACAAGCCAGGAGCACTGAAGCATGTTGCATCCTGCCCGCAGGCCCACCATCCCCCACCTTGCCCCTCCTCAGCCCAAGGTTGCCCCTACTCAGGTGAGGTGGGAAGAGGGGCTCAGGCTGAGGAGCCATGTCAAAATGCAGCGAGTTGCTATTGTCGGTGTGAGTTCTTCTCCTGCTGTGGTCCCATCGCAGAGCTCTCTGTGCATGTTTGAGAAGCACTGTGGTATCTCTGAGAACACCGTAAGCACAGAGCTAGGGAAACCAGCACAAACAGGACTGCTGCGGTGAAGTTCTCCCATGATTGCCGAGTGACAGTAGTTGGTTTGGACACAGTAACCAAGAGGGGAAAAAAATTAATTTATTTTTCTTTACATTTTCTCATTAAAAATATATTTTGCAACTGGCTAACGCTTGGTCCTGAATGGAAAAAAAAAACAACTCCCATGGCCAGCCAAAGCACTGGCAGGGAGGACTGTGGGCTCCAGCAGGGAGGGAGGCACTGCCTGCCTCTACTGGTATTAGACATCACGTAGCTTTAAAAGGCGGGGGGTGGGGGGGATTCCTGCCAGGCACTGCTACGGGTCCTGGGAGCTGTTTCCCTCATCAGTGCTCCATGCCACAGTGGGACAGGATGCCTTGCCGGCATTCTACGAGTTGTGAATTTCAATTAAACTCACAGGCTGAAATCCTTGCCCCATTAACATCAGTAGGAGCTTTGCCATTGATTTCAGTGGGGCCAGGGTTTCATCCATAGGTCCTCCAGATCCCAGGGAAGACCAGGCTGTATTTTATGAGATCTGGGATTTCCAGATTGCTCTGTAGCTCTCTGGTGCCTAACTCCCTTTCAGGATCTGGGCCATGGTGGGTGTGCTAGTTGACAGCTGAACCTTAGCTGGGCTACCCCTCCCTTCACATAACAAGCCACAATAAAGTTACTCCCATTTTTCCACTGAAACTTTTTTTTCAGTGGAAATTAGCTTTTTGACCAAAAATTAAAATATTCATTTTGGTCATTATTATTGCAGATTTTCTGTGCACACTTTCAATAAACATTTTAGTTTTTCAGTTTAGTTTTTGGTTTTCAAAGATTGAAAATTTTTACTAAATGCATGTTTGCCGTAATAAGGGGTCAGGGGACAGAGATGACACAGTACTTTTTTTTTTCCCTCCTTCCTAAAAATAATGAGCATTTTCCAACCAGTCTGCCTGCTGAGTGCTCTTATTTTCCTCTTGCAGGTCGTGATCCACACAGGGAGGGGTGCATAACACCTGACCCCACCTCCCAACCCAAATTCAATGCTTTCAAGATGGCATTTGAGATGTCAGCTTCTGAGGTGCACGATACAGTGGGGCATCAGACGTTTCTCCATTCCAGCAGCCCCTGGAGACAAAAAAAGTATTTCTCAATTTTAAGAACATGAGGGAAATGAGAGTGATTATTTTAAATATTTTTATACTTAACTTTTCTTCAATCTTTGGGGCTTTTCTCTGTTTCCACGTGGAGTTTGCTGATGATTTAGGTTAAATAAAACAAGGGTTATTACTGTACCAGGCACTACCAATATCTGTAGATTACATGCTGTATCGGTAGATAGCTCTGTAGTCTAAACTGTGCCCTGCTGTACAATATGGGGCTGTATTTTTGTGCAGGTTTGCTGGTGACATTACAAATCCTAACCCCCAGCCCCACAGTAAGAATACAGCTGTAATCTGGGTGTATTTTATTTTGTATAATCTGACACCACCACACTCCAAATAGGAATTAAGGTGAAAAGTTTCAAATGCGACCTCTGGTTTTGTCTACATTCCTGAGTGCCCAGTCTAAGACTTCTAGGGTCTGATTGTCAGAGGTACTGAGCACCTGCAGTTCCCATTGCCTTCAGTTGGAATAGTGGGTATTCAGGGCTTCTGAAATCAAGCCCAAATTGTTCTGTTTTAGGACACCCAACGTTTAGCCAAATGTCTAGGGCTAAAATCTTCTTTCAGTACCTGTAATGTTACAAGTCATGGACCCAGACCCCATTGTGCTAGGTGCTGTTCAGATACAGAACAACAAACTGGTCCCCGTCCAAAGAATTTACAACTTAAGTAAAGCAATGCAACGTCACTTAGTACTGACGTCACAGTCAGAGGGCACTGCATTTAGCCGTATAAAACAGTCAGAGGGGTTACTCCTGATTTACACTGGTGAACGTGAGATCAGAATCTGTCAGGGAGTTTTAATTTTTATTCAGTTTAAAGGGATGCTGTCAACTGAGTATTTATATTTTGTTTAAAAAGCCGGAAGGGATTAAAAATACCTAATATGACTGGAAATATTTTAGTTTATAATTTAAAAGAAAAATAATAATCACATCAGGTTTTTATAATTTTTTAAAAATTAGTGTTAAACTTTCCCCTACAGCGTTGTGAATCCAAACACCAACAGGGCAGGGGGATTGTGACAGGCTTCCCACAGGGTGCCACCTGGAACTGGGGTACCACTGAGCCCTCTGATCCACAATCCTGGGCTCCCTCTCACACTGTACTGCTGTGACAAGCTGCAGATATGCTCCTGGTCTTACATTTCCACCAGCATATACAGAGGTAGGAACACTCCCAGCTGCAGTTACATGCAGGGTCTCTGACTAGCCACTGCACAAACCAACAGTAGAAAGGCTAAAGCCAAAGTAACTCTCAGCTCCCCAGTCATGCACCCCCCCCGGAGCATAAACGCAAAATGATACTGTCTTGCGCTGCACAGGGAACTACAGCGTAAGCTCATAGATTTCTCCACTTCCCCCCCTCAATGTGTAGAGGAATATACTACAGCCTATCTGAGCTAAAATTCCTATGCACTTCATTCCAAACTCACTGGTTTAGATTAAAACGTAAAATAAATTTATTAATTACAAAAGATAGATTTTAAGTAATTATAAGGGATAACAAACAGATCACAGTGGATTACCTAGCAAATAAACAAAAACGCAACATAAACTTATTATCCTAGAGAGACTGGATATGAATAGCAGGTTCTCACCCTAATTGATGGTACAGACTTGTAGATTCTTAAGGCACAAGCTGCATTAGCTTTACATCTTGGGTTTCTCAGGTCTTCATACACAGGCTAGAAATCCCTTTAGCCTGGGTCCAGCACTTCCTCCAGTTCAGTGTTTGTTCCTCGGATGTTTCCAGGAGTCTTCTCGTGTGGGGAGTGAAGAACAACAGATGAGGTCACTCCATTGCCTTATATAGTTTTCGCATATGGTGGGAACCCTTTGTTTTAAAACTTGGTTACCAGCCCAATCTGTGGAAAAATACTAACATCTGGAGTCCAGAGACATGTAGTCTGGTCACATGACCTTGCAGTGTTATAGCAGCCATTGCTTACAGGCTGGTCAAAACGCTTACAGGAAGATTAAACATTCCACAGTCCATTTTTTTGCTGATGGGTCATCAGCCCTGTCTGACTTCTTCATTGTTGTACCTGAAAGGCTGGCTGTGGGTGTTTTCCAGAGTAATCCTGTAGCAAGTCGCTGACTCACCAGCGTGGCACCTCCTGCTGGTCACCCGGGAATTAGCTCAATTCCAGCACTCAGAGTGCCTCCTGCTGGCCAGTGTCCCTCCTGCCCAAGACCCGTGTCCCTCCCAGTCCCCAGTGCCCCTTTCCTTGCGGTGCTGCCCTGCAGCAGTGTCCCCACACTCTGGGTCTCCCCTCCCAGGGGAACCCCCTCCCTCTATGCCCACCTTATCTCAGTGACTACTGCCAGTCATCATTTAGCCTCCTTTCTCTGGGACAAACTTTAGTCTGTAATGGCCACTCATCATTGGCAAGGGGGTTGGACCAGCTGCCTCTGCCTATCCCCGGGCTGCACCTTTAACAAGGCCGCATCTGGAGCTCTCCAGCTCCTGTTGCCCTTCCCCAGCATTGCTCTGCTTCAGGTACCCTGTGCTCCCAGGCAGCTAGGTCCTTCCCACTCCAAGGCTGGAGTGAGTAAATTCAGTGTACGCTAAGGGGTACTGCATTAAGTACCCCCAGGATATGTCTATACCACAAAAGCTGTGCAGGGCCAGTCTACCGGGGTTAGCATGACTCCAGCTAGAATGGCTAACAATAGCAATGAAAACAGCACAGGGCAGGTGTACAACCCCAGCATGAGCCCTGGGTATGTACTCAGCTTCCTAGCCCACGCTGCACTGTCTTTCTGGTTGTTGTTACCTGCACTGGATTCAAGCTAGGTAGGTTATGCTAGGCTGTGCACAGCTCTTGCAGTGTAGATATACCCTAAGTAATACTACTGCAGGGACAGCTGCAGCTGCATATGGTGTTATATTTCCCCAGGCTCCATAACGGAGGAGAGGGTGGGCCTCAGAACGAAGCCTCGGAGCCAAACAATACTCTGTCCCCTCTGAACTTTGGATCTGAACCCAGCCTTTGTGAATCAGGACCGAGGCTTCTGGTCTTGCGCCACAACAGTACTGAGTAGCCTAATGAACCCATATGTGATCAGTGAAAGGTTTAAAGCTATTACAGGTTATACAGTGCAGCTATATTTGTGAGCCAACCAATGAAATAAAATCCTTTTTCAATCACTACGATGCAGGAAATTAGCATTATTATTGAGGTACCAAGTGCTCTTTGCCATTGTATCTGATACTATAATATATGGCAATGACTAGCAGAGCTGTTAAAGGACTAGAGCTACCCTGGGCTGATTTCTTAACCATCTGCCTGATGTGACATGGATGGCCCCCGCTTCCATACTCCCCCCTTCCCCTCCGTGCTGGATCAGGAATGAAAATGAGGAATCCACTTATCAGTGACTCTGGAGAGGCTCCTCTGCATTACGTTTAGAGATGGGCTCAAGCAGCAATGTTTGGCTCTAGGTCTCAACCTTCCCAAAGTTCAGGGGAGTTTGGCTCTGGGTTTTGTTCTGGGCCTGTCTCCGGGTAGTCTTGAGCAAAGTAGTGAGAACTGGAACAGAGCCACCTGGGAGCTGCACGTTGCTGTCAGCACTGGAGCCAGAAGGAATTGATTGCTGGCATCATGTGAGCTTGATCTCCATGCTGCTTCCGCAGCAGAGTCACCTGATGGATGCTTTGTGCCACCATGCATCTTGCATGGCTCTAGGACCACTCTGGAGATGTTGCACAGACCCAGTGCAATCTCAACAGGCTCCAATCCGGCCATGCCCATCCCTCCCCCTGCACTCTCCCCCAGACCTAAATTAATCCCCAACCTGGAAAAAAGAGACTGCCCCATAATTCAATCCTGCTGCTCTTCCTATTTCCACCCATGCCCCAGCGCTCTCCACTCCCTCCATCTCCCTTCCTAGGCAGAACACAGGAGGGAGAAATCTTGGCTTCTTTTCCCGAGGAGGGGAGTGGGGTAAAGGTATCAGGAGACCCCACTCTTCTTCATTTTTGCTCTCTCCATGGATCATTGGGCGCAGTCCAGGGCCACCCAGGGTGGGGGCAAGTGGGGCAATTTGCTCCAAGCCCCGGGCCCCGCAGACAGGGCAGGGGCAATTTCGGCGGCAATTCAGCGGCGGGTCTTTCAGTCCCTCTCCTTCCTCGTCGGCGGCACTTTGGCGGCAGCTCGATCGCTCCGCTTCAGTCTTCTGTGGCAATTCAGCGGTGGGTACTCCTGTCCTCTTCTTTCTTCGGCGGCACGACTTGGGTTTTTCTTTTTTTTTCTTCGCCACTCGGGGCGGCAAAACTAACTTTTTTTATGGATGGGGCCCCCGAAATTGCTTTGCTCCAGGCTCCCTGAATCCTCTGAGCGGCACTGGTGCAGTCAACCTCTCTTCTTTCCTCCAGCCAAAGGTCTGTCACCTCTGACGTACCCCATGGATGCCTGGACTTCACAGCCATAAGCAGGGAGAGGACTCAGCTTCTCCTGCGCCATAGACACAGGCCTCTACTCCCTAAACTAAAGAAGACTCTTCATTTGCTATAGTAGGGCTTTCATCAGATCTGGGCCTCCAGCCACTAGGCAGAGCCATGATAATACTCACTCAAAGCAGTTCTGATGCCATCCACTAGAGGGCAGTGGTACACAGACACACTGTGTACATGGGCATTCTATTCTGCTTTGGTTTGCAGCTGGTACCAATCCCCCTGGTCTCAGCGTGCCTGCAGAGCAGAGATAGGCAAAGCTTGAGAGGGCTGATATGAGTAAACAGCCACAAGTACAGCAGAACCACTGCAGTCTAGAAATATGCTGAGAATCTCTTCCAAGATGTGGTTTCCACTAGGCCGTAAATCTGGTGAGCAGAGCCCTCATTTTGCTTTTGATCCCGGCCAGAAAGCAGGATGCGCAGGGGCCAGGAGGAAATGTAAAAAGGAAAATGTAAAACCTCAAGTTCAAAAAAGTTGGGTTAAGTGTTGGGTAAGGCTTGGGGCCTATTGTTACTTTAGCTTCCATCTAAGAAACCTTCAGGGCCCACCCGGACAGCCAAGTCACATGAATTGCCTCATAAAGAAGGCCGGTGTGGGTCATACTGGAATTCTACTCCAGGCCTAGACCTGGGGCACTAGAGCTTGCAGCATGTCCACTGTCTTGCTACCCAGTGTGCATTTCCATGGCAATGGGAACACAGCCTCAAAGCTGCCCACTCAACAAACACACACAAAACCCTACCCAGAAACTGCTGCAGGGCAGTGCCCCATCACTACATCATCACAGTCCATCTCAAAGCAGACCAGTGCAGCTTGGGCAGGGCAGCGGGGATAGAACTTATAGCAAATCCTTTTAAGTAGAGCTGATTGAACCCTGCAAAACAGTCTTGGTAAACATTGGTATGAATTCCAAAGAGCAGTTTGCACCCACCATGTCTACATCTTGCTATTTCATTCATGATTGCTTGTTTTTTTAAGGAACCGGCTGTTTTTCATCCCAAGACCTGTAGTCAGAAAGTTAACCAGGTGCAAACAAGAGTATTTGCTACTCATTATTCTATTTGCACTTAAATATGGACCCCAAGTCCTTGGGGGCAGCAGTTTTAGGAAGAAATCACTTGAGACACAGAGAGCTGTGAGCCATGAAAGCAGCCACTTATTTCCACACACTGAACTAAGCAAACCAGCCAAAACTGGCTGGGCTATCCCCTAATAATCTAACTCAGTTGCCATAGCAACAAGATGCTATTACCACGACAACCAAATACACAACATATTCCTCCCCCCTGAATAAGAACATCCCCTAAATAAAACAAACGCTAAACTAGAGAAGGAGGGTAGACTGCCTCCATTCCGGGCTAAACCCCGGGGATTATTTTGCCCCATAACTGCGGGTTCGCCCTAGCTAAAGATCCAGCCATTGAGGAGGTCTTCTGTCTCTAGGTGGATTACGGCGAACTTCTGGTGTTGTTGCACCCAAAAGTACCTTGGGCGCAGGCCTGACGATGGGCTCAGGGTTTGTAGCGCGAACGGGTGAGGAGGTGGTAACAGCTTGTTCCGGGCAAGGGGGTATCTCAGCCGCCGGCAGCAATGGAGAAGAACAGTCAGGAACAGGGTGATTCTTGATTCGGTGTCTCACCAGAAGAGGTGAAGTCAGACAACTCAACTAAAGATGTGTCCTGAGGACTGGCATGACCTGGCAACAGCTGATATATATGTCACCTCCAGGTGAGATTCTCTGCAGTCCGGACTGTGTAGGAAACAGGTCCTGTTTGAGCGATGATCATGGCAAGGACCCATTTAGCTCCAGAAGTATAATTCCAAGTCAAAACTGGCTGTCCCGAGCTAAAGGTTCGGTCTTTTGCTCTGGGTGCACGTCTGCTGTCTTGATATTGCTGCTGTTGTTGCACAATTTGTCTGGGTTCAGAAGGTTTCAGCAGATCAAAGTAAGTGTGCAGCTGTCGTCCCATCATTAGAAAGGCTGGGGATGCCTTGGTCGTAGCATGAGGTGTGTTTCTGTAGGAAAGTAAGGTGTCCAGACGCTTTTGAATGGAGTGTTGTCCCTTTGCTGATTTCAAAGCTTGTTTCATTGTCTGCACAAATCTTTCAGCTAATCCATTGGTGGATGGTGCATATGGTGCTGAAGTGATGTG